>NC_052158.1:126627277-126950208 GCF_902713615.1 Scyliorhinus canicula | reverse complement strand
GGAACATGTGTAATGGCACCTTGGGTACATCTCACAGACCAGTAGAAAGCCCGAGTGGTCAGGTACACAGTGTGGTATCCTTAGTAACGCGCACCTTGGCATTACCAGTCTGTCATCCTTGCATTGCCACCAGCAATTATGGAGCTGCCAGGGCACCTAGGTGTTACTGCCAGAGTGCCAGCAACACTTCCTAGGTCCCATGTGGACAGTGCCATGGATCTGGGGTGCCAGTTTGTAACTGTCAGGGGTCGGGCCTGGCGGGCCGGTGAGGGGAAGTTCCCAGCAGCCGAGAGAACGTCATCTCGTTTGCAGCGGAAGTGAATGTCATTAAAGTATGATCCCATTGAAGGAGCGTCAATGATAACTCATACATGAATCAAGCATTTATTCCTTATGGCACGAGTCATATCCATTTATTAGGAAAGATAGGAATGTCACTGCGTGAGCATGTTTATTGAGTTTGTTTTGACAACAAATCTTGAATAAGTAGTGATTGTGGGTGGTGTGACAAGAAGCACAAACACCCATTTGTTTTATTTGTTTCAGTTCATTTGTGAGAAATCAAAATGAGATTTGAAAATTTGAAATGTGTCCAAGAATTCAAGCATGTTGATGGTTCAGGAAATGTCCTGACTTTTGATGGATGAACTGATATTGTAGCAATGGAAATGTAAGGCTATTCGCAGGCATGAAACCATGAGAATTTGGAAGGCTGTTCCAATTTCAGAAATGTTGATGATGATATTCCAGGAAAGATTGGTTCACTGCCTGTTCAACATATGAGTTATCAGTTAATGGTTAAACATTGTCAATTGGATAGCACTGGAAATACCTGTTGTTTCACTTATTGATGTTGACGCTGAAGTGTTTAAAGCTGTGCTTGCCGTTGTAGATGGTTCAGTTGATGTTGAAGTTGATGGTGATGTTGCTGTTGATGATAACACAGTTGTCAGTGAAGTAAAGCAATGGTCCAAATCAACGCAGCAAAAAGCATATTAATTGAGCAAGAGAAGGTGAACAAACATAAATAAAAATGATGGGAGATTTTAAAATTTGAAAGTGCTGTGATACTTATTCGGATCTCCAAGTTGAGGAGCACATATTGTATTCTTACGTACTTTGTTACAAGATGGTTTGTTGTTAATATAGAGTTATAGAATATTGAATGAAGTGATTGTAGGCATTGTGACAAGAAGCATAAACACCCCTCTGTGTTCAGTTCAGTTCATTTGTGAGAAAGCAAAATGAGATTTGAAAATTTGAAATGTGTCCAAGAATTCCAACATGTTGATGGTTCTGGAAATGTCCTGACTTTTGATGGATGATCAGATATTGTAGCATTGGAAATGTTATGGCATTCGCCGGAATGAAATCATGAAAACATTGAATGGTGTTACAATTTCACTTCGGTTGATGATGATATTCCAGGTAAGACTGGTTCACTGCTTGTTTTACATATCACTTATCAGTTAAACGTTGAACATTGACAATTGGATAGCACTGGAAATACCTGTTGTTTCACTTATTGCTGTTGAAGCTGAACTGTTGAAAGCTGTGGTTACCATTGTAGATGGTTCAGTTGAAGTTGATGGTGATGTTGCTGTTGATGATAATAGAGTTGGCAGTGAAGTGACGCAATCGCCCAATTAATTGCAGCAAAAAGCACATAAATTCAGCAAGAAAAGGTCAACAATATGAATAAAAATCATGTGAGATTTGAAAATTTGAGTGCTGTGATACTTATTTGCAGACTACCCTGGATCTCCAATTTAAGGGGTACATGTTGTATTCTGAAGTACAATGTAACTAGATTTTTCAACTACACGCATAACAAACTTGTCTGCTCAATTTTATTCAGAGTTAACAAAGTACCAATGGATATCATTGTTTGCTTTTCGTTTCTGCAAAAGGTATCACCAACATTTGTACTTTTTCCTGTCAATAATAATAATAACCTTTAGTGTCACAAGTCGGATTACATTAACAAAGCTATGAATTTACGGTGAAAAGTTACTGTGAAAAGTTGGATAGCTCAAGAAGTTGTCATATATTCTAATCATAGAAATGTTAAATAACAGCGAAAAATAGTTAATTATGATAAATTGTGCATGCGATTCAGCGCTCACTTTGATCTCAACACAGATCCCCAGGCGTGCTGGGTGAAGCCCGGGAAAGCCCCAAATCGGGCTGGGCAAGACCCAGAAATGCATATTTAAATGCACCACTGAAATGAGTTATTCAAAATACCGGTACAACGGTTCTTCCAGCGTCGAGGAGCAAATGGCAATGAATGCGGGACATCGCCAGTGCGCCATTTAGGATAGGGCAACACAAACATGGAACATGTGTAATGGCACCTTGGGTACATCTCACAGACCAGTAGAAAGCCCGAGTGGTCAGGTACGCAGTGTGGTATCCTCAGTAACGCGCACCTTGGCATTACCAGTCTGTCATCCTTGCAGTGCCACCAGCAATTATGGAGCTGCCAGGGCACCTAGGTGTTACTGCCAGAGTGCCAGCAACACTTCCTAGGTCCCATGTGGACAGTGCCATGGATCTGGGGTGCCAGTTTGTAACTGTCAGGGGTCGGGCCTGGCGGGCCGGTGAGGGGAAGTTCCCAGCAGCCGAGAGAACGTCATCTCGTTTGCAGCGGAAGTGAATGTCATTAAAGTATGATCCCATTGAAGGAGAGTAAATGATAACTCATACATGAATCAAGCATTTATTCCTTATGGCACTAGTCATATCCATTTTTAGGAAAGATAGGAATGTCACTGCGTGAGCATGTTTATTGAGTTTGTTTTGACAACAAATCTTGAATGAAGTAGTGATTGTGGGTGGTGTGACAAGAAGCACAAACACCCATTTGTTTTATTTGTTTCAGTTCATTTGTGAGAAATCAAAATGAGATTTGAAAATTTGAAATGTGTCCAAGAATTCAAGCATGTTGATGGTTCAGGAAATGTCCTGACTTTTGATGGATGAACTGATATTGTAGCAATGGAAATGTAAGGCTATTCGCAGGCATGAAACCATGAGAATTTGGAAGGCTGTTCCAATTTCAGAAATGTTGATGATGATATTCCAGGAAAGATTGGTTCACTGCCTGTTCAACATATGAGTTATCAGTTAATGGTTAAACATTGTCAATTGGATAGCACTGGAAATACCTGTTGTTTCACTTATTGATGTTGACGCTGAAGTGTTTAAAGCTGTGCTTGCCGTTGTAGATGGTTCAGTTGATGTTGAAGTTGATGGTGATGTTGCTGTTGATGATAACACAGTTGTCAGTGAAGTAAAGCAATGGTCCAAATCAATGCAGCAAAAAGCATATAAATTGAGCAAGAGAAGGTGAACAAACATAAATAAAAATGATGGGAAATTTTAAAATTTGAAAGTGCTGTGATACTTATTCGGATCTCCAAGTTGAGGAGCACATATTGTATTCTTACGTACTTTGTTACAAGATGGTTTGTTGTTAATATAGAGTTATAGAATATTGAATGAAGTGATTGTAGGCATTGTGACAAGAAGCATAAAGACCCCTCTGTGTTCAGTTCAGTTCATTTGTGAGAAAGCAAAATGAGATTTGAAAATTTGAAATGTGTCCAAGAATTCCAACATGTTGATGGTTCTGGAAATGTCCTGACTTTTGATGGATGATCAGATATTGTAGCATTGGAAATGTTATGGCATTCGCCGGAATGAAATCATGAAAACATTGAATGGTGTTACAATTTCACTTCGGTTGATGATGATATTCCAGGTAAGACTGGTTCACTGCTTGTTTTACATATCACTTATCAGTTAAACGTTGAACATTGACAATTGGATAGCACTGGAAATACCTGTTGTTTCACTTATTGCTGTTGAAGCTGAAGTGTTGAAAGCTGTGGTTACCATTGTAGATGGTTCAGTTGAAGTTGATGGTGATGTTGCTGTTGATGATAATAGAGTTGGCAGTGAAGTGACGCAATCGCCCAATTAATTGCAGCAAAAAGCACATAAATTCAGCAAGAAAAGGTCAACAATATGAATAAAAATCATGTGAGATTTGAAAATTTGAGTGCTGTGATACTTATTTGCAGACTACCCTGGATCTCCAATTTAAGGGGTAAATGTTGTATTCTGAAGTACAATGTAACTAGATTTTTCAACTACACGCATAACAAACTTGTCTGCTCAATTTTATTCAGAGTTAACAAAGTACCAATGGATATCATTGTTTGCTTTTCGTTTCTGCAAAAGGTATCACCAACATTTGTACTTTTTCCTGTCAATAATAATAATAACCTTTAGTGTCACAAGTCGGATTACATTAACAAAGCTATGAATTTACGGTGAAAAGTTACTGTGAAAAGTTGGATAGCTCAAGAAGTTGTCATATATTCTAATCATAGAAATGTTAAATAACAGCGAAAAATAGTTAATTATGATAAATTGTGCATGCGATTCAGCGCTCACTTTGATCTCAACACAGATCCCCAGGCGTGCTGGGTGAAGCCCGGGAAAGCCCCAAATCGGGCTGGGCAAGACCCAGAAATGCATATTTAAATGCACCACTGAAATGAGTTATTCAAAATACCGGTACAACGGTTCTTCCAGCGTCGAGGAGCAAATGGCAATGAATGCGGGACATCGCCAGTGCGCCATTTAGGATAGGGCAACACAAACATGGAACATGTGTAATGGCACCTTGGGTACATCTCACAGACCAGTAGAAAGCCCGAGTGGTCAGGTACGCAGTGTGGTATCCTCAGTAACGCGCACCTTGGCATTACCAGTCTGTCATCCTTGCAGTGCCACCAGCAATTATGGAGCTGCCAGGGCACCTAGGTGTTACTGCCAGAGTGCCAGCAACACTTCCTAGGTCCCATGTGGACAGTGCCATGGATCTGGGGTGCCAGTTTGTAACTGTCAGGGGTCGGGCCTGGCGGGCCGGTGAGGGGAAGTTCCCAGCAGCCGAGAGAACGTCATCTCGTTTGCAGCGGAAGTGAATGTCATTAAAGTATGATCCCATTGAAGGAGCGTCAATGATAACTCATACATGAATCAAGCATTTATTCCTTATGGCACGAGTCATATCCATTATTAGGAAAGATAGGAATGTCACTGCGTGAGCATGTTTATTGAGTTTGTTTTGACAACAAATCTTGAATAAAGTAGTGATTGTGGGTGGTGTGACAAGAAGCACAAACACCCATTTGTTTTATTTGTTTCAGTTCATTTGTGAGAAATCAAAATGAGATTTGAAAATTTGAAAAGTGTCCAAGAATTCAAGCATGTTGATGGTTCTGGAAATGTCCTGACTTTTGATGGATGAACTGATATTGTAGCAATGGAAATGTAAGGCTATTCGCAGGCATGAAACCATGAGAATTTGGAAGGCTGTTCCAATTTCAGAAATGTTGATGATGATATTCCAGGAAAGATTGGTTCACTGCCTGTTCAACATATGAGTTATCAGTTAATGGTTAAACATTGTCAATTGCATCGCACTGGAAATACCTGTTGTTTCACTTATTGATGTTGACGCTGAAGTGTTTAAAGCTGTGCTTGCCGTTGTAGATGGTTCAGTTGATGTTGAAGTTGATGGTGATGTTGCTGTTGATGATAACACAGTTGTCAGTGAAGTAAAGCAATGGTCCAAATCAATGCAGCAAAAAGCATATAATTGAGCAAGAGAAGGTGAACAAACATAAATAAAAATGATGGGAGATTTAAAATTTGAAAGTGCTGTGATACTTATTCGGATCTCCAAGTTGAGGAGCACATATTGTATTCTTACGTACTTTGTTACAAGATGGTTTGTTGTTAATATAGAGTTATAGAATATTGAATGAAGTGATTGTAGGCATTGTGACAAGAAGCATAAAGACCCCTCTGTGTTCAGTTCAGTTCATTTGTGAGAAAGCAAAATGAGATTTGAAAATTTGAAATGTGTCCAAGAATTCCAACATGTTGATGGTTCTGGAAATGTCCTGACTTTTGATGGATGATCAGATATTGTAGCATTGGAAATGTTATGGCATTCGCCGGAATGAAATCATGAAAACATTGAATGGTGTTACAATTTCACTTCGGTTGATGATGATATTCCAGGTAAGACTGGTTCACTGCTTGTTTTACATATCACTTATCAGTTAAACGTTGAACATTGACAATTGGATAGCACTGGAAATACCTGTTGTTTCACTTATTGCTGTTGAAGCTGAAGTGTTGAAAGCTGTGGTTACCATTGTAGATGGTTCAGTTGATGTTGAAGTTGATGGTGATGTTGCTGTTGATGACAATAGAGTTGGCAGTGAAGTGACGCAATCGCCCAATTAATTGCAGCAAAAAGCACATAAATTCAGCAAGAAAAGGTCAACAATATGAATAAAAATCATGTGAGATTTGAAAATTTGAGTGCTGTGATACTTATTTGCAGACTACCCTGGATCTCCAATTTAAGGGGTACATGTTGTATTCTGAAGTACAATGTAACTAGATTTTTCAACTACACGCATAACAAACTTGTCTGCTCAATTTTATTCAGAGTTAACAAAGTACCAATGGATATCATTGTTTGCTTTTCGTTTCTGCAAAAGGTATCACCAACATTTGTACTTTTTCCTGTCAATAATAATAATAACCTTTAGTGTCACAAGTCGGATTACATTAACAAAGCTATGAATTTACGGTGAAAAGTTACTGTGAAAAGTTGGATAGCTCAAGAAGTTGTCATATATTCTAATCATAGAAATGTTAAATAACAGCGAAAAATAGTTAATTATGATAAATTGTGCATGCGATTCAGCGCTCACTTTGATCTCAACACAGATCCCCAGGCGTGCTGGGTGAAGCCCGGGAAAGCCCCAAATCGGGCTGGGCAAGACCCAGAAATGCATATTTAAATGCACCACTGAAATGAGTTATTCAAAATACCGGTACAACGGTTCTTCCAGCGTCGAGGAGCAAATGGCAATGAATGCGGGACATCGCCAGTGCGCCATTTAGGATAGGGCAACACAAACATGGAACATGTGTAATGGCACCTTGGGTACATCTCACAGACCAGTAGAAAGCCCGAGTGGTCAGGTACGCAGTGTGGTATCCTCAGTAACGCGCACCTTGGCATTACCAGTCTGTCATCCTTGCAGTGCCACCAGCAATTATGGAGCTGCCAGGGCACCTAGGTGTTACTGCCAGAGTGCCAGCAACACTTCCTAGGTCCCATGTGGACAGTGCCATGGATCTGGGGTGCCAGTTTGTAACTGTCAGGGGTCGGGCCTGGCGGGCCGGTGAGGGGAAGTTCCCAGCAGCCGAGAGAACGTCATCTCGTTTGCAGCGGAAGTGAATGTCATTAAAGTATGATCCCATTGAAGGAGCGTCAATGATAACTCATACATGAATCAAGCATTTATTCCTTATGGCACGAGTCATATCCTTTATTAGGAAAGATAGGAATGTCACTGCGTGAGCATGTTTATTGATTTTGTTTTGACAACAAATCTTGAATAAAGTAGTGATTGTGTGTGGTGTGACAAGAAGCACAAACACCCATTTGTTTTATTTGTGTCAGTTCATTTGTGAGAAATCAAAATGAGATTTGAAAATTTGAAATGTGTCCAAATATTCAAGCATGTTGATGGTTCTGGAAATGTCCTGACTTTTGATGGATGAACTGATATTGTAGCAATGGAAATGTAAGGCTATTCGCAGGCATGAAACCATGAGAATTTGGAAGGCTGTTCCAATTTCAGAAATGTTGATGATGATATTCCAGGAAAGATTGGTTCACTGCCTGTTCAACATATGAGTTATCAGTTAATGGTTAAACATTGTCAATTGGATAGCACTGGAAATACCTGTTGTTTCACTTATTGATGTTGACGCTGAAGTGTTTAAAGCTGTGCTTGCCGTTGTAGATGGTTCAGTTGATGTTGAAGTTGATGGTGATGTTGCTGTTGATGATAACACAGTTGTCAGTGAAGTAAAGCAATGGTCCAAATCAATGCAGCAAAAAGCATATAAATTGAGCAAGAGAAGGTCAACAAACATAAATAAAAATCATGGGAGATTTTAAAATTTGAAAGTGCTGTGATACTTATTCGGATCTCCAAGTTGAGGAGCACATATTGTATTCTTACGTACTTTGTTACAAGGTGGTTTGTTGTTAATATAGAGTTATAGAATATTGAATGAAGTGATTGTAGGCATTGTGACAAGAAGCATCAAGACCCCTCTGTGTTCAGTTCAGTTCATTTGTGAGAAAGCAAAATGAGATTTGAAAATTTGAAATGTGTCCAAGAATTCCAACATGTTGATGGTTCTGGAAATGTCCTGACTTTTGATGGATGATCAGATATTGTAGCATTGGAAATGTTATGGCATTCGCCGGAATGAAATCATGAAAACATTGAATGCTGTTACAATTTCACTTCGGTTGATGATGATATTCCAGGTAAGACTGGTTCACTGCTTGTTTTACATATCACTTATCAGTTAAACTGTTGAACATTGACAATTGGATAGCACTGGAAATACCTGTTGTTTCACTTATTGCTGTTGAAGCTGAAGTGTTGAAAGCTGTGGTTACCATTGTAGATGGTTCAGTTGATGTTGAAGTTGATGGTGATGTTGCTGTTGATGATAATAGAGTTGGCAGTGAAGTGACGCAATCGCCCAATTAATTGCAGCAAAAAGCACATAAATTCAGCAGAGAAAAGGTCAACAATATGAATAAAAATCATGTGAGATTTGAAAATTTGAGTGCTGTGATACTTATTTGCAGACTACCCTGGATCTCCAATTTAAGGGGTACATGTTGTATTCTGAAGTACAATGTAACTAGATTTTTCAACTACACGCATAACAAACTTGTCTGCTCAATTTTATTCAGAGTTAACAAAGTACCAATGGATATCATTGTTTGCTTTTCGTTTCTGCAAAAGGTATCACCAACATTTGTACTTTTTCCTGTCAATAATAATAATAACCTTTAGTGTCACAAGTCGGATTACATTAACAAAGCTATGAATTTACGGTGAAAAGTTACTGTGAAAAGTTGGATATCTCAAGAAGTTGTCATATATTCTAATCAAAGAAATGTTAAAGAACAGCGAAAAATAGTTAATTATGATAAATTGTGCATGCGATTCAGCGCTCACTTTGATCTCAACACAGATCCCCAGGCGTGCTGGGTCAAGCCCGGGAAAGCCCCAAATCGGGCTGGGCAAGACCCAGAAATGCATATTTAAATGCACCACTGAAATGAGTTATTCAAAATACCGGTACAACGGTTCTTCCAGCGTCGAGGAGCAAATGGCAATGAATGCGGGACATCGCCAGTGCGCCATTTAGGATAGGGCAACACAAACATGGAACATGTGTAATGGCACCTTGGGTACATCTCACAGACCAGTAGAAAGCCCGAGTGGTCAGGTACACAGTGTGGTATCCTTAGTAACGCGCACCTTGGCATTACCAGTCTGTCATCCTTGCATTGCCACCAGCAATTATGGAGCTGCCAGGGCACCTAGGTGTTACTGCCAGAGTGCCAGCAACACTTCCTAGGTCCCATGTGGACAGTGCCATGGATCTGGGGTGCCAGTTTGTAACTGTCAGGGGTCGGGCCTGGCGGGCCGGTGAGGGGAAGTTCCCAGCAGCCGAGAGAACGTCATCTCGTTTGCAGCGGAAGTGAATGTCATTAAAGTATGATCCCATTGAAGGAGAGTAAATGATAACTCATACATGAATCAAGCATTTATTCCTTATGGCACGAGTCATATCCATTATTAGGAAAGATAGGAATGTCACTGCGTGAGCATGTTTATTGATTTTGTTTTGACAACAAATCTTGAATGAAGTAGTGATTGTGGGTGGTGTGACAAGAAGCACAAACACCCATTTGTTTTATTTGTTTCAGTTCATTTGTGAGAAATCAAAATGAGATTTGAAAATTTGAAATGTGTCCAAGAATTCAAGCATGTTGATGGTTCAGGAAATGTCCTGACTTTTGATGGATGAACTGATATTGTAGCAATGGAAATGTAAGGCTATTCGCAGGCATGAAACCATGAGAATTTGGAAGGCTGTTCCAATTTCAGAAATGTTGATGATGATATTCCAGGAAAGATTGGTTCACTGCCTGTTCAACATATGAGTTATCAGTTAATGGTTAAACATTGTCAATTGGATAGCACTGGAAATACCTGTTGTTTCACTTATTGATGTTGACGCTGAAGTGTTTAAAGCTGTGCTTGCCGTTGTAGATGGTTCAGTTGATGTTGAAGTTGATGGTGATGTTGCTGTTGATGATAACACAGTTGTCAGTGAAGTAAAGCAATGGTCCAAATCAATGCAGCAAAAAGCATATAAATTGAGCAAGAGAAGGTGAACAAACATAAATAAAAATCATGGGAGATTTTAAAATTTGAAAGTGCTGTGATACTTATTCGGATCTCCAAGTTGAGGAGCACATATTGTATTCTTACGTACTTTGTTACAAGATGGTTTGTTGTTAATATAGAGTTATAGAATATTGAATGAAGTGATTGTAGGCATTGTGACAAGAAGCATAAAGACCCCTCTGTGTTCAGTTCAGTTCATTTGTGAGAAAGCAAAATGAGATTTGAAAATTTGAAATGTGTCCAAGAATTCCAACATGTTGATGGTTCTGGAAATGTCCTGACTTTTGATGGATGATCAGATATTGTAGCATTGGAAATGTTATGGCATTCGCCGGAATGAAATCATGAAAACATTGAATGCTGTTACAATTTCACTTCGGTTGATGATGATATTCCAGGTAAGACTGGTTCACTGCTTGTTTTACATATCACTTATCAGTTAAATGTTGAACATTGACAATTGGATAGCACTGGAAATACCTGTTGTTTCACTTATTGCTGTTGAAGCTGAAGTGTTGAAAGCTGTGGTTACCATTGTAGATGGTTCAGTGATTGAAGTTGATGGTGATGTTGCTGTTGATGATAATAGAGTTGGCAGTGAAGTGACGCAATCGCCCAATTAATTGCAGCAAAAAGCACATAAATTCAGCAAGAAAAGGTCAACAATATGAATAAAAATCATGTGAGATTTGAAAATTTGAGTGCTGTGATACTTATTTGCAGACTACCCTGGATCTCCAATTTAAGGGGTAAATGTTGTATTCTGAAGTACAATGTAACTAGATTTTTCAACTACACGCATAACAAACTTGTCTGCTCAATTTTATTCAGAGTTAACAAAGTACCAATGGATATCATTGTTTGCTTTTCGTTTCTGCAAAAGGTATCACCAACATTTGTACTTTTTCCTGTCAATAATAATAATAACCTTTAGTGTCACAAGTCGGATTACATTAACAAAGCTATGAATTTACGGTGAAAAGTTACTGTGAAAAGTTGGATATCTCAAGAAGTTGTCATATATTCTAATCAAAGAAATGTTAAAGAACAGCGAAAAATAGTTAATTATGATAAATTGTGCATGCGATTCAGCGCTCACTTTGATCTCAACACAGATCCCCAGGCGTGCTGGGTGAAGCCCGGGAAAGCCCCAAATCGGGCTAGGCAAGACCCAGAAATGCATATTTAAATGCACCACTGAAATGAGTTATTCAAAATACCGGTACAACGGTTCTTCCAGCGTCGAGGAGCAAATGGCAATGAATGCGGGACATCGCCAGTGCGCCATTTAGGAGAGATAGGGCAACACAAACATGGACCATGTGTAATGGCACCTTGGGTACATCTCACAGACCAGTAGAAAGCCCGAGTGGTCAGGTACGCAGTGTGGTATCCTCAGTAACGCGCACCTTGGCATTACCAGTCTGTCATCCTTGCAGTGCCACCAGCAATTATGGAGCTGCCAGGGCACCTAGGTGTTACTGCCAGAGTGCCAGCAACACTTCCTAGGTCCCATGTGGACAGTGCCATGGATCTGGGGTGCCAGTTTGTAACTGTCAGGGGTCGGGCCTGGCGGGCCGGTGAGGGGAAGTTCCCAGCAGCCGAGAGAACGTCATCTCGTTTGCAGCGGAAGTGAATGTCATTAAAGTATGATCCCATTGAAGGAGCGTCAATGATAACTCATACATGAATCAAGCATTTATTCCTTATGGCACGAGTCATATCCATTATTAGGAAAGATAGGAATGTCACTGCGTGAGCATGTTTATTGATTTTGTTTTGACAACAAATCTTGAATAAAGTAGTGATTGTGGGTGGTGTGACAAGAAGCACAAACACCCATTTGTTTTATTTGTTTCAGTTCATTTGTGAGAAATCAAAATGAGATTTGAAAATTTGAAATGTGTCCAAGAATTCAAGCATGTTGATGGTTCAGGAAATGTCCTGACTTTTGATGGATGAACTGATATTGTAGCAATGGAAATGTAAGGCTATTCGCAGGCATGAAACCATGAGAATTTGGAAGGCTGTTCCAATTTCAGAAATGTTGATGATGATATTCCAGGAAAGATTGGTTCACTGCCTGTTCAACATATGAGTTATCAGTTAATGGTTAAACATTGTCAATTGGATAGCACTGGAAATACCTGTTGTTTCACTTATTGATGTTGACGCTGAAGTGTTTAAAGCTGTGGTTGCCGTTGTAGATGGTTCAGTTGATGTTGAAGTTGATGGTGATGTTGCTGTTGATGATAACACAGTTGTCAGTGAAGTAAAGCAATGGTCCAAATCAATGCAGCAAAAAGCATATAAATTGAGCAAGAGAAGGTCAACAAACATAAATAAAAATCATGGGAGATTTTAAAATTTGAAAGTGCTGTGATACTTATTCGGATCTCCAAGTTGAGGAGCACATATTGTATTCTTACGTACTTTGTTACAAGATGGTTTGTTGTTAATATAGAGTTATAGAATATTGAATGAAGTGATTGTAGGCATTGTGACAAGAAGCATAAAGACCCCTCTGTGTTCAGTTCAGTTCATTTGTGAGAAAGCAAAATGAGATTTGAAAATTTGAAATGTGTCCAAGAATTCCAACATGTTGATGGTTCTGGAAATGTCCTGACTTTTGATGGATGATCAGATATTGTAGCATTGGAAATGTTATGGCATTCGCCGGAATGAAATCATGAAAACATTGAATGCTGTTACAATTTCACTTAGGTTGATGATGATATTCCAGGTAAGACTGGTTCACTGCTTGTTTTACATATCACTTATCAGTTAAATGTTGAACATTGACAATTGGATAGCACTGGAAATACCTGTTGTTTCACTTATTGCTGTTGAAGCTGAAGTGTTGAAAGCTGTGGTTACCATTGTAGATGGTTCAGTTGATGTTGAAGTTGATGGTGATGTTGCTGTTGATGATAATAGAGTTGGCAGTGAAGTGACGCAATCGCCCAATTAATTGCAGCAAAAAGCACATACATTCAGCAAGAAAAGGTCAACAATTTGAATAAAAATCATGTGAGATTTGAAAATTTGAGTGCTGTGATACTTATTTGCAGACTACCCTGGATCTCCAATTTAAGGGGTACATGTTGTATTCTGAAGTACAATGTAACTAGATTTTTCAACTACACGCATAACAAACTTGTCTGCTCAATTTTATTCAGAGTTAACAAAGTACCAATGGATATCATTGTTTGCTTTTCGTTTCTGCAAAAGGTATCACCAACATTTGTACTTTTTCCTGTCAATAATAATAATAACCTTTAGTGTCACAAGTCGGATTACATTAACAAAGCTATGAATTTACGGTGAAAAGTTACTGTGAAAAGTTGGATAGCTCAAGAAGTTGTCATATATTCTAATCATAGAAATGTTAAATAACAGCGAAAAATAGTTAATTATGATAAATTGTGGATGCGATTCAGCGCTCACTTTGATCTCAACACAGATCCCCAGGCGTGCTGGGTGAAGCCCGGGAAAGCCCCAAATCGGGCTGGGCAAGACCCAGAAATGCATATTTAAATGCACCACTGAAATGAGTTATTCAAAATACCGGTACAACGGTTCATCCAGCGTCGAAGAGCAAATGGCAATGAATGCGGGACATCGCCAGTGCGCCATTTAGGATAGGGCAACACAAACATGGAACATGTGTAATGGCACCTTGGGTACATCTCACAGACCAGTAGAAAGCCCGAGTGGTCAGGTACGCAGTGTGGTATCCTCAGTAACGCGCACCTTGGCATTACCAGTCTGTCATCCTTGCAGTGCCACCAGCAATTATGGAGCTGCCAGGGCACCTAGGTGTTACTGCCAGAGTGCCAGCAACACTTCCTAGGTCCCATGTGGACAGTGCCATGGATCTGGGGTGCCAGTTTATAACTGTCAGGGGTCGGGCCTGGCGGGCTGGTGAGGGGAAGTTCCCAGCAGCCGAGAGAACGTCATCTCGTTTGCAGCGGAAGTGAATGTCATTAAAGTATGATCCCATTGAAGGAGCGTCAATGATAACTCATACATGAATCAAGCATTTATTCCTTATGGCACGAGTCATATCCATTATTAGGAAAGATAGGAATGTCACTGCGTGAGCATGTTTATTGATTTTGTTTTGACAACAAATCTTGAATAAAGTAGTGATTGTGGGTGGTGTGACAAGAAGCACAAACACCCATTTGTTTTATTTGTTTCAGTTCATTTGTGAGAAATCAAAATGAGATTTGAAAATTTGAAATGTGTCCAAAAATTCAAGCATGTTGATGGTTCAGGAAATGTCCTGACTTTTGATGGATGAACTGATATTGTAGCAATGGAAATGTAAGGCTATTCGCAGGCATGAAACCATGAGAATTTGGAAGGCTGTTCCAATTTCAGAAATGTTGATGATGATATTCCAGGAAAGATTGGTTCACTGCCTGTTCAACATATGAGTTATCAGTTAATGGTTAAACATTGTCAATTGGATAGCACTGGAAATACCTGTTGTTTCACTTATTGATGTTGACGCTGAAGTGTTTAAAGCTGTGGTTGCCGTTGTAGATGGTTCAGTTGATGTTGAAGTTGATGGTGATGTTGCTGTTGATGATAACACAGTTGTCAGTGAAGTAAAGCAATAGTCCAAATCAATGCAGCAAAAAGCATATAAATTGAGAGAGAGAAGGTCAACAAACATAAATAAAAATCATGGGAGATTTAAAAATTTGAAAGTGCTGTGATACTTATTCGGATCTCCAAGCTAAGGAGCACATATTGTATTCTTAAGTACTTTGTTACAAGATGGTTTGCTGTTAATATAGAGTTATAGAAGATTGAATGAAGTGATTGTAGGCATTGTGACAAGAAGTATAAAGACCCCTCTGTGTTCAGTTCAGTTCATTTGTGAGAAAGCAAAATGAGATTTGAAAATTTGAAATGTGTCCAAGAATTCCAACATGTTGATGGTTCTGGAAATGTCCTGACTTTTGATGGATGATCAGATATTGTAGCATTGGAAATGTTATGGCATTCGCCGGAATGAAATCATGAAAACATTGAATGCTGTTACAATTTCACTTAGGTTGATGATGATATTCCAGGTAAGGCTGGTTCACTGCTTGTTTTACATATCACTTATCAGTTAAATGTTGAACATTGACAATTGGATAGCACTGGAAATACCTGTTGTTTCACTTATTGCTGTTGAAGCTGAAGTGTTGAAAGCTGTGGTTACCATTGTAGATGGTTCAGTTGATGTTGAAGTTGATGGTGATGTTGCTGTTGATGATAATAGAGTTGGCAGTGAAGTGACGCAATCGCCCAATTAATTGCAGCAAAAAGCACATAAATTCAGCAAGATAAGGTCAACAACATGAATAAAAATCATGTGAGATTTGAAAATTTGAGTGCTGTGATACTTATTTGCAGACTCCCCTGGATCTCCAATTTAAGGGGTACATGTTGTATTCTGAAGTACAATGTAACAAGATTTTTCAACTACAGGCATAACAAACTTGTCTGCTCAATTTTATTTATAGTTTACAAAGTACCAATGAATATCATTGTTTGCTTTTCGTTTCTGCAAAAGGTATCACCAACATTTGTACTTTTTCCTGTCAATAATAATAATAACCTTTAGTGTCACAAGTCGGATTACATTAACAAAGCTATGAATTTACGGTGAAGAAGTTACTGTGAAAAGTTGGATTGCTCCAGAAGTTGTCATATATTCTAATCATAGAAATGTTAAATAACAGCGAAAAATAGTTAATTATGATAAATTGTGGATGCGATTCAGCGCTTACTTTGATCTCAACACGGATCCAGGCGTGCTGGGTGAAGCCTGGGAAAGCCCCAAATCGGGCTGGGCAAGACCCAGAAATGCATATTTAAAGGCACCACTGAAATTAGTTATTCAAAATACCGGTACAACGGATCTTCCAGCACCGAGAAGCAAATGGCAATGAATGCGGGACATCGCCAGCGTGCCATTTACGATGGGGCAACACAGGGCAGCACGGAGGCCTAGTGGTAAGCACCGCTGCCTCACGGCGCTGAGGTCCCAGGTTCGATCCCGGCTCTGGGTCACTGTCCGTGTGGAGTTTGCACATTCTCCCCGTGTCTGCGTGGGTTTCGCCCCCACAACCCAAAAATGTGCAGGGTAGGTGGATTGGACACGCTAAATTGCCCCCTTAATTGGAAAAAATGAATTGGGTAATCTAAATTTATAAAAAATAAAAAAAAAAAAAGGATGGGGCAACACAAACGTGGACCATGTGTAATGGCACCTTGGGTATATCTCACAGACCAGTAGAAAGCCCGAGTGGTCAAGTACACAGTGTGGTATCCTCAGTCACGGTCACCTTGGCATTACCAGTCTGTCATCCTTGCAGTGCCACCTGGGCAAGTGGCACAGCAATTATGGAGCTGCCAGAGCACCTGGGTGGTACTGCCAGAGTGCCAGCAACACTTCCAAGGTCCCATGTGGATAGTGCCATGGATCTGGGGTGCCAGTTTGTAACTGTCAGGGGTTGGGCCTGGCAGGCCGGTAAGGGGAAGTTCCCAGCAGCCGAGAGAACGTCATCTCGTTTGCAGCGGAAGTGAATGTCATTAATGTATGTTCCCATTGAAGGAGCATCAGTGATAACTCATACATGAATCAAGCATTTATTCCTTATGACACTATCCATTATTAGTAAAGATAGTAATGTCACTGCGTGAGCATGTTTATTGATTTTGTTTTGACAACAAATCTTGAATGAAGTAGTGATTGTGGGTGGTGTGACAAGAAGCACAAACACCCATTTGTTTTATTTGATTCAGTTCATTTGTGAGAAATCAAAATGAGATTTGAAAATTTGAAATGTGTCCAAGAATTCAAGCATGTTGATGGTTCAGGAAATGTCCTGACTTTTGATGGATGAACTGATATTGTAGCAATGGAAAGGTAAGGCTATTCGCAGGCATGAAACCATGAGAATTTGGAAGGCTGTTCCAATTTCAGAAATGTTGATGATGATATTCCAGGAAAGATTGGTTCACTGCCTGTTTAACATATGAGTTATCAGTTAATAGTTAAACATTGTCAATTGGATAGCACTGGAAATACCTGTTGTTTCACTTATTGACGTTGACGCTGAAGTGTTTAAAGCTGTGGTTGCCGTTGTAGATGGTTCAGTTGATGTTGAAGTTGATGGTGATGTTGCTGTTGATGATAACACAGTTGTCAGTGAAGTAAAGCAATAGTCCAAATCAATGCAGCAAAAAGCATATAAATTGAGCGAGAGAAGGTCAACAAACATAAATAAAAATCATGGGAGATTTAAAAATTTGAAAGTGCTGTGATACTTATTCGGATCTCCAAGTTGAGGAGCACATATTGTATTCTTAAGTACTTTGTTACAAGATGGTTTGCTGTTAATATAGAGTTATAGAAGATTGAATGAAGTGATTGTAGGCATTGTGACAAGAAGCATAAAGACCCCTCTGTGTTCAGTTCAGTTCATTTGTGAGAAAGCAAAATGAGATTTGAAAATTTGAAATGTGTCCAAGAATTCCAACATGTTGATGGTTCTGGAAATGTCCTGACTTTTGATGGAAGATCAGATATTGTAGCATTGGAAATGTTATGGCATTCGCCGGAATGAAATCATGAAAACATTGAATGCTGTTACAATTTCACTTCGGTTGATGATGATATTCCAGGTAAGACTGGTTCACTGCTTGTTTTACATATCACTTATCAGTTAAACGTTGAACATTGACAATTGGATAGCACTGGAAATACCTGTTGTTTCACTTATTGCTGTTGAAGCTGAAGTGTTGAAAGCTGTGGTTACCATTGTAGATGGTTCAGTTGATGTTGAAGTTGATGGTGATGTTGCTGTTGATGATAATAGAGTTGGCAGTGAAGTGACGCAATCGCCCAATTAATTGCAGCAAAAAGCACATAAATTCAGCAAGATAAGGTCAACAACATGAATAAAAATCATGTGAGATTTGAAAATTTGAGTGCTGTGATACTTATTTGCAGACTCCCCTGGATCTCCAATTTAAGGGGTACATGTTGTATTCTGAAGTACAATGTAACAAGATTTTTCAACTACAGGCATAACAAACTTGTCTGCTCAATTTTATTTATAGTTTACAAAGTACCAATGAATATCATTGTTTGCTTTTCGTTTCTGCAAAAGGTATCACCAACATTTGTACTTTTTCCTGTCAATAATAATAATAACCTTTAGTGTCACAAGTCGGATTACATTAACAAAGCTATGAATTTACGGTGAAGAATTACTGTGAAAAGTTGGATTGCTCCAGAAGTTGTCATATATTCTAATCATAGAAATGTTAAATAACAGCGAAAAATAGTTAATTATGATAAATTGTGGATGCGAGTCAGCGCTTACTTTGATCTCAACACGGATCCAGGCGTGCTGGGTGAAGCCTGGGAAAGCCCCAAATCGGGCTGGGCAAGACCCAGAAATGCATATTTAAAGGCACCACTGAAATTAGTTATTCAAAATACCGGTACAACGGATCTTCCAGCACCGAGGAGCAAATGGCAATGAATGCGGGACATCGCCAGCGTGCCATTTACGATGGGGCAACACAGGGCAGCATGGAGGCCTAGTGGTATGCACCGCTGCCTCACGGCGCTGAGGTCCCAGGTTCGATCCCGGCTCTGGGTCACTGTCCGTGTGGAGTTTGCACATTCTCCCCGTGTCTGCGTGGGTTTCGCCCCCACAACCCAAAAATGTGCAGGGTAGGTGGATTGGACACGCTAAATTGCCCCCTTAATTGGAAAAAATGAATTGGGTAATCTAAATTTATAAAAAATAAAGAAAAAAAAAAGGATGGGGCAACACAAACGTGGACCATGTGTAATGGCACCTTGGGTATATCTCACAGACCAGTAGAAAGCCCGAGTGGTCAAGTACACAGTGTGGTATCCTCAGTCACGGTCACCTTGGCATTACCAGTCTGTCATCCTTGCAGTGCCACCTGGGCAAGTGGCACAGCAATTATGGAGCTGCCAGAGCACCTGGGTGGTACTGCCAGAGTGCCAGCAACACTTCCAAGGTCCCATGTGGATAGTGCCATGGATCTGGGGTGCCAGTTTGTAACTGTCAGGGGTTGGGCCTGGCGGGCCGGTAAGGGGAAGTTCCCAGCAGCCGAGAGAACGTCATCTCGTTTGCAGCGGAAGTGAATGTCATTAATGTATGTTCCCATTGAAGGAGCATCAGTGATAACTCATACATGAATCAAGCATTTATTCCTTATGACACTATCCATTATTAGTAAAGATAGGAATGTCACTGCGTGAGCATGTTTATTGATTTTGTTTTGACAACAAATCTTGAATAAAGTAGTGATTGTGGGTGGTGTGACAAGAAGCACAAACACCCATTTGTTTTATTTGTTTCAGTTCATTTGTGAGAAATCAAAATGAGATTTGAAAATTTGAAATGTGTCCAAGAATTCAAGCATGTTGATGGTTCAGGAAATGTCCTGACTTTTGATGGATGAACTGATATTGTAGCAATGGAAATGTAAGGCTATTCGCAGGCATGAAACCATGAGAATTTGGAAGGCTGTTCCAATTTCAGAAATGTTGATGATGATATTCCAGGAAAGGTTGGTTCACTGCCTGTTCAACATATGAGTTATCAGTTAATGGTTAAACATTGTCAATTGGATAGCACTGGAAATACCTGTTGTTTCACTTATTGATGTTGACGCTGAAGTGTTTAAAGCTGTGGTTGCCGTTATAGATGGTTCAGTTGATGTTGAAGTTGATGGTGATGTTGCTGTTGATGATAACACAGTTGTCAGTGAAGTAAAGCAATGGTCCAAATCAATGCAGCAAAAAGCATATAAATTGAGCAAGAGAAGGTCAACAAACATAAATAAAAATCATGGGAGATTTTAAAATTTGAAAGTGCTGTGATACCTATTCGGATCTCCAAGTTGAGGAGCACATATTGTATTCTTACGTACTTTGTTACAAGATGGTTTGTTGTTAATATAGAGTTATAGAATATTGAATGAAGTGATTGTAGGCATTGTGACAAGAAGCATAAAGACCCCTCTGTGTTCAGTTCAGTTCATTTGTGAGAAAGCAAAATGAGATTTGAAAATTTGAAATGTGTCCAAGAATTCCAACATGTTGATGGTTCTGGAAATGTCCTGACTTTTGATGGATGATCAGATATTGTAGCATTGGAAATGTTATGGCATTCGCCGGAATGAAATCATGAAAACATTGAATGCTGTTACAATTTCACTTCGGTTGATGATGATATTCCAGGTAAGACTGGTTCACTGCTTGTTTTACATATCACTTATCAGTTAAACGTTGAACATTGACAATTGGATAGCACTGGAAATACCTGTTGTTTCACTTATTGCTGTTGAAGCTGAAGTGTTGAAAGCTGTGGTTACCATTGTAGATGGTTCAGTTGAAGTTGATGGTGATGTTGCTGTTGATGATAATAGAGTTGGCAGTGAAGTGACGCAATCGCCCAATTAATTGCAGCAAAAAGCACATAAATTCAGCAAGAAAAGGTCAACAATATGAATAAAAATCATGTGAGATTTGAAAATTTGAGTGCTGTGATACTTATTTGCAGACTACCCTGGATCTCCAATTTAAGGGGTACATGTTGTATTCTGAAGTACAATGTAACAAGATTTTTCAACTACACGCATAACAAACTTGTCTGCTCAATTTTATTCAGAGTTAACAAAGTACCAATGGATATCATTGTTTGCTTTTCGTTTCTGCAAAAGGTATCACCAACATTTGTACTTTTTCCTGTCAATAATAATAATAACCTTTAGTGTCACAAGTCGGATTACATTAACAAAGCTATGAATTTACGGTGAAAAGTTACTGTGAAAATTTGGATAGCTCAAGAAGTTGTCATATATTCTAATCATAGAAATGTTAAATAACAGCGAAAAATAGTTAATTATGATAAATTGTGGATGCGATTCAGCGCTCACTTTGATCTCAACACAGATCCCCAGGCGTGCTGGGTGAAGCCCGGGAAAGCCCCAAATCGGGCTGGGCAAGACCCAGAAATGCATATTTAAATGCACCACTGAAATGAGTTATTCAAAATACCGGTACAACGGTTCTTCCAGCGTCGAGGAGCAAATGGCAATGAATGCGGGACATCGCCAGTGCGCCATTTAGGATAGGGCAACACAAACATGGACCATGTGTAATGGCACCTTGGGTACATCTCACAGACCAGTAGAAAGCCCGAGTGGTCAGGTACGCAGTGTGGTATCCTCAGTAACGCGCACCTTGGCATTACCAGTCTGTCATCCTTGCAGTGCCACCAGCAATTATGGAGCTGCCAGGGCACCTAGGTGTTACTGCCAGAGTGCCAGCAACACTTCCTAGGTCCCATGTGGACAGTGCCATGGATCTGGGGTGCCAGTTTGTAACTGTCAGGGGTCGGGCCTGGCGGGCCGGTGAGGGGAAGTTCCCAGCAGCCGAGAGAACGTCATCTCGTTTGCAGCGGAAGTGAATGTCATTAAAGTATGATCCCATTGAAGGAGCGTCAATGATAACTCATACATGAATCAAGCATTTATTCCTTATGGCACGAGTCATATCCATTATTAGGAAAGATAGGAATGTCACTGCGTGAGCATGTTTATTGATTTTGTTTTGACAACAAATCTTGAATAAAGTAGTGATTGTGGGTGGTGTGACAAGAAGCACAAACACCCATTTGTTTTATTTGATTCAGTTCATTTGTGAGAAATCAAAATGAGATTTGAAAATTTGAAATGTGTCCAAGAATTCAAGCATGTTGATGGTTCAGGAAATGTCCTGACTTTTGATGGATGAACTGATATTGTAGCAATGGAAAGGTAAGGCTATTCGCAGGCATGAAACCATGAGAATTTGGAAGGCTGTTCCAATTTCAGAAATGTTGATGATGATATTCCAGGAAAGATTGGTTCACTGCCTGTTTAACATATGAGTTATCAGTTAATAGTTAAACATTGTCAATTGGATAGCACTGGAAATACCTGTTGTTTCACTTATTGACGTTGACGCTGAAGTGTTTAAAGCTGTGGTTGCCGTTGTAGATGGTTCAGTTGATGTTGAAGTTGATGGTGATGTTGCTGTTGATGATAACACAGTTGTCAGTGAAGTAAAGCAATAGTCCAAATCAATGCAGCAAAAAGCATATAAATTGAGCGAGAGAAGGTCAACAAACATAAATAAAAATCATGGGAGATTTAAAAATTTGAAAGTGCTGTGATACTTATTCGGATCTCCAAGTTAAGGAGCACATATTGTATTCTTAAGTACTTTGTTACAAGATGGTTTGCTGTTAATATAGAGTTATAGAAGATTGAATGAAGTGATTGTAGGCATTGTGACAAGAAGCATAAAGACCCCTCTGTGTTCAGTTCAGTTCATTTGTGAGAAAGCAAAATGAGATTTGAAAATTTGAAATGTGTCCAAGAATTCCAACATGTTGATGGTTCTGGAAATGTCCTGACTTTTGATGGAAGATCAGATATTGTAGCATTGGAAATGTTATGGCATTCGCCGGAATGAAATCATGAAAACATTGAATGCTGTTACAATTTCACTTAGGTTGATGATGATATTCCAGGTAAGACTGGTTCACTGCTTGTTTTACATATCACTTATCAGTTAAATGTTGAACATTGACAATTGGATAGCACTGGAAATACCTGTTGTTTCACTTATTGCTGTTGAAGCTGAAGTGTTGAAAGCTGTGGTTACCATTGTAGATGGTTCAGTTGATGTTGAAGTTGATGGTGATGTTGCTGTTGATGACAATAGAGTTGGCAGTGAAGTGACGCAATCGCCCAATTAATTGCAGCAAAAAGCACATAAATTCAGCAAGATAAGGTCAACAACATGAATAAAAATCATGTGAGATTTGAAAATTTGAGTGCTGTGATACTTATTTGCAGACTCCCCTGGATCTCCAATTTAAGGGGTACATGTTGTATTCTGAAGTACAATGTAACAAGATTTTTCAACTACAGGCATAACAAACTTGTCTGCTCAATTTTATTTATAGTTTACAAAGTACCAATGAATATCATTGTTTGCTTTTCGTTTCTGCAAAAGGTATCACCAACATTTGTACTTTTTCCTGTCAATAATAATAATAACCTTTAGTGTCACAAGTCGGATTACATTAACAAAGCTATGAATTTACGGTGAAGAATTACTGTGAAAAGTTGGATTGCTCCAGAAGTTGTCATATATTCTAATCATAGAAATGTTAAATAACAGCGAAAAATAGTTAATTATGATAAATTGTGGATGCGATTCAGCGCTTACTTTGATCTCAACACGGATCCAGGCGTGCTGGGTGAAGCCTGGGAAAGCCCCAAATCGGGCTGGGCAAGACCCAGAAATGCATATTTAAAGGCACCACTGAAATTAGTTATTCAAAATACCGGTACAACGGATCTTCCAGCACCGAGGAGCAAATGGCAATGAATGCGGGACATCGCCAGCGTGCCATTTACGATGGGGCAACACAGGGCAGCATGGAGGCCTAGTGGTAAGCACCGCTGCCTCACGGCGCTGAGGTCCCAGGTTCGATCCCGGCTCTGGGTCACTGTCCGTGTGGAGTTTGCACATTCTCCCCGTGTCTGCGTGGGTTTCGCCCCCACAACCCAAAAATGTGCAGGGTAGGTGGATTGGACACGCTAAATTGCCCCCTTAATTGGAAAAAATGAATTGGGTAATCTAAATTTATAAAAAATAAAGAAAAAAAAAAGGATGGGGCAACACAAACGTGGACCATGTGTAATGGCACCTTGGGTATATCTCACAGACCAGTAGAAAGCCCGAGTGGTCAAGTACACAGTGTGGTATCCTCAGTCACGGTCACCTTGGCATTACCAGTCTGTCATCCTTGCAGTGCCACCTGGGCAAGTGGCACAGCAATTATGGAGCTGCCAGAGCACCTGGGTGGTACTGCCAGAGTGCCAGCAACACTTCCAAGGTCCCATGTGGATAGTGCCATGGATCTGGGGTGCCAGTTTGTAACTGTCAGGGGTTGGGCCTGGCGGGCCGGTAAGGGGAAGTTCCCAGCAGCCGAGAGAACGTCATCTCGTTTGCAGCGGAAGTGAATGTCATTAATGTATGTTCCCATTGAAGGAGCATCAGTGATAACTCATACATGAATCAAGCATTTATTCCTTATGACACTATCCATTATTAGTAAAGATAGGAATGTCACTGCGTGAGCATGTTTATTGATTTTGTTTTGACAACAAATCTTGAATAAAGTAGTGATTGTGGGTGGTGTGACAAGAAGCACAAACACCCATTTGTTTTATTTGTTTCAGTTCATTTGTGAGAAATCAAAATGAGATTTGAAAATTTGAAATGTGTCCAAGAATTCAAGCATGTTGATGGTTCAGGAAATGTCCTGACTTTTGATGGATGAACTGATATTGTAGCAATGGAAATGTAAGGCTATTCGCAGGCATGAAACCATGAGAATTTGGAAGGCTGTTCCAATTTCAGAAATGTTGATGATGATATTCCAGGAAAGATTGGTTCACTGCCTGTTCAACATATGAGTTATCAGTTAATGGTTAAACATTGTCAATTGGATAGCACTGGAAATACCTGTTGTTTCACTTATTGCTGTTGAAGCTGAAGTGTTGAAAGCTGTGGTTACCATTGTAGATGGTTCAGTTGATGTTGAAGTTGATGGTGATGTTGCTGTTGATGATAATAGAGTTGGCAGTGAAGTGACGCAATCGCCCAATTAATTGCAGCAAAAAGCACATAAATTCAGCAAGATAAGGTCAACAACATGAATAAAAATCATGTGAGATTTGAAAATTTGAGTGCTGTGATACTTATTTGCAGACTCCCCTGGATCTCCAATTTAAGGGGTACATGTTGTATTCTGAAGTACAATGTAACAAGATTTTTCAACTACAGGCATAACAAACTTGTCTGCTCAATTTTATTTATAGTTTACAAAGTACCAATGAATATCATTGTTTGCTTTTCGTTTCTGCAAAAGGTATCACCAACATTTGTACTTTTTCCTGTCAATAATAATAATAACCTTTAGTGTCACAAGTCGGATTACATTAACAAAGCTATGAATTTACGGTGAAGAATTACTGTGAAAAGTTGGATTGCTCCAGAAGTTGTCATATATTCTAATCATAGAAATGTTAAATAACAGCGAAAAATAGTTAATTATGATAAATTGTGGATGCGATTCAGCGCTTACTTTGATCTCAACACGGATCCAGGCGTGCTGGGTGAAGCCTGGGAAAGCCCCAAATCGGGCTGGGCAAGACCCAGAAATGCATATTTAAAGGCACCACTGAAATTAGTTATTCAAAATACCGGTACAACGGATCTTCCAGCACCGAGGAGCAAATGGCAATGAATGCGGGACATCGCCAGCGTGCCATTTACGATGGGGCAACACAGGGCAGCATGGAGGCCTAGTGGTAAGCACCGCTGCCTCACGGCGCTGAGGTCCCAGGTTCGATCCCGGCTCTGGGTCACTGTCCGTGTGGAGTTTGCACATTCTCCCCGTGTCTGCGTGGGTTTCGCCCCCACAACCCAAAAATGTGCAGGGTAGGTGGATTGGACACGCTAAATTGCCCCCTTAATTGGAAAAAATGAATTGGGTAATCTAAATTTATAAAAAATAAAGAAAAAAAAAAGGATGGGGCAACACAAACGTGGACCATGTGTAATGGCACCTTGGGTATATCTCACAGACCAGTAGAAAGCCCGAGTGGTCAAGTACACAGTGTGGTATCCTCAGTCACGGTCACCTTGGCATTACCAGTCTGTCATCCTTGCAGTGCCACCTGGGCAAGTGGCACAGCAATTATGGAGCTGCCAGAGCACCTGGGTGGTACTGCCAGAGTGCCAGCAACACTTCCAAGGTCCCATGTGGATAGTGCCATGGATCTGGGGTGCCAGTTTGTAACTGTCAGGGGTTGGGCCTGGCGGGCCGGTAAGGGGAAGTTCCCAGCAGCCGAGAGAACGTCATCTCGTTTGCAGCGGAAGTGAATGTCATTAATGTATGTTCCCATTGAAGGAGCATCAGTGATAACTCATACATGAATCAAGCATTTATTCCTTATGACACTATCCATTATTAGTAAAGATAGGAATGTCACTGCGTGAGCATGTTTATTGATTTTGTTTTGACAACAAATCTTGAATAAAGTAGTGATTGTGGGTGGTGTGACAAGAAGCACAAACACCCATTTGTTTTATTTGTTTCAGTTCATTTGTGAGAAATCAAAATGAGATTTGAAAATTTGAAATGTGTCCAAGAATTCAAGCATGTTGATGGTTCAGGAAATGTCCTGACTTTTGATGGATGAACTGATATTGTAGCAATGGAAATGTAAGGCTATTCGCAGGCATGAAACCATGAGAATTTGGAAGGCTGTTCCAATTTCAGAAATGTTGATGATGATATTCCAGGAAAGGTTGGTTCACTGCCTGTTCAACATATGAGTTATCAGTTAATGGTTAAACATTGTCAATTGGATAGCACTGGAAATACCTGTTGTTTCACTTATTGATGTTGACGCTGAAGTGTTTAAAGCTGTGCTTGCCGTTGTAGATGGTTCAGTTGATGTTGAAGTTGATGGTGATGTTGCTGTTGATGATAACACAGTTGTCAGTGAAGTAAATCAATGGTCCAAATCAATGCAGCAAAAAGCATATAAATTGAGCAAGAGAAGGTCAACAAACATAAATAAAAATCATGGGAGATTTTAAAATTTGAAAGTGCTGTGATACCTATTCGGATCTCCAAGTTGAGGAGCACATATTGTATTCTTACGTACTTTGTTACAAGATGGTTTGTTGTTAATATAGAGTTATAGAATATTGAATGAAGTGATTGTAGGCATTGTGACAAGAAGCATAAAGACCCCTCTGTGTTCAGTTCAGTTCATTTGTGAGAAAGCAAAATGAGATTTGAAAATTTGAAATGTGTCCAAGAATTCCAACATGTTGATGGTTCTGGAAATGTCCTGACTTTTGATGGATGATCAGATATTGTAGCATTGGAAATGTTATGGCATTCGCCGGAATGAAATCATGAAAACATTGAATGCTGTTACAATTTCACTTAGGTTGATGATGATATTCCAGGTAAGACTGGTTCACTGCTTGTTTTACATATCACTTATCAGTTAAACGTTGAACATTGACAATTGGATAGCACTGGAAATACCTGTTGTTTCACTTATTGCTGTTGAAGCTGAAGTGTTGAAAGCTGTGGTTACCATTGTAGATGGTTCAGTTGATGTTGAAGTTGATGGTGATGTTGCTGTTGATGATAATAGAGTTGGCAGTGAAGTGACGCAATCGCCCAATTAATTGCAGCAAAAAGCACATAAATTCAGCAAGAAAAGGTCAACAATATGAATAAAAATCATGTGAGATTTGAAAATTTGAGTGCTGTGATACTTATTTGCAGACTACCCTGGATCTCCAATTTAAGGGGTACATGTTGTATTCTGAAGTACAATGTAACAAGATTTTTCAACTACACGCATAACAAACTTGTCTGCTCAATTTTATTCAGAGTTAACAAAGTACCAATGGATATCATTGTTTGCTTTTCGTTTCTGCAAAAGGTATCACCAACATTTGTACTTTTTCCTGTCAATAATAATAATAACCTTTAGTGTCACAAGTCGGATTACATTAACAAAGCTATGAATTTACGGTGAAAAGTTACTGTGAAAAGTTGGATAGCTCAAGAAGTTGTCATATATTCTAATCATAGAAATGTTAAATAACAGCGAAAAATAGTTAATTATGATAAATTGTGGATGCGATTCAGCGCTCACTTTGATCTCAACACAGATCCCCAGGCGTGCTGGGTGAAGCCCGGGAAAGCCCCAAATCGGGCTGGGCAAGACCCAGAAATGCATATTTAAATGCACCACTGAAATGAGTTATTCAAAATACCGGTACAACGGTTCTTCCAGCGTCGAGGAGCAAATGGCAATGAATGCGGGACATCGCCAGTGCGCCATTTAGGATAGGGCAACACAAACATGGACCATGTGTAATGGCACCTTGGGTACATCTCACAGACCAGTAGAAAGCCCGAGTGGTCAGGTACGCAGTGTGGTATCCTCAGTAACGCGCACGTTGGCATTACCAGTCTGTCATCCTTGCAGTGCCACCAGCAATTATGGAGCTGCCAGGGCACCTAGGTGTTACTGCCAGAGTGCCAGCAACACTTCCTAGGTCCCATGTGGACAGTGCCATGGATCTGGGGTGCCAGTTTGTAACTGTCAGGGGTCGGGCCTGGCGGGCCGGTGAGGGGAAGTTCCCAGCAGCCGAGAGAACGTCATCTCGTTTGCAGCGGAAGTGAATGTCATTAAAGTATGATCCCATTGAAGGAGCGTCAATGATAACTCATACATGAATCAAGCATTTATTCCTTATGGCACGAGTCATATCCATTATTAGGAAAGATAGGAATGTCACTGCGTGAGCATGTTTATTGATTTTGTTTTGACAACAAATCTTGAATAAAGTAGTGATTGTGGGTGGTGTGACAAGAAGCACAAACACCCATTTGTTTTATTTGTTTCAGTTCATTTGTGAGAAATCAAAATGAGATTTGAAAATTTGAAATGTGTCCAAAAATTCAAGCATGTTGATGGTTCTGGAAATGTCCTGACTTTTGATGGATGAACTGATATTGTAGCAATGGAAATGTAAGGCTATTCGCAGGCATGAAACCATGAGAATTTGGAAGGCTGTTCCAATTTCAGAAATGTTGATGATGATATTCCAGGAAAGATTGGTTCACTGCCTGTTCAACATATGAGTTATCAGTTAATGGTTAAACATTGTCAATTGGATAGCACTGGAAATACCTGTTGTTTCACTTATTGATGTTGACGCTGAAGTGTTTAAAGCTGTGGTTGCTGTTGTAGATGGTTCAGTTGATGTTGAAGTCGATGGTGATGTTGCTGTTGATGATAACACAGTCGTCAGTGAAGTAAAGCAATAGTCCAAATCAATGCAGCAAAAAGCATATAAATTGAGCGAGAGAAGGTCAACAAACATAAATAAAAATCATGGGAGATTTTAAAATTTGAAAGTGCTGTGATACTTATTCGGATCTCCAAGTTAAGGAGCACATATTGTATTCTTAAGTACTTTGTTACAAGATGGTTTGCTGTTAATATAGAGTTATAGAATATTGAATGAAGTGATTGTCGCCATTGTGACAAGAAGCATAAACACCCCTCTGTTTTCAGATAAGTTAATTTGTGAGATTTCAAAATGAGATTTGAAAATTTGAAATGTGTCCAAGAATTCCAACATGTTGATGGTTCTGGAAATGTCCTGACTTTTGATGGATGAACTGATATGGTAGCATTGGAAATGTTATGGCATTCGCCGGAATGAAATCATGAAAATATGGAAGGTTGTTACAATTTCACTTAGGTTGATGATGATATTCCAGGTAAGACTGGTTCACTGCTTGTTTTACATATCACTTATCAGTTAAATGTTGAACATTGACAATTGGATAGCACTGGAAATACCTGTTGTTTCACTTATTGCTGTTGAAGCTGAAGTGTTGAAAGCTGTGGTTACCATTGTAGATGGTTCAGTTGATGTTGAAGTTGATGGTGATGTTGCTGTTGATGATAATAGAGTTGGCAGTGAAGTGACGCAATCGCCCAATTAATTACAGCAAAAAGCACATAAATTCAGCAAGAAAAGGTCAACAATATGAATATAAATCATGTGAGATTTGAATATTTGAGTGCTGTGATACTTATTTGCAGACTACCCTGCATCTCCAATTTAAGGGGTAAATGGTGTATTCTGAAGTACAATGTAACAAGATTTTTCAACTACAGGCATAACAAACTTGTCTGCTCAATTTTATTCAGAGTTAACAAAGTACCAATGGATATCATTGTTTGCTTTTCGTTTCTGCAAAAAGTATCACCAACATTTGTACTTTTTCCTGTCAATAATAATAATAACCTTTAGTGTCACAAGTCGGATTACATTAACAAAGCTATGAATTTACGGTGAAGAATTACTGTGAAAAGTTGGATTGCTCCAGAAGTTGTCATATATTCTAATCATAGAAATGTTAAATAACAGCGAAAAATAGTTAATTATGATAAATTGTGGATGCGATTCAGCGCTCACTTTGATCTCAACACGGATCCAGGCGTGCTGGGTGAAGCCTGTGAAAGCCCCAAATCGGGCTGGGCAAGACCCAGAAATGCATATTTAAATGCACCACTGAAATTAGTTATTCAAAATACCGGTACAACGGTTCTTCCAGCACCGAGGAGCAAATGGCAATGAATGCGGGACATCGCCAGCGTGCCATTTACGATGGGGCAACACAGGGCAGCACGGAGGCCTAGTGGTTAGCACCGCTGCCTCACGGCGCTGAGGTCCCAGGTTCGATCCCGGCTCTGGGTCACTGTCCGTGTGGAGTTTGCACATTCGCCCCGTGTCTGCGTGGGTTTCGCCCCCACAACCCAAAAATGTGCAGGGTAGGTGGATTGGACACGCTAAATTGCCCCCTTAATTGGAAAAAATGAATTGGGTAATCTAAATTTATAAAAATAAAGAAAAAAAAAAGGATGGGGCAACACAAACGTGGACCATGTGTAATGGCACCTTGGGTATATCTCACAGACCAGTAGAAAGCCCGAGTGGTCAAGTACACAGTGTGGTATCCTCAGTCACGGGCACCTTGGCATTACCAGTCTGTCATCCTTGCAGTGCCACCTGGGCAAGTGGCACAGCAATTATGGAGCTGCCAGAGCACCTGGGTGGTACTGCCAGAGTGCCAGCAACACTTCCAAGGTCCCATGTGGATAGTGCCATGGATCTGGGGTGCCAGTTTGTAACTGTCAGGGGTTGGGCCTGGCGGGCCGGTAAGGGGAAGTTCCCAGCAGCCGAGAGAACGTCATCTCGTTTGCAGCGGAAGTGAATGTCATTAATGTATGTTCCCATTGAAGGAGCATCAGTGATAACTCATACATGAATCAAGCATTTATTCCTTATGACACTAGTCATATCCATTATTAGTAAAGATAGTAATGTCACTGCGTGAGCATGTTTATTGATTTTGTTTTGACAACAAATCTTGAATGAAGTAGTGATTGTGGGTGGTGTGACAAGAAGCACAAACACCCATTTGTTTTATTTGATTCAGTTCATTTGTGAGAAATCAAAATGAGATTTGAAAATTTGAAATGTGTCCAAGAATTCAAGCATGTTGATGGTTCTGGAAATGTCCTGACTTTTGATGGATGAACTGATATTGTAGCAATGGAAATGTAAGGATATTCGCAGGCATGACATCATGAAAATTTGGAATGTGTTCCAATTTCAGAAATGTTGATGATGATATTCCAGGTAAGATTGGTTCACTGCCTGTTCAACATATGAGTTATCAGTTCGTGGTTAAACATTGTCAATTGGATTGCACTGAAAATACCTGTTGTTTCAGTTATTGATGTTGACGCTGAAGTGTTTAAACCTGTGGTTGCCATTGTAGATGGTTCAGTTGATGTTGAAGTCGATGGTGATGTTGCTGTTGATGATAACAGTTGTCAGTGAAGTAAAGTAAAAGTCCATGAATTGAGCAAGAGAAGGTCAACAACATAAATAAAAATCATGGGAGATTTTAAAACTTGAAAGTGCTGTGATACTTATTCGGATCTGCAAGTTAAGGAGCACATATTGTAAGTACTTTGTTACAAGATGGTTTGTAGTTAATATTGAGTTATAGAATATTGAATGAAGTGATTGTAGGCATTGTGACAAGAAGCAGAAACACCCATCTGTGTTCAGTTCAGTTCATTTGTGAGATTGCAAAATGAAATTTGAAAATTTGAAATGTGTCCAAGAGCTGGGGGTGGCGTCCGTCGAACATGCCGGGGATGTAAGTCCGCGACAACACGTATGAGTCATGAACACTTCCCGGGTACCGGGGGCAGACGTGCAGGATAATCGTGCGGTGGTCGCAGACCACCTGGATGTTCATGGAATAGGTCCTCTTCCTATTGGTGAACACGGCCCTGTTAACTGCAGGTAGCCTCACGGCGATGAGCATCCCATCGATCGCGCCCTGGACCATGGGAAAACCGGCCACGGCAGAGAAGCCCACGGCCCGGTCATCTTGGCTCGCCCAATCCACAGGGAACCAGATGTAGCAATCCGCAATGGCATAAAGGGCGTCTGTCACTGCCCGGATGCACCGGTGCACCGATGTCTGCGAGATGCCGGACAGATACCCACTCGGTGCCTGGAATGACCCCGTGGCATAAAGGTTTAGGGCCACCGTCACCTTGGCGGACACGGGGAGAGGGTGCCCTCCCCCAGTGCCACGCGGTGCCAGGTGTGCCAGCAGGTGGCAGATGTGTGCCATGGTTTCCCGGCTCATCCGGAGTCTCCTCCTGCATTCCCGGCAGGGGGTCGGAGAATCCCGCCCAAGATGTTTCGACTGCAGGCAGTACAAACCTGTCTGCTCAATTTTATTTAGAGTTTACAAAGTACCAATGAATTTCTGCAAAAGGTATCACCAACATTTGTACTTTATCCTGTCAATAATAATAATAATCTTTAGTGTCACAAGTAGGATTACATTAACAAAGCTATGAATTTACGGTGAAAAGTTACTGTGAAAAGTTGGATTGCTCCAGAAGTTGTCATATATTCTAATCATAGAAATGTTAAATAACAGCGAAAACAGTTCAATATGATAGGTTGCGGATGCGATTCGGCGCTCACTTTGATCTCAACACGGATCCAGGCGTGCTGAGTGAAGCCTGGGAAAGCCCCAAATCGGGCTGGGCAAGGAACAGAAATGCATATTTAAATGCACCATTGAAATGAGTTATTGAAAATACCAGTACGACGGTTCTTCCAGCGCCCAGGAGCAAATGGCAATGCCTGCAGGATCTCAGCAGGGCGCCATTTAGGACGGGGCTACACAAACGTGGACCATGTGTAATGGCACCTTGGGTACATCTCACAGAGCAGCAGAAACCCCAAGTGGTCAGGTACACAGTGTGGTACCCTCAGTCACGGGCACCTTGGCATTACCAGTCTGTCATCCTTGCAGTGCCACCTGGGCAGGTGGCACAGTAATTACGGCACTACTAGGGCACCTGGGTGCTCCTGCCAGAGTGCCAGCAGCGCTTCCAAGGTCCCATGTGGGCAGCGCAATGGATCTGGGGTGCCAGTTTGTAACTGTCAGGGGTCGGGCCTTACGGGCCGGTGAGGTGAAGTTCCCAGCAGCCGAGAGAACGTCGTATAGTTTAGAGCGGAAGTGAATGTCATTATTGTATGATACCAGTGAAGGAGCGTCAGTGATAACTGATACATGAGTCAAGCTTTTATTCCTTATGGCACTAGTCATATCCATTATTAGGAAAGATAGGAATGTCACCGCGTGAGCATGTTTATTGATTTTGTTTTAACAACAAATCTTGAATGATGTAGTGATTGTGGGTGTTGTGACAAGAAGCACAAACACCCATTTGTTTTAATAGTTTCAGTTCATTTGTGAGAAAGCATAATGAGATTTGAACATTTGAAATGTGTCCAAGAATTCAAGCTTGTTGATGGTTCTGGAAATGTCCTGACTTTTGATGGATGAACTGATATTGTAGCAATGGAAATGTAAGGCTATTCGCAGGCATGAAACCATGAGAATTTGGAAGGCTGTTCCAATTTCAGAAATGTTGATGATGATATTCCAGGAAAGATTGGTTCACTGCCTGTTCAACATATGAGTTATCAGTTAATGGTTAAACATTGTCAATTGGATAGCACTGGAAATACCTGTTGTTTCACTTATTGATGTTGACGCTGAAGTGTTTAAAGCTGTGGTTGCCGTTGTAGATGGTTCAGTTGATGTTGAAGTCGATGGTGATGTTGCTGTTGATGATAACACAGTTCACAGTTGTTGGTGAAGTAAAGCAATAGCCCAAATCAATGCAGCAAAAAGCACATAAATTGAGCAAGAGAAGGTCAACAACATAAATAAAAATCATGGGAGATTTGAAAATTTGAAAGTGCTGTGATATTATATGGATCTCCAGGTTCAGGCGCACATATTGTATTCTTAAGTACTTTGTTACAAGATGGTTTGCTGTTAATATAGAGTTATAGAATATTGAATGAACAAGTGATTGTAGGCTTGTGACAAGAAGCACAAACACCCCTCTGTGTTAAATCCAGTTCATTTGTGAGAAAGCAAAATGAGATTTGATAATTTGAAATGTGTCCAAGAATTCAAGCATGTTGATGGTTCTGGAAATGTCCTGACTTTTGATGGATGAACTGATATGGTAGCATTGGAAATGTTATGGCATTCGCCGGAATGAAATCATGAAAATATGGAAGGTTGTTACAATTTCACTTAGGTTGATGATGATATTCCAGGTAAGACTGGTTCACTGCTTGTTTTACATATCAGTTATCAGTTAGACATTGTACATTGACAATTGGATAGCACAGGAAATACCTGTTGTTTCACTTGCTGCTGTTGAAGCTGAAGTGCTGAAAACTGTGGTTACCATTGTAGATGGTTCAGTTGATGTTGAAGTTGATGGTGATGTTGCTGTTGATGATAATAGAGTTGTCAGTGAAGTGACGCAATCGTCCAATTAATTGCAACAAAAAGCATATAAATTCAGCAAGATAAGGTCAACAACATGAATAAAAATCATGTGAGATTTGAAAATTTGAGTTCTGTGATACACATTCGCAGACTACCCTGGATCTACAGTTTAAGGGGTACATGTTGTATTCTCAAGTACAATGTAACAAGTTGTTTCAACTACAGGCAGTACAAACGTGTCTGCTCAATATTATTTAGAGTTTACAAAGGACCAATGAATATCATTGTTTGCTTTTCATTTCTGCAACATGTATCACCAACATTTGTACTTTATCCTGTCAATACTGATAATCTTCTGTGTCACAAGTAGGATTAAATTAACAAAGCAATGAAGTTTCTGTGAAAAGGTACTGTGAGAAACTGGCTTGCTCCAGAAGTTGTCATATATTCTAATCATAGAAATGTTAATTAACAGCCAAAAACAGGTAATTATGATAAATTGTGGGCAAGATTCTGCAATCACTCTGCGCTTTGCACAGATCCAGGCGTGCTGGGTGAAACCCGGGAGAGCCCCAAATCGGTCTGGGCAAAATCCACAAATGCATGTTTAAATATGCCATTGAAATGAGTCATTCAATTACCCATACGCCGGTTCACCTAGCGCCCGGGAGCAAATGGCAATGCCTGCAGGATCTCGCCAGGGTGCCATTTAGGACAGGGCAACACAAGCGTGGACCACATGTAATGGCACCTTGGGTACACCTCACAGAGTAGTAGAAACGCTGAGTGGTCAGGTACACAGGGTGGTATCTATGGTCACGGGCACCTTGGCACTACCAGGCTGTCATCTTTGTAGTGCAAGCTGGCCACCTGGCATAGCAATTATGGCACTGACAGGGTGCCTGCGTGGTACTGCCAGGGTGCCAGCAGAACATCCAAGGTCCCATGTGGGCAGTGCCATGGATCCGGGGTGCCAATTTGTAACTGTCAGGGGTCAGGCCTGGAGGGGCGGTGAGGAGAAGTTCCTAGTGGCCAAGAGAACATCATCTAGTTTGCAGCGGAAGTGAATGTCATTTTTGTATGATCCCATTGAAGTAGCATCAATGATAACTAATGCATGAATCAAGCTTTTAGTCATTATGGCACTAGTCATATCCATTATTCGGAAAAATAGGAATGTCACTGCGTGAGCATGTTTATTGATTTTGATTTGACATCAAATCTTGAATGAAGAAATGATTGTGGGTGGTGTGACAAGAAGCACAAACACCCATTTGTTTTATTAGCTTCAGTTCATTTGTGAGATAGCAAAATGAGATTTGAAAATTTGAAATGTGTCCAGGAATTCAAACATGTTGATGGTTCTGGAAATGTCCTGACTTTTGATGGATGAACTGATATTGTAGCATTGGAAATGTAAGGGTATTCGCAGGCATGAAATCATGAAAATATGGAAGGCTGATCCATTTTCACAAATGTTGATGATATTCCAGGTAAGACTGGTTCACTGCCTGTTCAACATTTGAGTTATCAGGACTCCTTACTATGAAGGAATAAGTCGCACGTTTGGTGGCTCCTGCTCTGGTCGGACCTTTGGACCTTTCCCCTGGACTTTTTTCTGGTTTTAAACGGTTATTTCGAAGACTGAGGCAATTGGGCACCGTTTCCACATATTAGTGTATGGAGCAAAGAACCAGAAGTGCACGAAAAGGCAGAAATAAAAAGTTACCCAAGAGCTATATTGAAGCTGCAGTAGGAGACAGCAATGTCGAGGACCGAACCCCTGGGGTGGCGGCACAGCTGATGGAGCAGTTGATGCAGGTCATCCAGGACGGTTTTGCCAAGCAAAAGCAGGATGTTTGGACCTGATTAAAGAATCGATCGACTGGCTAGAGCACAGATTGGACACCCACGATCGGACGGTCCAGAAGGTTGAGAAGGCGCTGGCTGAGCAGGAGGAGCATCAAACAGCGGTGGAGCTGGAGGTGGAAATGCTTCAGGACCAGCCGAAAAGGCTTCTGGAGAAGGTGGAGGACCTTGAGAATCGGTCCTGCCGGCAGAACTTAAGAATTGTTGCGCTCCCAGAGGGGGCTGAGAGAGCAGATATGTAGCAGGTATGTTCGAAAAACTGCTGGGAGAAGGGGCATTCCCCCGACCGTTGGAGGTGGACAGGGAGTACAGAGGGCTTGCAAGGAAGCCGTGAGCAGGGGAATGGTGGTGAAATTTCATAGGTTCCTGGACAAGGAATGTATTCTTCGGTAGGCCAAACGAACGCGGAGTTGTACGTGGGACAACAGTATCCTGCGGGTGTACCAGAGTATCCTGAGTGTGGAGGTGGTGAGGAAGAGAGCAGGCTTTAACCAAGTGTTATAATCTGCCTGCTTACCACTGGCTGGGGACTAATGACAATCCCACAATCCTTTGGGAGTGTGAGCTTCCCAATGAGGGGGCGGAGAAATCATTAGCAGATTCCCTGCATAAATAGAGCTGGCCAGTTTGGAACCAGCAGAGAGAGGAGTGAGCAGCAAGGGAAGTTGCTGCTGCTGTTGTATTTATATGTTATTGTAAATAAATGTTATTTCTTTCATCCTTAAAACTCGTGCTGGATTCTTCGTGGCCCTCACAAAACTGGCGACGAGGGTTAAAGTGAATAGCTGTCCACGCTGCTGAAGCCATTTCACTGGATTTTTGTTGGATACGGTTGGAAGTTGTTTTTCTGTTACACCATGCCTCTGTATGGACGTTTGGATGTTTTTACTGCTGCGCTGGAAAGCTGGAACCAGTACGCACAACGGATGCGTTACTAACAACATCACCGAAAACGAGCGCCAGGTTGTCATATTGCTCACCGCCTGCGGCCCGTATACGTTTGGGGTGATTAGGAGCCTTACGTACCCAGCTGTGCCAGACACCAAAACATTTGATGAACTTGTGAACTTAGTGGGGCAACATTTTAACCCAACCCCATCCACGATAGTCCAACGTTACCGGTTTAATACCGCTGAGAGGACCCCAGGAAAATCCCTTGCCGACTTTCTATCCAGGCTACGCAGGATTGTGGAGTACTGTGACTATGGTGAGACCTTGTCAGAAATGTTACGTGGCCATTTGGTTTGCGGTATTAACAATGCGGCCACCCAGAGAAAGTTGTTAGCCGAGCCAACATTGACTTTTCAACAGGCCATTCAAATGTTATTGTCCCGAGAGAGCGCAGAACGAGGAGTGCAGGAGCTACAGGGAATGGAGGTGCATGCCTTGGGGTGCAACCCCTTCCATCCCAAAGCGTCCCCCTGCACCCCTGCGGTACCTTGAGCAAGGCGACGTCCGGATCCACGCCAGTGGTCATCAGACATTCCCCCCCGAAGGGAGCCTTCTCCAGAACCAATGGGTGAGGAGCCATGTCCGTGTCAGACTTGTAGGCGCCAACCCCGTCGCGGACGCCGGTCCTGGGGGTGCCGGCGTTCCGACCGAAACTGGGGCCAACCCAGGGGCTGTACCTTCCATTTGGATGAACCTGCGGCGACTACTCCCGAGGACGTGGAGACGGAGGGCGACCCCTGTTGTTATGGGTGTTTCCCACTTATCGTGATGCGCGGCCATGGGCCCAGCCTGTTGGGTCGGGACTTGTTGCGCCATTTGCAGTTGCAGTGGCAGCACATCCCCCAAACAGGTTCTGGAGGGTTGACTGAGGTGCTAGGACGATACCCAGATGTATTCCAACCCGGTTTGGGGAAAATAAAAGGGGCCGTCGCCCGTACCCAAGTCAAATGAGGAGCCACACCGCGCTATTTCTGGGCGCGCCCGGTGCCTTACGCCTTGCTTGAGAAGGTAGAAGGGGAGCTCACTCGTTTGGAGACTTTGGGTATTATCAGACCCGTCCGTTTCACTGACTGGGCAGCACCAATTGTACCTGTAACGAAGCCAGATGCCACAGTTCGCTTACAGTGAATACGGCTTCCCGACTCGACCGATACCCAATGCCTCGCATAGACGATCTCTACGCGAAACTTGCAGGCGGACTCTCGTTCACAAAAATTGATATGAGTCACGCCTACCTACAGTTGGAGCTGGACCCTGCCTCCCGGCCATATGTAATGATTAATACACATCGGGGCCTGTATGAATATACACATTTGCCCTTTGGAGTATCCACTGCCTGCGCTATTTTTTAACGCGTTATGGAGGGCATTTTGAGAGGTTTACCGCGTGTTGCTGTCTACTTAGATGACGTTTTGATCACAGGGACGTCGGAGCAGGAACATTTGGAAAATTTGGAGGCTGTCCTTAGACGCTTTTCAGGGCTGGAGTCCGTTTACATCGCACAAAGTACGTCTTTCAGGCGAAGGAAGTAGTCCACCTGGGTTATCGGGTGGACCGCGAAGGTTTGCACCCCGTCGTAGAGAAAGTGCGCGCGATTCAACAGGCCCCCGCCCCGACTGACACTTCGCATCTTTGTTCGTTTCTCAGCCTCGTTAACTATTATGGGAAGTTCTTCCCCAATCTGGCCACTATGCTGGCCCCGTTGTACCTTCTGCGAAAGAAGAATCACACCTGGGTTTGGGGTCAGCCGCAAGAAACCGCTTTCCGGCGGGTAAAACAACAATTGTCGTCATCTGGGTTACTAACCCACTATGATCCTGGAAAGCCTTTGCTCGTCACATGTGATGCATCCCCATATGGTATTGGAGCCGTCCTGTCCCACAAGATGGAGAACGGGGCCGAGCGGCCGATAGCTTTCGCCTCCCGCACATAGACTGCAGCGGAAAAAAAGTATGCGCAGATTGAGAAGGAGGGCCTGGCAGTGATCTTTGCGATGAAACATTTCCACCAGTACGTATATGGCCTCCACTTCACTATCGTGACTGATCATAAGCCTCTGCTGGGACTTTTCAGAGAGGATAAGCCAATACCGCACATTGCTTCCGCAAGGATCCAGCGGTGGGCTTTGTTGCTCGCTACCTACGAGTATTCTCTGGAGCACAAACCAGGAACCCAAATAGGGAATGCCGACCCACTGAGCCGATTGCCTTTATCGACCGGCCCCATGTCGACCCCCACGACCGGTGAGGTGGTTGCAACCCTAAATTTTATGGACACCTTGCCTGTCATGGCATCACAGATCCGTGAGTGGACCCAGACAGAGCCAGTCCTGTCAAAGGTTCGGCACATAGTCCTGTATGGTGGGCAGCATAGACAGCTCCCAGGTGAGTTGCGGGCATTTTCCTCCAAGCTGTCAGAATTTAGCGTGGAAGACGGTATCCTCTTGTGGGGGACACGCGTGATTGTCCCGGAAAAAGGACAGGAGCTGATACGGAGAGACTTGCACAATGGGCTTCCGGGTGTGACCAAAATGAAAATGTTGGCCTGGAGTTGTGTCTGGTGTCCAGGCCTCGGCACCGACATTGAGAAGGTGGCCCAAAACTGCTCCATTTGGTAGGAGCATCCGCCAGCCACGCCCCGACATCACTGGGAATAGCCAGGGCGGCCTTGGGCGCGCTTGCATGCGGATTTCGCCGGCCCTGTTCGAGGATCCATGTTCCTTCTATTAATTGACGCCCAGTCTAAATGGCTAGAGGTGCATAAGATTCACGGCACAACGTTCTGCGCAACAATCGAGAAGTTGCATTTGTCTTTCAGTACGCATGGCCCCCCCGAAGGTGCTGGTGATGGACAACAGCACTCCGTTCACAAGTGAGGAGTTTGCAAGGTTCATGAAGACGAACGGCATACGCCATATCCGCACCGCCCCTGACCACCCGGCTTCAAAAGGGTTGGCGGAGCGCGCAGTGCAGACATTCAAACGAGGCCTGAAGAAGCAGTCTTCCGGGTCAATGGACACGAGACTGGCTCGTTTTTTGTTTTCATCTAGGAGCACTCCGCATGCAGTGACTGGGGTAGCTCCCGCAGAACTCCTAATGGACCGGAGACTTCCCACCCGCCTTAGCATGGTTTTCCCGGACATTGGCGCAAAAGTACGCTGCACACAAGAATGGCAGGGACATGGCTTTTCTCGACATCGGCCAATTCTGCAGGTTGCGCCCGGTGACCCAGTGTTCGTTCGGAATTTTGCTGGTGGTGCCCAGTGGGTCCCTGGCATAATCTTTCGCCAAATGGGCCCTGTCTCTTACCAGGTGCAAGCCCAGGGCCGTCTCCAGGGCAAACATGTAGACCACGTTCGGTCCAGGAGACCATCTCTTCCATAGATTCCATGTCCCCGGAGCTCATTTCTACAGCCACAGAGACCAGACACAATGGAAAGTATTCCTCACAATCTTCCTCTGGTGCCTCACTCAAAACCTGCGCAGGTCGTGACAGAACCGCGTGGAGATAGAGATGCCGAGATGACAGAGGCAGCAGACTCCGACTCCGAGATGGAGACACAGGATGCCTCAGACGGGCCTTGGTTGTACAACCATTACGCTGTTCATCACGGAAGCACCGGTCTCCTTCTCGTTACACGCTGCCCGATCCAGCGCCTCATGCAAATGGTGTCCGGTCTGCAGAGAAAGTAGTCCGACGCCCTCCTTCGCCAGGGTCTTCGGTGGATTCCTTGGACTTTGTGGGGGAGGGATGTTATAACCTGCCTGCTTACCACTGGCTGTGGACTAATGACAATCCCACAATCCTTTGGGAGTATGAGCTTCCCCAATGAGGGGGGGTGGAGAAATCATTAACAGATTCCCTGCATAAATAGAGCTGGCTAGTTTGGAATCAGCAAAGAGAGGAGTGAACAGCAAGGGAAGTTGTTGCTGCTGTTGTATATATATGTTACTGTAAATAAATGTTATTTCTTTGCATTCTTAAACCCCGTGCTGAATTCTTCGTGGCCCTCACAAAACCAAGTCAAGTCAATCTTCTTCAAGAAGCTGGTGAAGTTCAGACTGCTGTATCCGGCTCGTCTTTGGGTCACACATGAGGACCAGCATCATTATTTTGAGTCGCCCGAAGATGCGCTGGACTTCGCTAAAAGAAAAGGACTGGTGGGGGTCTGAGAACTCTCAAACTTTGAGGCAACTTGTTGGCCTATATTGGGCCCTTTTTCAATTGGTTATGCCTCCTCTTACCGTTTCGTTTCTGTTTTTGGAATTCTGTTCAAGAGGGGAGGATGGAGAGGGGGGGGGGGGGGGGGGGGAGTTGATTTTCCGTTTTTGGGTTCTTTTTTCGGTGGATGTTAGCAATGTCACTTTTGTTTTTATTGATGTGCACTTTTGCGGGATGGAGACGTGCCTGTTTGAGTTTCGGTGGGTGGTGCTTTTGTTTTTGTGTTTTTTTGCCATTGCGTGTTTGTCTGGGATTATTAGATGGGGAATTTGTTTGTATGAGTGGGGGGAGGGGAGCGAGGGAACAATAGGTGGGAGACTTCTTGGCACTGGGGGCGGGGGCCACCAAGCTAGCAGGGTGAGTTAGCTCATGGAAGCACGGTGGAGGGTGTGCATATGTTCAGTTTACTAGATGGGTTAGGTCTTAGAGTAGTGTTGCTAGGGGGGGCGGGTTGGGGCCGGTTCTGAGGGAGGGGCTTCGGTGGAGGGACAGTGAGGAAGTCGGGAGTGGGGGCCGCCGTGGTGCAGGTCGGAGGAGGTGCGGCGCAGGGGCTAGAGGCGGGCCCAAGAAAGGGGATGGCTGATCGGCGGAGGGGGGGGGGGGTGGCACTTTGCCCCCAACTAGGCTGATCACCTGGAATGTTCAAGGGCTAAATGGGCCGGTAAAGAGAGCACGTGTGTTTGTGCACCTGAGGGGACTTAAGGCGGACGTGGTAACGTTGCAGGAGATGCACCTTAGAGTAGTGGACCAGGTCAGGTTGAGGAAAGGCAGGATTCGTCAGGTTTTCCACTCCAGGCTGGATACAAAGACTAGAAGGGTTGCAATCTTGATTAATAAGCGGGTGACATTTGATGTGGGTAGAATAGTCTCGGATGTGGGAGGTCGATATATCATGGTCAGTGGTAAGCTGCAGAGGATGAAGGTTGTGCTGGTTAATGTATATGCGCCAAATTGGGATGACGGAGAATTTATAAAGAGAGTGCTAGGGAAGATTCCGGACCTGGACTCGCACAAGCTGATCATGGGAGGGGACTTTAATACAGATATTTATCACGGCCTGGATCGGTCATGCTCAAGAGCGGCAGGGTGCCAGCAATGGCAAAGGAACTGAAAGGGTTCATGGAACAGATAGTGGGGGTGGATCCATGGAGATTTAGGCAGCCGAGGGCGAAGGACTTTTCTTTCTACTCCCACGTACATAAGGCGTACTCTCGGATCGACTTTTTTGTCTTGGACAGGGCCCTACTGGCAGGGGTGGTGGACATGGGGTACTTGCCAATTACGATCTCAGACCATGCTCCACACTGGGTTGACCTGCTGGTTAGTATGGATAGCAAGCAGCGCCCGCAATGGAGGTTGGATGTAGGGCTATTGGAGGACGAAGCGGTGTGCGAGAGGCTGAGGAATTGTATGTTGAATTACCTGCAGGTAAATGATACGGGGGAGGTCTCAGCATCAGTGGTCTGGGAAGCGCTGAAGGCAGTGGTGAGAGGAGAGCTTATTTCGATCCGGGCTCACAGGCACAGGACGGATAGGGCAGAGACGGACCGACTGTTAAAAGAGATTCTGAGTCGAGGAGGTACGCGGAGGCTCCAGAAGCAGGGCTATTAAGGGAACGCCGGAGGCCACAGGCGGAATTTGGCTTGTTAACCACAGGGAGGGCAGTGGAACAGCTCAGAAAGGCGAGGGGGGGGGGCGATATATGAGCCTGATGAGAAGGCCAGCAGGATGCTTGCACAGCAGCTCAGAAAGAGGGAGGCAGCTAGAGAGACAGGGAAAGTTATTGACGAGGATGGGAACTTAGTTGGGGACTCGGCAGGGGTGAGTAAGACCTTCCGGGACTTTTACAGCAGTTTGTTTAGGTCGGAACCCCCTGTGGGGCCGGAGGGGATGAGGCACCTCCTGGAGGGGATGACGTTCCCGAAGGTGGACGGGAAGCTCTTTGAAGGGCAGGGAGCCCTGATCGGGTTGGAAGAGATAGTGGAGGGTTTGAAGGCCATGCAGTCGGGTAAGGCCCCGGGACCGGATGGGTACCCAGGTGAGTTCTATAATATGTTCTCTGGAATATTGGGACCGCTGCTGTTGAAGGTGTTTAACGAGGCTAGGCAAAGAGGGTTCTGCCCCAGACAATGTCACAGGCAGCACGGTAGCATGGTGGTTAGCATAAATGCATCACAGCTCCAGGGTCCCAGGTTCGGTTCCCGGCTGGGTCACTGTCTGTGCGGAGTCTGCACGTCTTCCCCGTGTGTGCGTGGGTTTCCTCCGGGTGCTCCGGTTTCCTCCCACAGTCCAAAGATGTGCGGGTTAGGTGGATTGGCCATGCTAAATTGCCCGTAGTGTCCTAAAAAGTAAGGTTGGGGGGGGGGGGTTGTTGGGTTACGGGTATAGGGTGGATACGTGGGTTTGAGTAGGGTGATCATTGCTCGGCACAACATCGAGGGCCGAAGGGCCTGTTCTGTGCTGTACTGTTCTATGTTCTATGATTTTGCTTATCCTGAAATGAGACAAGGACCTGGATCTATGTGGGTCTTACAGGCTGATTTCCCTGTTGAACGTAGACGCCAAACTGCTGGACAAAATTTTGTCCTCCAGGATTGAGGACTGTGTACCGGACATTATCGTGGAGGATCAGACGGGGTTCGTTAAGGGCAGGCACCTGGTGGCCAATATAAGAAGGCTGTTAAACGTGATCACGATGCCCCAGAAGAGCAGGGAGGTGGAGGTAGTCGTCGCGATGGATGCGGAGAACACTTTTGACCGGGTTGAGTGGGGTTATTTATGGGAGGTGCTGGAGCGGTTCGGATTTGGGAGGGGCTTTATTGACTGGGTTACGTTGCTATACCAGGCTCCAGTGGCAAGGGTATGGACGAACAAGACGACTTCGGACTATTTTAGACTGCACCGGGGGACGAGACAGGGATACCCCTCTCCACACTGCTGTTTGCGCTGGCAATAGAGCCACTGGCAATTGCTCGGAGGGCCTCAAGGGGCTGGAAAGGGCTGGTCCGTGAAGGGGTGGGGGGGGGGGCGGTGGTGGAACACAAAGTCTCGCTGTATGCGGATTACTTGCTTTTGTATGTTTCAGATCCAATGGAAGGGATGGAAGTAATTATCGGAATTTTAGGGGAATTCGGCCAGTTTTCGGAATATAAGCTTAATATGGGGAAGAGCGAAATGTTTGCGGTCCAAGCTAGGGTCAGGAGAGGCGACTGAGGGAACTGCCATTCAGAGTGGTAGGGGACAGTTTCAGGTACCTGGGTATCCAAGTGGCGAGGGACTGGGACAGGCTACATAAATTGAACTTGGCCCGGTTGGTGGATCAGATGAAGGAGGATTTCCGGAGATGGGATGCGCTCCCGTTGTCTCCAGCGGGCAGAGTTCAAACGGTAAAAATGACGGTCCTCTCGAGATTCCTATTCGTTTTCCAATGTCTCGCCATCTTCATCCCGCTGTCCTCTTTTAAGCGGGTCAATAAAGTTATTGCGGGCTTTGTGTGTGGGGGGGGGGGGGGGGGCAAGTCCCCACGAGTAAAGAGGGCAATGCTCGGGTGGAGTTGGGGGGGATGGTGGGCTGCCGCTGCCGAATTTCAGCAATTATTATTCGGCGGTTAATATAGCCATGGTGACGAGGTGGCTGGTGGGGGGGGGGGGGGGGGGGGGGCTGCTTCTTGTAAGGGCACAAGTCTGGGGCCTTGGTAACGATGCCTCGGCCCTGAGTGTCTGGGGGCAGTGGAGGAGACATGAGAGAGCAGAGGGGACATCGGTCTGGTCCCCAATCTGCGATAATCGCCGGTTTGCCCTGGGAAGGATGGACAGGGGGTTATGAATTTAGCGGGGATCGAGAGGATTGGGGACTTGTTTATAGAAGGGAGCTTCCCAAGTATGAGGGCGCTGGAGGAGAAGTTTACACTGGCAGGGGGGAAATGAATTTCGATGTCTGCAGGTGCGGGACTTTCTGCGGAGGCAGGTAGCAACCTTTCCACTCCTACCGCTAGGGGGATTCAGGATAGGGTGGTTTCTAGAGGATGGAGAGGAGAGGGCAGCGTTTCGGACATATATAAAGAGCTTATGGGATCGGAGGTGACGCAGACCGAGGAGCTGAAGCAAAAGTGGGAAGAGGAGTGTGGTCGTCACCACTAGCAGTATTATATGTATTACGGTAAGACACGTATAGTAGAGGTACATGGGTCCGCCCAGTAGGCGGCGTATAAATATGTGTGCTCGCTGGTGCTGCAGCCATTCTGGTAGCAGCTACAGGAGGCACAACATCTTTGCTCAATAAAGCCTCGATTGTTCCACTACTCTCGTCTCTGTGGTAATTGATAATGCATCAAGGAGCTGGGGGGAGAGATAGAGGAGGGCCTTTGGGCGGGCACGTTGAGTAGGGCCAACGCGACCGCAACATGTGCCAGGCTCAGCCTGATCCAATTTAAGGTCGTTTACCGGGTTCACGTGACAGTGGCCCGGATGGGCAGATTCTTTGGGGTGGAAGACATGTGTGCGAAATGTGCGGGGGCGGGGGGGGGGGGGGGGGGGGGGCTGCAGCAAAACATGTCCACATGTTCTGGCCATGTCCAAAGCTGAGGGGATTTTCGCAGGGGTTTGCCGAAGTCATGTCCAAGGTATTAAATACAAGGATAGCATTGAGTCCAGAGGTGGCGATTTTCGGGGTGTCGCAGGATCCGGGAATCCAGGAGGAGGAACAGGCAGATGTTCTGGCCTTTGCTTCCTTGGTAGCCCGGAGGCGGATATTACTAGCATGGAGGGACTCGAAGCCCCCGAAATCGGAGACCTGGCTTTCGGACATGGCTGGCTTCCTCTGCCTGGAGAAAATTAAGTTCACCATGAGAAGGTCACTGTTAGGGTTCACCCGGAGGTGGCAACAATTTGTCGACTTCTTTGCAGAGAATTATTCATCAGCAGAAGTGGGGGGGGGGTTAAGCTAGCGTAGATTAGGGGTTAAATAATGGTGGGACCTGTGGGAGAGGGAAGTGGTATTTACACTAGGTTAATATTTTCTTTTTTATGTACATTGTTTATCTTGTTGCTGTTACAATGCCAAATAAATACCAAATAAATACCTCAAAAAAAACATATGAGTTATCAGTTAGTGGTTAAACATTGACAATTGCACAGCACTGAATATACCTGTTGTTTCACTTGTTGATATTGGTGCTGAAGTGTTCAAAGCTGTGGATACAATTGTAGATGGTTCAGTTGATGTTGAAGTCGATGGTGACGTTGCTGTTGATAACATAGTTGTCAGGGAAGTAAAGCAATAGTTCAAATTATTGCAGCAAAAAGCACATAAATTGAGCAAGAAAAGGTCAACTACATGAATAAAAATCATGGGAGATTTGAAAATTTGGAAGTGCTGGGATACTTATTCGCAGACTACCTGGATCTCCAAGTTAAGGAGCACATATGGTATTATTATGTACCTTGTGGCAAGGTGCTTCGCTGCTAATATAGAGTTATAGAATCTTGAATGAAGAAGTGATTGTAGGAGTTGTGACAAGAAGCACAAACACCCATGTGTTTTATTAGCTTCAGTTCATTTCTGAGATAGCAAATTGAAATTTGAAAATTTGAAATGTGCCCAAGAATTCAAACATATTGACGGTCATTGAAATGTCCTGACTTTGGATGGCTGAACTGATATTGTAGCAATGGAAATGTTAGGGTATTCGCAGGCATGAAATCATGAAAATATGGAAGGCTGTTACAATTTCATTTAGGCTGATGATGATATTCCAGGTAAGACTGGTTCACTGCTTGTTTTACATATCACTTATCAGTTAAATGTTGAACATTGACAATTGGATAGCACTGGAAATACCTGTTGTTTCACTTATTGCTGTTGAAGCTGAAGTGTTGAAAGCTGTGGTTACCATTGTAGATGGTTGAGTTGATGTTGAAGTTGATGGTGATGTTGCTGTTGATGATAATAGAGTTGTCAGTGAAGTGACGCAATCGCCCAATTAATTGCAGCAAAAAGCACATAAATTCAGCAAGAAAAGGTCAACAATATGAATATAAATCATGTGAGATTTGAAAATTTGAGTGCTGTGATACTTATTCGCAGACTAGCCTGGATCTTCAATTTAAGGAGTACATGTTGTATTTTGAAGTACAATGTAACAAGATGTTTCGACTACGGGCAGTACAAACTTGTCTGCTCATTTTATTTATTGAGTTTAAAAAATACCAATGAATATCATTGTTTGCTTTTCATTTATGCAAAAGGTCTCACGAACATTTGTAATTTACCCTGTCAATAATAATAATCTTTAGTGTCACAAGCAGGATTACATTAACAAAGTAAAGGTTACTGTGAAAAATTGGATTGCTCCAGAAGTTGTCATATATTCTAATGATAGAAAGGTAAATTAACAGCGAAAAACAGGTAATTATGATAAATTGTGGGCGGGATTCAGCAATTGCTTTGCGCTCGGCACAGATCCGTGCAGGCTGGGTGAAACCAGGGCGAGCCCAAAATCGGCCTGGGGAAGATCCAGTAATGCATATTTAAATGCGCCATTGAAATGAGTCGTTCAAATACCCGTACACCGGTTCATCCAGCGCCCGAGAGCAAATGGCATGCCTGCGGGACCACGCCAGGGCGCCATTTAGGATGGGGCAACACAAACGTAGACCACGTGTAATGGCACCTTGGTACATCTCACAGAGCAGTAGAAACCCTGAGTGGTAAGGTATATAGGGTAGACACGGGCACTTTCGCACTAACAATCTTTCATCCTTGCAGTGCCACCTTGGCACCTGGCATAGCAATTATGGCACTGCCAGTGTGCCTGGGTGGTACAGCCAGGGTGCCAGCAGCACTGCCAAGGTCACAAGTGGGCAATGCCATGGATCTGGGGTGCCAGTTTGTAACTGTCAGGGATCGGGCCTGGAGGGGTCGTGAGGGGGAGTTGCCAGTGGCCGAGAGAACGTCGTATAGTTCACAGCGGAAGTGAATGTGATTTTTGTATGATCCCATTGAAGGAGCGCCAATGATAACTGATACATGAAACAAGCTTTTGTTCCTTATGGCATGAGTCATATCCATTATTAGGAAAGATAGGAATGTCACTGCATGAGCATGTTTATTGATTTTGGTTTGACAAGAAATCTTGAATGAAGATGTGATTATAAGAACATAAGAACATAAGAACTAGGAGCAGGAGTAGGCCATCTGGCCCCTCGAGCCTGCTCCGCCATTTAATTAGTTCATGGCTGATCTTTTGTGGACTCAGCTCCACTTTCCGGCCCAAACACCATAACCCTTAATCCCTTTATTCTTCAAAAAACTATCTATCTTTACCTTAAAAACATGTAATGAAGGAGCCTCAACTGCTTCACTGGGCAAGGAATTCCATAGATTCACAACCCTTTGGGTGAAGAAGTTCCTCCTAAACTCAGTTCTAAATCTACTTCCCCTTATTTTGAGGCTATGCCCCCTAGTTCTGCTGTCACCCGCCAGTGGAAACAACCTGCCCGCATCTATCCTATCTATTCCCTTCATAATTTTAAATGTTTCTATAAGATCCCCCCTCATCCTTCTAAATTCCAACGAGTACAGTCCCAGTCTACTCAACCTCTCCTCATAATCCAACCCCTTCAGCTCCGGGATTAACCTAGTGAATCTCCTCTGCACACCCTCCAGCGCCAGTACATCCTTTCTCAAGTAAGGAGACCAAAACTGAACACAATACTCCAGGTGTGGCCGCACTAACACCTTATACAATTGCAACATAACCTCCCTAGTCTTAAACTCCATCCCTCTAGCAATGAAGGACAAAATTCCAATTGCCTTCTTAATCACCTGTTGCACTTGTAAACCAACCTTCTGTGACTCATGCACTAGCACACCCAAGTCTCTCTGAACAGCGGCATGCTTTAATATTTTATCGTTTAAATAATAATCCCGTTTGCTGTTATTCCTACCAAAATGGATAACCTCACATTTGTCAACATTGTATTCCATCTGCCAGACCCGAGCCCATTCACTTAACCTATCCAAATCCCTCTGCAGACTTCCAGTATCCTCTGCACTTTTCGCTTTACCACTCATCTTAGTGTCATCTGCAAACTTGGACACATTGCCCTTGGTCCCCAACTCCAAATCATCAATGTAAATTGTGAACAATTGTGGGCCCAACACGGATCCCTGAGGGACACCACTAGCTACTGATTGCCAACCAGAGAAACACCCATTTATCCCAACTCTTTGCTTTCTATTAATTAACCAATCCTCTATCCATGCTACTACTTTACCCTTAATGCCATGCATCTTTATCTTATGCAGCAACCTTTTGTGTGGCACCTTGTCAAAGGCTTTCTGGAATTCCAGATATACCACATCCATCGGCTCCCCGTTATCTACTGCACTGGTAATGTCCTCAAAAAATTCCACTAAATTAGTTAGGCATGACCTGCCTTTTACGAACCGATGCTGCGTCTGCCCAATGGGACAATTTCTATCCAGATGCCTCGCAATTTCTTCCTTGATGATAGATTCCAGCATCTTCCCTATTACCGAAGTTAAACTCATTGGCCTATAATTTCCTGCTTTCTGCCTACCTCCTTTTTTAAACAGTGGCGTCACGTTTGCTAATTTTCAATCTACCGGGACCACCCCAGAGTCTAGTGAATTTCGGTAAATTATCACTAGTGCATCTGCAATTTCCCTAGCCATCTCTTTTAGCACTCTGGGATGCATTCCATCAGGGCCAGGAGACTTGTCTACCTTTAGACCCATTAGCTTGCCCATCACTCCCTCCTTAGTGATAACAATCCTCTCAAGGTCCTCACCTGTCATAGCCTCATTTCTATCAGTCGCTGGCATGTTATTTGTGTCTTCCACTGTGAAGACCGACCCAAAAAACCTGTTCAGTTCCTCAGCCATTTCCTCATTTCCCATTATTAAAACTCCCTTCTCATCCTCTAAAGGACCAATATTTAACCTTAGCCACTCTTTTTTGTCTTATATATTTGTAAAAACTTTTACTGTCATAGCCTAATTTCCATCAATCATTGGCATGTTATTTGTGAAGACTGACCCAAAAAGCCTGTTCAGTTCCTCAGCCATTTCCTCATCTCCCATTATTAAATCTCCCTTCTCATCCTCTAGTCTAAAGGACTCTTTGTTTTATATATTTGTAGAAACTTTTACTATCTGTTTTTATATTCTGATCAAGTTTACTCTCATAATCTATTTTACTCTTCTTTATAGCTTTTTTAGTAGCTTTCTGTTGCCCCCTAAAGATTTCCCAGTCCTCTAATCTCCCAGCAATCTTTGCCACTTTATATGCTTTTTCCTTCAATTTGATACTCTCCCTTATTTCCTTAGATATCCACGGTCGATTTTCCCTCTTTCTTCCGTCCTTCCTTTTTGTTGGTATAAACCTTTGCTGAGCACTGTGAAATATCGCTTGGAAGGTTCTCCACTGTTCCTCAACTGTTCCACCATAAAGTCTTAGCTCCCAGTCTACCTTAGCTAGTTCTTCTCTCATCCCCTTGTAATCACCTTTGTTTAAGCACAAAACACTAGTATTTGATTTTACTTTCTCACCCTCCATCTGTATTTTAAATTCCACCATATTGTGATCGCTCCTTCCGAGAGGATCCCTAACTATGAGATCATGAATCAATCCTGTCTCATTACACAGGACAAGATCTAGGACCGCTTGTTCCCTCGTAGGTTCCATTACATACTGTTCTAGGAAACTATCGCGGATACATTCTATGAACTCCTCCTCACGGTTGCCTTGACCGACCTGGTTAAACCAATCGACATGTAGATTAAAATCCCCCATGATAACTGCTGTACCATTTCTACATGCATCAGTTATTTCTTTGTTTATTGCCTGCCCCACCATCTCGTTACTATTTGGTGGCCGATAGACTTCTCCTATCAGTGACTTTTTTGCCTTACTATTCCTTCCTGATTTCCACCCAAATGGATTCAACCTTATCCTCCATAGCACCGATGTCATCCCTTACTATGGCCCGGATGTCATCCTTAAATAACAGAGCAACACCACCTCCCTTACCATCCACTCTGTCCTTCCGAATAGTTTGATACCCTCGGATATTTAACTCCCAGTCGTGACCATCCTTTAACCATGTTTCAGTAATGGCCACTAAATCATAGTCATTTACGATGATTTGTGCCACCAACTCATTTACTTTATTCCGAATACTACGAGCATTCAGATTGTAGGCGTTGTGCCAAGAAGCACATACAATCATTTGTTTTATTAGTTTCAGTTCATTTGTGAGAAAGCAAAATGAGATTTGAATATTTGAAATGTGTCTGAGAACTCAAACTTGTTGAAGGTCTGGAAATGTCCTGACTTTTGATGGCTGAACTGATATTGTAGCAATGAAAATGTAAGGCTATTCACGACATGAAATAAAGAAAATATGGAATTTCAGAAATGTTGATGATGATATTCCAGGTAAGACTGGCTCACTGCTTGTTTAACTTATGAGTGATCAATTAGAGGTTAAACATTGACAATTGGATAGCAATGAAAGTACCTGTTGTTGCTGAAGTGTTTAAAGCGGTGGTTACCGTTGTCGGTGGTTCAGTTGATGTTGAAGTCGATGGTGATGTTGCTGTTGATAACAGAGTTCACAGTTGTCAGTGAAGTAAAGCAATAGCCCAAATCATTGCAGCAAAAAGCACATAAATTGAGGTAGAGGTCAACAATATGAATAAAAATCTTGGGAGATGTGAAAATTTGAAAGTGCTGGGATACTTATATGCAGACTAACCTGGAACTCTAAGTTAAGGAGTACATATTGTATTCATTAGTGCGTTGTTGCAGATGTTTCGCTTTAAAATAGAGTTTTTGACTACAGGAAGTACAAACTTGTCTGCTCAATTTTAGTTATTGAGTTTACAAAATACCAATAAATATCATTGGTTGTATTTCTTTTTTTTTGTAAATTAAGTGTATCCAATTATTTTGTTTTATCCATTGAGAGGCAATTTAGTGTGATCAATCTGCCTAATCTGCACATCTTTGAGTTGTGGGGGTGAAACACACGCAGATACGGGGAGATTGTGCAAACTCCACACTGACACTGACCCGGGGCCGAGATCGATGCCGGGTCCTCAGCGCCATAGGCAACAGTGCTAACCACTACGCCACCATACCACCCAGTTTGCATTTCTTTGGTGCAAAAGGTATCACCAACATTTGTAACTTATTCTGTCAATATTGATAATAATTATAACAACTATTATTATCACAAGTTGGATTACATTAACACTGCAATGAAGTCACTGTGAAAAGTTACTGTGAAAATTTAGATTGCTCCAGAAGATGTGATATATGCTAAGCATGGAAATGTTAATTAACAGCGAGAAACAGGTCATATGATATATTGTGGGCAGGATTCAGCAGTCACCTTGCGCCCGACACGGATCCAGGTGTGATGGGTTCATCCCGGGAGAGCCCCAAATTAGGCCAGGTAAGATCCATCAATGCAAATTTAAATGCGCCATTGAAATGAACCATTTAAATATCCGGATGCTGGTTCACACGGCAAACGGTCATGCCTGCGATACCTCGCCAGGGCGCCATTTAGGAGTTGTCAACACAAACGTGGACTATGTGTAATGGCACCTTGGGTACATCTCACAGGGTAGGAGAAACCCTGAGTGGTCAGGGACACAGGGTGATATCCTCAGACACGGGCACCTTGGCACTACCAGTCTTGCATCCTGGCCGTGCCACCCTGGGTACCTGGCATCGCAATTATGGAACTGCCAGGGTGCCTCGGAGGTACTTCCAGGATGCCAGCAGCACTTCCAAGGTGCCATGTGAGCAGTGCAATGGATCCGGAGTGCCAGTTTGTAATTGTCAAGGATCGGTCCTGGAGGGGTTGTGAGGGGAAGATCCGAGAGAACGTCGTACAGTTTACAGCGGAAGTGAAGGTGATTTTTGTCTGATCCCATTGCAGGAGTGTCAATGATAACTGATCACCTGAAGAAGGAGCCGTGCTCCGAAAGCTTGTGTTTGAAACAAACCTGTTGGACTTTAACCTGGTGTTGTAAGACTTCTTACAATGATAACTGATGCATTGATCAAGCTTTTATTCGTATGGGACTCGTCATATCCATTATTAGGAAAGATAGTAATGTCACTGCTTGAGCATGTTTATTGATTTTGTTTTGACATCAAATCTTGAATGAAGAAGTGATTGTCGGGGTGTTGTGACAAGAAGCACAAACAATCCTGTGTTTGATGAGCTTCAGTGCACTTGTGAAATAGCAAAATGAGATTTGAAAATTTGAAATGTGTCCAAGAATTCAAACATGTTGATGGTTGTGAAATGTCCTGACTTTGGATGGCTGAACTGATATTGTAGCAATGGAAATGTTAGGGTATTCGCAGGCATGAAATCATGAAAATATGGAAGGCTGTTACAATTTCATTTAGGCTGATGATGATATTCCAGGTAAGACTGGTTCACTGCTTGTTTTACATATCACTTATCAGTTAAACGTTGAACATTGACAATTGGATAGTACTGGAAATACCTGTTGTTTCACTTATTGCTGTTGAAGCTGAAGTGTTGAAAGCTGTGGTTACCATTGTAGATGGTTGAGTTGATGTTGAAGTTGATGGTGATGTTGCTGTTGATGATAATAGAGTTGTCAGTGAAGTGACGCAATCGCCCAATTAATTGCAGCAAAAAGCACATAAATTCAGCAAGATAAGGTCAACAACATGAATAAAAATCATGTGAGATTTGAAAATTTGAGTGCTGTGATACTTATTCGCAGACTAGCCTGGATCTTCAATTTAAGGAGTACATGTTGTATTTTGAAGTACAATGTAACAAGATGTTTCTACTACGGGCAGTACAAACTTGTCTGCTCATTTTATTTATTGAGTTTTAAAAATACCAATGAATATCATTGTTTGCTTTTCATTTATGCAAAAGGTATCACGAACATTTGTAATTTACCCTGTCAAAAATAATAATCTTTAGTGTCACAAGCAGGATTACATTAACAAAGTAAAAGTTACTGTGAAAAATTGGATTGCTCCAGAAGTTGTCATATATTCTAATGATAGAAAGGTAAATTAACAGCGAAAAACAGGTAATTATGATAAATTGTGGGCGGGATTCAGCAATTGCTTTGCGCTCGGCACAGATCCGTGCAGGCTGGGTGAAACCAGGGCGAGCCCAAAATCGGCCTGGGGAAGATCCAGTAATGCATATTTAAATGCGCCATTGAAATGAGTCGTTCAAATACCCGTACACCGGTTCATCCAGCGCCCGAGAGCAAATGGCATGCCTGCGGGACCACGCCAGGGCGCCATTTAGGATGGGGCAACACAAACGTAGACCACGTGTAATGGCACCTTGGTACATCTCACAGAGCAGTAGAAACCCTGAGTGGTAAGGTATATAGGGTAGACACGGGCACTTTCGCACTTACAATCTTTCATCCTTGCAGTGCCACCTTGGCACCTGGCATAGCAATTATGGCACTGCCAGTGTGCCTGGGTGGTACTGCCAGGGTGCCAGCAGCACTGCCAAGGTCACAAGTGGGCAATGCCATGGATCTGGGGTGCCAGTTTGTAACTGTCAGGGATCGGGCCTGGAGGGGTCGTGAGGGGGAGTTGCCAGTGGCCGAGAGAACGTCGTATAGTTCACAGCGGAAGTGAATGTGATTTTTGTATGATCCCATTGAAGGAGCGCCAATGATAACTGATACATGAAACAAGCTTTTGTTCCTTATGGCATGAGTCATATCCATTATTAGGAAAGATAGGAATGTCACTGCATGAGCATGTTTATTGATTTTGGTTTGACAAGAAATCTTGAATGAAGATGTGATTGTAGGCGTTGTGCCAAGAAGCACATACAATCATTTGTTTTATTAGTTTCAGTTCATTTGTGAGAAAGCAAAATGAAATTTGAATATTTGAAATGTGTCTGAGAACTCAAACTTGTTGAAGGTCTGGAAATGTCCTGACTTTTGATGGCTGAACTGATATTGTAGCAATGAAAATGTAAGGCTATTCGCGACATGAAATAAAGAAAATATGGAATTTCAGAAATGTTGATGATGATATTCCAGGTAAGACTAGCTCACTGCTTGTTTAACTTATGAGTGATCAATTAGAGGTTAAACATTGACAATTGGATAGCAATGAAAGTACCTGTTGTTGCTGAAGTGTTTAAAGCGGTGGTTACCGTTGTCGGTGGTTCAGTTGATGTTGAAGTCGATGGTGATGTTGCTGTTGATAACAGAGTTCACAGATATCAGTGAAGTAAAAAGCACATAAATTGAGGAAGAGGTCAACAATATGAATAAAAATCTTGGGAGATGTGAAAATTTGAAAGTGCTGGGATACTTATATGCAGACTAACCTGGAACTCTAAGTTAAGGAGTACATATTGTATTCATTAGTGCGTTGTTGCAGATGTTTCGCTTTAAAATAGAGTTTTTGACTACAGGCAGTACAAACTTGTCTGCTCAATTTTAGTTATTGAGTTTACAAAATACCAATAAATATCATTGGTTGTATTTCTTTTTTTTTTGTAAATTAAGTGTATCCAATTATTTTGTTTTATCCATTGAGAGGCAATTTAGTGTGATCAATCTGCCTAATCTGCACATCTTTGGGTTGTGGGGGTGAAACACACGCAGATACGGGGAGATTGTGCAAACTCCACACTGACACTGACCCGGGGCCGAGATCGATGCCGGGTCCTCAGCGCCATAGGCAACAGTGCTAACCACTACGCCACCATACCACCCAGTTTGCATTTCTTTGATGCAAAAGGTATCACCAATATTTGTAACTTATTCTGTCAATATTGATAATAATTATAACAACTATTATTATCACAAGTTGGATTACATTAACACTGCAATGAAGTCACTGTGAAAAGTTACTGTGAAAATTTAGATTGCTCCAGAAGATGTGATATATGCTAAGCATGGAAATGTTAATTAACAGCGAGAAACAGGTCATATGATATATTGTGGGCAGGATTCAGCAGTCACCTTGCGCCCGACACGGATCCAGGTGTGATGGGTTCATCCCGGGAGAGCCCCAAATTAGGCCAGGTAAGATCCATCAATGCAAATTTAAATGCGCCATTGAAATGAACCATTTAAATATCCGGATGCTGGTTCACACGGCAAACGGTCATGCCTGCGATACCTCGCCAGGGCGCCATTTAGGAGTTGTCAACACAAACGTGGACTATGTGTAAAGGCACCTTGGGTACATCTCACAGGGTAGGAGAACCCTGAGTGGTCAGGGACACAGGGTGATATCCTCAGACACGGGCACCTTGGCACTACCAGTCTTGCATCCTGGCCGTGCCACCCTGGGTACCTGGCATCGCAATTATGGAACTGCCAGGATGCCAGCAGCACTTCCAAGGTGCCATGTGAGCAGTGCAATGGATCCGGAGTGCCAGTTTGTAATTGTCAAGGATCGGTCCTGGAGGGGTGGTGAGGGGAAGATCCGAGAGAACGTCGTACAGTTTACAGCGGAAGTGAAGGTGATTTTTGTCTGATCCCATTGCAGGAGTGTCAATGATAACTGATGCATTGATCAAGCTTTTATTCGTATGGGACTCGTCATATCCATTATTAGGAAAGATAGTAATGTCACTGCTTGAGCATGTTTATTGATTTTGTTTTGACATCAAATCTTGAATGAAGAAGTGATTGTCGGGGTGTTGTGACAAGAAGCACAAACAATCCTGTGTTTGATGAGCTTCAGTGCACTTGTGAAATAGCAAAATGAGATTTGAAAATTTGAAATGTGTCCAAGAATTCAAACATGTTGATGGTTGTGAAATGTCCTGACTTTGGATGGCTGAACTGATATTGTAGCAATGGAAATGTTAGGGTATTCGCAGGCATGAAATCATGAAAATATGGAAGGCTGTCACAATTTCATTTAGGCTGATGATGATATTCCAGGTAAGACTGGTTCACTGCTTGTTTTACATATCACTTATCAGTTAAACGTTGAACATTGACAATTGGATAGTACTGGAAATACCTGTTGTTTCACTTATTGCTGTTGAAGCTGAAGTGTTGAAAGCTGTGGTTACCATTGTAGATGGTTGAGTTGATGTTGAAGTTGATGGTGATGTTGCTGTTGATGATAATAGAGTTGTCAGTGAAGTGACGCAATCGCCCAATTAATTGCAGCAAAAAGCACATAAATTCAGCAAGATAAGGTCAACAACATGAATAAAAATCATGTGAGATTTGAAAATTTGAGTGCTGTGATACTTATTCGCAGACTAGCCTGGATCTTCAATTTAAGGAGTACATGTTGTATTTTGAAGTACAATGTAACAAGATGTTTCTACTACGGGCAGTACAAACTTGTCTGCTCATTTTATTTATTGAGTTTTAAAAATACCAATGAATATCATTGTTTGCTTTTCATTTATGCAAAAGGTATCACGAACATTTGTAATTTACCCTGTCAAAAATAATAATCTTTAGTGTCACAAGCAGGATTACATTAACAAAGTAAAAGTTACTGTGAAAAATTGGATTGCTCCAGAAGTTGTCATATATTCTAATGATAGAAAGGTAAATTAACAGCGAAAAACAGGTAATTATGATAAATTGTGGGCGGGATTCAGCAATTGCTTTGCGCTCGGCACAGATCCGTGCAGGCTGGGTGAAACCAGGGCGAGCCCAAAATTGGCCTGGGGAAGATCCAGTAATGCATATTTAAATGCGCCATTGAAATGAGTCGTTCAAATACCCGTACACCGGTTCATCCAGCGCCCGAGAGCAAATGGCATGCCTGCGGGACCACGCCAGGGCGCCATTTAGGATGGGGCAACACAAACGTAGACCACGTGTAATGGCACCTTGGTACATCTCACAGAGCAGGAGAAACCCTGAGTGGTAAGGTATATAGGGTAGACACGGGCACTTTCGCACTAACAATCTTTCATCCTTGCAGTGCCACCTTGGCACCTGGCATAGCAATTATGGCACTGCCAGTGTGCCTGGGTGGTACTGCCAGGGTGCCAGCAGCACTGCCAAGGTCACAAGTGGGCAATGCCATGGATCTGGGGTGCCAGTTTGTAACTGTCAGGGATCGGGCCTGGAGGGGTCGTGAGGGGGAGTTGCCAGTGGCCGAGAGAACGTCGTATAGTCCACAGCGGAAGTGAATGTGATTTTTGTATGATCCCATTGAAGGAGCGCCAATGATAACTGATACATGAAACAAGCTTTTGTTCCTTATGGCATGAGTCATATCCATTATTAGGAAAGATAGGAATGTCACTGCATGAGCATGTTTATTGATTTTGGTTTGACAAGAAATCTTGAATGAAGATGTGATTGTAGGCGTTGTGCCAAGAAGCACATACAATCATTTGTTTTATTAGTTTCAGTTCATTTGTGAGAAAGCAAAATGAGATTTGAATATTTGAAATGTGTCTGAGAACTCAAACTTGTTGAAGGTCTGGAAATGTCCTGACTTTTGATGGCTGAACTGATACTGTAGCAATGAAAATGTAAGGGTATTCGCAGGCAAGATATCATGGGGACTTCCGGCGGCGACCATGGAGTGAGCGGTCGCACATTTGACACCTCCCGCTTATGGTGCTCTTTGTGTGGCTTTTAAGCCGGATTGTTGCAGGAAATTTATCGAGAAAGGGTGTAGAAGCAAGAGCAGAAAAAATGGAATCTCAGTTTATGGAGCTGCGGCCCAGACTTCATCAGAGAAGAACAAACCAGTCGATGGTGGCGATTGAGGCACGGACAATCTGCGTGGAGATGGTTGGCGAACCGGGTCAGACCCCGTCAGCTCAGTGGTCAATGGACCAATTCGTGAGCTTCTTAAATGAGAAGTTCACCCAACAACGGAAGGACAGTGCAGAGGACCTGGCCCGGGCGGTGGACTCAATCAAGACGTTGGTTGACCGTGTGGAGACGAAACTGGCGGCCCAGGGTCAGGCAATCCAGAGGTTGGAGGAGCTGGCGGGGGAACATGAGGACCAATCTATCTCGATGGCAGCAGAGATTGGGATGCTGCGTGACCAGCAGAAGAGGCTGCTGTAGAAAGTGGAGGACTTGGAAAATCATTCTCGGAAGCAGAACTTTCGGATCGTGGGTCTACCAGATGGAATCGAATGATCGGATGCTGGTGCATATGTGGGGAAGATGTTGGAAGCTGCTTGGGGAAGGTGCGTTTGATCGACCGCTGGAGCTGGTGTGATTACATCAGGTCCTGGACAAGGAACGCATTATGAGGTAGGCCAGACAGATGAGGCGATGTACGTGGGAATTCAAGTTCCGGGTGTATTAGGACCTAGGAGCCGAGCTTGCAAAGAGGAGGGCAAGCTTTAATAAGGTCAAGTCAGCCCTGTACAAAAAGGGCATAAACTTTGGACTACTGTACGCGGCCCGCCTATGGGTGACCTATGGGGGCCGGCAATGGTACTTAGGCTTGTCAGAGGAGGCAGCGGACGTTATGAAGGAGAATAGACTGACTGAAGAAGGAAGATCTTGAACTTTGATGGAGGAGAACAGAACTATGTTTGGTAAAACTTTGGATCTGTGTTGTTTGGACTTATTTCGGAGTTTTGCTTGTTTCTTGTTTTATTTTTCGGTTCTGTTTGGGGTTAGGCTGGTATATAGCAATTTGTAAAGGGAGGAGGGGTGGGCCTTTGTGCTCGGACCTTGGGAGGCATTGTTTGTTTGTTTTTGCTTCTTGCCTTTGTTTCGACTGCTTGCACTAAGAAGGGGGGGAGGGGAACCAGTGGAAGTGAGATGTTAGGCACCATTGGCATGGGCTGCCAGGCTTGCTGGCAGAGCTAGTTCACGGATGCAAAATGAGGGGTGAGCTCAAGACCGATGTGGGGGGGGGATGGGAGGGGGAGGGCTTGGGAACTAGACTGCTGATGGGGAGGGGACTTTCAAAGTGGAGGAGGAGGAGGGTTGATGACGGTGGTTGCCCGAAGGCGGGCCAGGGGAGGTGCGGGACATGGGCCGAAGACTGGCCTCGGAGAGGTTATGGTTGATCGGCAGGGGGACGGGTGGCGGGCCCCCCGACCAGGGTGGTCACATGGAACGTTCGGGGACTGAATGGGCCAGTCAAAAGTTCCCGTGTATTCAGGCACTTGAGGCAACTGAAAGCGGGCATGGCCTTATTGCAGGAGACACATTTGAAGGTGGGGTATCAGATTATGTTGAGGAAGGGATGGGTTGGGCAGAGGTTTCATTCGGGATTAGTCTTTGAAACGAGGGGGGTGGCAATCCTGGTCAATAAACGGGTGGCATTCGAGGTGGGGAAGATGGAGGCGGACACGGGCCGATTCAATTGCAAGGGAATAGACAGGCGTTTCTGTGGCTCCAAACAAGACTCCAGGATGGTATGTTGCCTCCCTGGTGCTAGGGTCAAGGATGTCTCGGAGTGGGTACAGGACATTCTGGAGGGGGAGGGTGAACAGCCAGTGGTCGTGGTACACATCAGTACAAATGACATAGGTAAAAAAAGGGATGAGGTCCAAAAAGCTGAATGCAGGGAGCTAGGAAGGAAGTTAAGAAATCGGACCTCGAAGGTAGTGATCTCAGGATTGTCATGTGCTAGTCAGAGTAGAAATGACAGGATAGATAGGATGAATACGTGGCTGAAGGGATGGTGTCAGGGGGCGTTTCAGATTCCTGGGGCATTGGGACCGGTTCTGGTGGAGGTGGGACCTGTAAAAACTGGACGGGCTACACCTGGGCAGGACTGGAACTGTTGTCCAGTTGTCTATTTGCTAGAGTGGTTGGGGAGTGTTTTAACTAATGTGGCAAGGGGATGGGAACCGATGCAGGAAGTCGGAAGGTCGTAAAACAGGGACAAAAGCAATAAGGGGGAAAGTGTAAGGCAGAGAGGCCATAGTCAAAAATCAAAAAGGGCGACAGGACAAGGTACAGTGACTGAGGGGAGCTCAGTGAATAGGCCCAGTAATACTAAAAGGAATAAAACGAGAAGTAAAAACATAAATAGAAAGTGACATGACATGAAGATATGGGTTCAACGACTAGGAAAATTAGAATAGGTAAGAGGAAAAATAACTTAGGAGAGGTTACTGATCAAGGTGTTAAGATTCGAAACAGAGGTATAAAAGCCAACATAAGTGTATTTTATCTGAATGCTTGTAGTATTCGGAATAAGGTAAATGAATTGATGGCACTAATCATCGTGAATGACTATGATTTAGTGACCATTAAAGGATGATCACGACTGGGAGTTAAATATCCAAGGGTATCAAACTATACGGAAGGACAGAGTGGATGGTAAGGGAGGTGGTGAGCTCTGTTATTTAAGGATGACATCCAGGCAATAGTAAGGGATGACATTGGTGCGATGGAGGATAAGGTTGAATCGATTTGGGTGGAAATCAAGAATAGTAAGGCAAAAAAGTCACTGATAGGAGTAGTCTATAGGCCACCAAATAGTAACATTATGGTGGGGCAGGCAATAAACAAAGAAATAACGGATGCATGTACAAATGGTACAGCAGTTATCATGGGGGATTTTAATCTACATGTCACTTGGTTTAACCAGGTCGGTCAAGATTCCTGGATAATGGGGCTCATTCTGGGGTAGGTGGGACCTCTACAAACGGGATGGTCGTCACCTGGACCAGAGGGGTACCAATATCCTGGGGGGGGAGATTTGCTAATGCTTTCGGGAGGGATTAAACTAGTTCAGCAGGGGATTGGGAACCTGAATTGTAGCTCCAGTATACAGGAGGTTGAGAGTAGTGAGGTCATGTGTAATGTTTCAAAGTTGCAGGAGTGTACCAGCAGGCAGAAGGTGGTTTAAAGTGTGTCTACTTCAATGCCAGACGCATCCGGAATAAGGTGGGTGAACTTGCGGCATGGGTTGGTACCTGGGACTTCGATGTTGTGGCCATTTGAGAGATATGGATAGAGCAGGGACAGGAATGATTGTTGCAGGTGCCGGGGTTTAGATATTTCAGTAAGCTCAGGGAAGGTGGTAAAAGAGGGGGAGGGGTGGCATTGTTAGTCAAGAACAGTGTTAGGGTGGCAGACAGGAGGTTTGATGAGAACTTGTCTACTGAGGTAGTATGGCTGAGGTTAGAAACAGGAAAGGAGAGGTCACCCTGTTAGGGGTTTTCTATAGGCCTCCGAAAAGTTCCAGAGATGTAGAGGAAAGGATTGCAAAGATGATTCTGGATAGGAGCGAAGGTAACAGGGTAGTTGTTATGGGGGACTTTAACTTTCCAAATATTGACTGGAAATGCTATAGTTAGAGTACTTTAGATGGGTCCGTTTTTGTCCAATGTGTGCAGGAGGGTTTCCTGACACAGTATGTAGATAGGCCAATGAAAGGCGAGGCAATATTGGATTTGGTACTGGGTGATGAACCAGGACAGGTGTTAGATTTGGAGGTAAGTGAGCACTTTGGTGATAGTGACCACAATTCGATTACGTTTACTTTAGTGATGGAAAGGGATAGGTATATACCGCAGGGCAAGAGTTATATCTGGGGGAAAGGCAATTATGATGCGATAAGGCAAGACTTAGGATGCATCGGCCGGGGAGGGAAACTGCAGGGGATGGGCACAATTGAAATGTGGAGCTTGTTCAAGGAACAGCTACTGCGTGTCCTTGATAAGTACGTACCTGTCAGGCAGGGAGGAAGTGGTCGAGCGAGTGAACCGTGGTTTACTAAAGTATTTGAAACACTTGTCAAGAGAAAGAAGGAGGCTTATGTAAAGATGAGACATGAAGATTCAGTTAGGGTGCTCGAGAGTTACAAGTTAGCTAGGAAGGACCTAAAGAGAGAGCTAAGAAGAGCCAGGAGGGGACATGAGAAGTCTTTGGCAGGTAGGATCAAGGATAACCCTAAAGCTTACTGTAGATATGTCAGGAATAAAAGAATGACAAGGGTAAGAGTAGGGCCAGTCAAGGACAGTAGTGGGAAGTTGTGCGTGGAGTCCGAGGAGCTAGGAGAGGTGCTAAATGAATATTTTTCGTCAGTATTCACACAGGAAAAAGACAATGTTGTCGAGGAGAATACTGAGATACAGGCTACTAGACTAGAAGGGCTTGAGATTCATAGGGAGGAGGTGTTAGCAATTCTGGAAAGTGTGAAAATAGATAAGTCCCCTGGGCTGGATGGGATTTATCCTAGGATTCTCTGGGAAGCTAGGGAGGAGTTTACTGAGCCTTTGGCTTTGATCTTTATGTCATCATTGTCTACAGGAATAGTGCCAGAAGATTGGAGGATAGCAAATGTTGTCCCCTTGTTCGGGAAGGGGAGTAGAGACAACCCCGGTAACTATAGACCAGTGAGCCTTACTTCTGTTGTGGGCAAAGTCTTGGAAAGGTTTCTAAGAGATAGGATGTATAATCATCTGGAAAGGAATAATTTGATTAGAGATAGTCAACGCGGTTTTGTGAAGGGTAGGTCGTGCTCACAAACCTTATTGAGTTCTTTGAGAAGGTGACCAAAGAGGTGGACGAGGATAAAGCAGTTGATGTGGTGTATATGGATTTCAGTAAAGCGTTTGATAAGGTTCCCCACGGCTATTGCAGAAAATACGGAGGCATGGGATTCAGGGTGATTTAGCAGTTTGGATCAGAAATTGGCTAGCTGGAAGAAGACAAAGGGTGGTGGTTGATGGGAAATGTTCAGCCTGGAGTCCAGTTACTAGTGGTGTACCACAAGGATCTGTTTTGGGGCCACTGCTGTTTGTCATTTTTATAAATGACCTGGAGGAGGACGTAGAAGGATGGGTGAGTAAATTTGCAGATGACACTAAAGTCGGTGGAGTTGTGGACAGTGTGGAAGGATGTTCAAGTTACAGAGGGACATAAATAAGCTGCAGAGCTGGGCTGAGAGGTGGCAAATGGAGTTTAATGCAGAAAAGTGTGAGGTGATTCATTTTGGAAGGAATAACAGGAAGACAGAGTTGGGCTAATGGTAAGATTCTTGGTAGTGTGGATGAGCAGAGAGATGTCGGTTTCAATGTACATAGACCCCTGAAAGTTGCCACCCAGGTTGAGAGGGTTGTTAAGAAGGCGTACGGTGTGTTAGCTTTTATTGGTAGAGGGATTGAGTTTCGGAGCCATGAGGTCATGTTGCAGCTGTACAAAACTCTGGTGCGGCCGCATTTGGAGTATTGCGTGCAATTCTGCTTGCCGCATTATAGGAAGGATGTGGAAGCATTGGAAAGGGTGCAGAGGAGATTTACCAGGATGTTGCCTGGTATGGAGGGAAGATCTTATGAGGGAAGGCTGAGGGAGTTGAGGCTGTTTTTGTTAGAGAAAAGAAGGTTAAGATGTGACTTAATTGAGGTATACAAGATGATCAGAGGATTAGATAGGGTGGACAGTGAGAGCCTTTTTCCTCGGATGGTGATGTCTAGCACAAGGGAACATAGCTTTAAATTGAGGGGAGATAGATATAGAACAGATGTCAGAGGTAGATTCTTTACTCAGAGAGTAGTGAGGGCGTGGAATGCCGTGCCTGCAACAGTAGTGGACTCGCCAACACTCAGGGCATTCAAATGGTCATTGGATAAACATATGGATGATAAGGGAATAGTGTAGATGGGCTTTAGAGTGGTTTCACAGGTCGGCGCAACAACGGCCTGTACTGCGCCGAAATGTTCTATGTTCTAAGGCAGCCTTGAGGAGGAGTTTACATAATGTAACCGCGATAATTTCCGAGAACAGAATGTAATGAAACCTACGCGGGAACAAGCGGTCCTAGATCTGGCCCTGTGTAATGAGAGAGGATTGATTAATGATGTCTTAGTTAGGGATCCTCTCAGAAGGAGCGATAACAATATGGTGGAATTTGAAATACAGATGGAGGGTGAGAAGGTAAAATCAAACACTAGTGTTTTGTGCTTAAACAAAGGAGATTACAATGGGATGAGAGAATAGCTAGCTAAGGTAGACTGGGAGCAAAGTCTTTGTGGTGAAACAGTTGAACAGTGGAGAACCTTCCAAGCAATTTTTCACAGTGCACAGCAATGGTTTATACCAACAAAAAGGAAGGACGGTAGCAAGAGGGAAAATCGAACATGGATATCGAAGGAAATCAGGGAGAGTATCAAATTGAAGGAAAAAGCATACAAAGTGGCAAAGATTCATGGGAGACTAGAGGACTGGAAAATCTTTAGGGGGCAACAGAAAGCTACTAAAAAAGCTATAAAGAAGAGTAAAATAGATTATGAGAGTAAACTTGATCAGAATATAAAAACAGATAGTAAAAGTTTCTACAAATATATAAAACAAAGAGTCCTTTAGACTAGAGGATGAGAAGGGAGATTTAATAATGGGAGATGAGGAAATGGCTGAGGAACTGAACAGGCTTTTTGGGTCAGTCTTCACAAATAACATGCCAATGATTGATGGAAATTAGGCTATGACAGGTGAGGACCTTGAGATTATTGTTATCACTAAGGAGGTAGTGATGAGCAAGCTAATGGGGCTAAAGGTAGACAAGTCTCTTGGCCCTGGTGGAATGCATCCCAGAGTCCGAAAAGAGATGGCTAGGGAAATTGCAAATGCACTAGTGATAATTCACCAAAATGCACTAGACTCTGGGGTGGTCCCGGCAGATTGGAAATTAGCAAACGTGACACCCCTGTTTAAAAAAGGAGCTAGGCAGAAAGTGGGTAATTATAGGCCACTGGATGCTGGAATCTATCATCAAGGAAGAAATAGTGAGGCATCTGGATGGAAATTGTCCCATTAGGCAAACGCAGCATGGGTTCATAAAGGGCAGGTCGCACCGAACTAATTTGGTGGAATTTTTTGAGGACATTACCAGTGCAGTAGATAATGGGGAGCCAATGGATGTGGTATATCTGGATTTCCAGAAAGCCTTTGACAAAGTGCCACACAAAAAGTTGCTGCACAAGATAAAGATGCATGGAATTAAGGGTAAAGTAGTAGCATGGATAGAGGATTGGTTAATTAATAGAAAGCAAAGAGTGGTGATTAATGAGTGTTTCTCTGGTTGGCAATAAGTAGCTAGTGGTGTCCCTCAGGGATCAATATTGGACCCACAATTGTTCACAATTTACATAGACGATTTGAAGTTGGGTACCAAGTGCAATGTGTCCAGGTTTGCAGACGACACTGAGATGAGTGGTAAAGCAAAAAGTGCAGAGGATACCGGAAGTCTGCAGAGGGATTTGGATAGGTTAAGTGAATGGGCTTGGGTCTGGCAGATGGAATACAATGTTGACAAATGTGAGGTTATACATTTTGGTCGGAATAACAGCAAAAGGGATTATTATTTAAATGATAAAATATTAAAGCATGCTGCTGTGCAGAGAGACCTGGGTGTGCTAGTGCATGAGTCACAAAAAGTTGGTTTACAGGTGCAACAGGTGATTAAGAAGGCAAATGGAGTTTTGTCCTTCAGTGCTAGAGGGATGGTGTTTAAGACTAGGGAGGTCATGCTGCAATTGTTTAAGGTGAGGTCACACCTGGAGTATTGTGTTCAGTTCAGGTCTCCTTCCCTGATAAAGGACATACTGGCGCTGGAGGATGTGCAGAGGAGATTCACTAGGTTAATCCCAGAGTTGAGGGGGTTGGATTACGAAGAGAGGTTGAGTAGACTGGGACTGTACTCGTTGGAATTTAGAACGATGAGGGGGGATCTTACAGAAACATTTAAAATTATGTAGGGAATAGATAGGATAGATGTGGGCAGCTTGTTTCCACTGGCGGATGAAAGCAGAACGCGGCAGCATAGCCTCAAAATAAGGGGAGGTAGATTTAGGACTGAGCTTAGGAGGAACTTCACCCAAAGGGTTGTGAATCTATGGAATTCCTTGCCCAGTGAAGCAGTTGAGGCTCCTTCATTAAATGTTTTTAAGATAAAGATAGATAGTTTTTTGAAGAATAATGGGATTAAGGGTTATTGTGTTCGGACCTGAAAATGGAGCTGAGTCCACAAAAGATCAGCCATGATCTCACTGAATGGCGGAGCAGGCTCGAGGGGCCAAATGGCCTACTCCTGCTCCTAGTTCTTATGTTCTTATATGTTGTGGTTCGTGGGAAGTTGGAGGGAATGGCCGTGGTATTGGTAAATATATATGCCCCAAACTGGGATGATGTTGAGTTTGTCAGACGGGTGTTGGCAAGATCCCGGACCTGGATTCATATCGACTGATTATGGGGGAGATTTCAACACGGTCCTTGATCCGAGGCTGGATCAGTCGAGTTCCAGGTCTGGGAAGTTAACAGCTATGGCAAAAGAGCTGTGGGGGTTTCTGGAGCGAATGGGGTGGGGGGGGGGGGGGGGGGGGGGGGGAAGCGGGGTTGGATCCATGGAGATTTGGGAAGCCAAGGAGTAAGGAGGAGTTTTCATTCTATTCGCATGTACACAAGATGTATTCCCGGATAGACTTCTTTATGTTGGACAAAATATGCTGGCTGAAGTGCTGGATGTTGAATATTCAGCAATTATGATGTCAGGCCATGCCCCGCACTGGGTAGACATGCAAGTCAACAAAGAAAAGGCCCAGCAGCCACAATGGAGGTTAGACGTGGGGCTGTTAAAGGAGGAGGAGGTGCGCGAGCGGGTGTGGGAGGCCATTCAGGGATATATAAAGATCAATGACACAGGTGAGGTTTCAGCGGGGGTAGTGTGGGAGGCATTGAATGTAGTTATTAGGGGGGAAACTCATCTCAACTCGGGCACATAAGGAGAAGACTGAGCGGGCGGAGTCGGACAGCCTGGACGTGAAATTTTCAGGTGGACAGGAGGTATGCGGAGTCTCCGGACGACGGGCTTTTGAAGGAGCGTCAGAGACTGCAGCTGGAATTTGGGCTCCTGTCCACAGGTAAGGCAGAGGGACAGCTGAGGAGGGGAAAAAGCCAGCAGGATGTTGGCCCACCAGCTGAGGAAACAGGAGGCGGCGAGGGAGATTGGGAAAGTAAAAGATACAGGTGGGAAGTTGTTTTCAGATCTGGCGGGGGTGAATGATGTGTTTAGGGAGTTGGATTGGATTGGATTGGATTTTTTTATTGTCACGTGTACCGAGGTACAGTAAAAAGTATTTTTCTGCAAGCATTTTTCTGCAAGCAGAAATGCAGATCATTCAGTACATGGAAGAAAAGGGAATTAAACAAAATTCAAAATACAAGAAAATACATGAGAATACATAATAGGGCAACACAAGATATACAATGTAACTACATAAGCATTGGCATCGGATGAAGCATACAGGGTGTAGTGTTAATGAGGTCAGTCAATAAGAGGGTCATTTAGGAGTCTGGTGACAGTGGGGAAGAAGCTGTTTTTGAGTCTGTTCGTGCGTGTTCTCAGACTTCTGTATCTCCTGCCCGATGGAAGAAGTTGGAAAAGTGAGTAAGCCGGGTGGGAGGGATCCTTGATTATGCTGCCCGCTTTCCCCCAGCAGCGGGAGGTGTAGATGGAGTCCATGGATGGGAGGCAGGTTCGTGTGATGGACTGGGCAGTATTCACGACTCTCTGAAGTTCCTTGCGGTCCTTGGCCGAGCAGTTGCCATACCAGGCTGCGATGCAGTCCGATAGGATGCTTTCTATAATACATCTGTAAAAGTTGGTAAGGGTTAATGTGGACATGCCGAATTTCCTTAGTTTGCTGAGGAAGGATAGGCGCTGTTGTGCTTTCTTGGTGATAGCGTCGATGTGAGTGGGCCAGGACAGATTTTTGGTGATGTGCACTCCCAGGAATTTGAAACTGCTAACCATCTGCACCTCGGCCCCGTTGATGCTGACAGGGGTGTGTACAATACTTTGCTTCCTGAAGTCGATGACCAGCTCTTTAGTTTTGCTGGCACTGAGGGAGAGATTGTTGTCGTTACACCACTCCACTAAGTTCTCTATCTCCCTCCTGTATTCTGACTCGTCGTTATTAGAGATCCGGCCCACTATGGTCATATCGCCAGCAAACTTGTAGATGGAGTTGGAACCAAGTTTTGTCACGCAGTCGTGTGTGTACATGGAGTAGAGTAGGGGGCTAAGACGCACTCTTGCGGGGCACCGGTATTGAGGACTATTGTGGAGGAGGTGTTGGTGTTCATTCTTACTGATTGTGGTCTGTTGGTCAGAAAGTCAAGTATCCAGTTGCAGAGTGGAGAGCCAAGTCCTAGGTTTTGGAGCTTTGATATGAGCTTGGCTGGGATTATGGTGTTGAAGGCGGAGCTGTAGTCAATAAATAGGAGTCTGATGTAGGAGTCCTTGTTTTCGAGATGCTCTTGGGATGAATGTAGGGCCAGGGAAATGGTGTCTGATGTGGACCGGTTGCGACGGTATGCGAATTGAAGTGGGTCAAGGCGTTCCGGGAGTATGGAGGTGATGCGCTTCATGATCAGCCTCTCGAAGCACTTCATTACAACTGACATCAGGGCCACCGGGTGGTAGTCATTGAGGCATGTTGCCTGGTTCTTCTTTGGTACCGGTATGATGGTGGTCTTCTTGAAGCAGGTGGGAACCTCGGTGTGGAGTAGGGATAGGTTAAAGATGCCTGTGAATACCTCTGCCAGCTGGTCTGCACAGGCTCTGAGTGCACGACCAGGGATCCCGTCCGGGCCCGTCGCCTTCCGAGGGTTCACTTTCAGGAAGACCGATCTGACTTCGGAAACTGTGATGGCGAATTATGAGCTGCTGGGGCACTCGACAGCGCATTGTTGGTTACCTGCTCAAACCGAGCATAGAATGCATTAATTCATCGGGGAGGGGTGCGCTGCTGCCAGAGATACTGCTCGGCTTCGCTCTACAGTATATCAGGCACTGGTGGCAAATGTAAGGACCGATCGGGTCCGGTCAGAGTATTTTAGTCTGTGCAGGGGCACAAGGCAGGGGTGCCCACTCTCCCCACTACTGTTTGCCCTAGCCATAGAGCCTTTGGCAATGATGCTGAGGACATCGAACATTTGGTAGGGAATAGTGAGAGGGGGTGGAGCATAAGGTTTCGTCCTATGCGGGCGATTTGTTCCTGTATATAACAGACCCGTTGCGGGGGACTTACAGGAATTATGGGAATACTGGAGGAATTTGGCCGGTTCTCAGGCTACAAACTAAACATGAGCAAGAGCGAGGTTTTCAAGATCCAGGGAAGGGGGCAGGAGAGGAGACTGAGGGATATGCCGTTCAAAGTGCCGTTCAAAGGGGCGCGGGGAGGAAGGCTTGGCCCTCCCGAACTTTATTAATTACTACTGGGCGGCTAATATTTAGATGGTTAGGAAGTGGGCAGTGGGGGAGGGGTTGCGGTGGGAGTGGGTAGAGGCGGCATCTTGTTAGGGCACGAGTCTGGAGGCTCTGTTAATGGCACCTCTGCCGTTCTCACCGGCTCGGTACTCCACAAGCCCAGTGGTATTGGCAGCCCTGACAGTGTGGGGCAATGGAGGCAGCATATGAGACTGGAGGGGACGTCGGTGTGGTCACCGATCTGTGACAATCACCGGTTCACTCGGGGGGGGGGGGCTGGATTGGTGCTTTAGGAGGTGGCAGCGGGCAGGGATTGAGAGATTTGGGGATCTCTTGAGAGCGGTTCCCGAGCCTGGAGGAGCTGGACAAGGAGTTTGAGTTGCCGGGTGGGTACGGATTCCGGTACCTGTAGGTACGGGACTTTCTCCGGAGGCAGATTCCAAGCTTCCCTCGCCTCCCTCTAAGGGAACTACTGGATAAGGTGATGTCTAAAACGGGGGGAGGGGAGAGTATCAGAGGTATATAAGGAATTGAAGGAGTGGGAAGGGGTCCAAACCGGGGAGGTGAGGCAGAAGTGGGAGGACGGGTTGGGGGGGAAATGGAAGCCGGGCTATGAAGCCAGAAAGCCCTGAAAAGAGTCAATACATCCTCATCATGTGCCAGGCTTAGCCTGATCCAGTTCAAGGTGGTCCACAGGGCTCATATGACTGTGGCCCGTATGAGTAGGTTTTTTGAGTGGGTGGAGCACAGCTTTACTTCCCTCCAACACTCGGCGTAGTCGGCAGGATATCAGGACAGGATGACCAGCGATGATGTGGCTCCAAATCGGGTGAGTGTCTTTTATCTACCACCCATAGTTAGGGAGAGATTTCACATTAGTCGTTGGCCGATCGGAAATTGCGATTTCAAAGAACGAAACGGAGGAAGTGTCTGACCGCGTGAGGTGGAGTAAAAATCTTTGGGGAAAACCGGGGTGTGGGACCGGGTAGTTAAGTTAAGGAAAGCGTTTTGAGGAATTTGCTTATTTGCTTTGGAGATTGAAGTGCCTGGTCGTAAGTAAAAACTCATAGGACGAAATACCACGGGAGAAAGTGTTGGAAGGATCTCACCTAGTGTGGGAAAGGATTGGATTGGATTGGATTTGTTTATTGTCACGTGTACCGAGGTACAGTGAAAAGTATTTTTCTGCAAGCAGCTCAACAGATCATTCAGTACATGGGAAGAAAAGGGAATTGAACAGAATTCAAGAAAATACATGAGAATACATAATAGGGCAACACAAGATATACAATGTAACTACATAAGCATTGGCATCGGATGAAGCAGACAGGGTGTAGTGTTAATGAGGACAGTCCATAAAAGGGTCATTTAGGAGTCTGGTGACAGTGGGGAAGAAGCTGTTTTTGAGTCTGTTCGTCCGTGTTCTCAGACTTCTGAATCTCCTGCCCGATGGAAGAAGTTGGAAAAGTGAGTAAGCCGGGTGGGAGGGATCCTTGATTATGCTGCCTGCTTTCCCCCGGCAGCGGGAGGTGTAGCCGCAGGACTAACCGCGAGAGGGTAGAGCCGCGGAGGACAAACCCCACAGGAGGTACGTGTGAGAGTGTGCGAGTATGAAGAGATGGCCGGATCCGATAAAACAGGCAGCAGGAGCAAGGTAGAGCAAGATAGATGGGGACCCGAGGGATCGATCGTACAGGTGATTGTAACCCATGATGGTAAGTTAATTGCAAAGATGAGGGAGAAAAGATACAACCCAGATTCACCCGCGGCTGAGCAGAAGGCCTGGTGGGCAGGCCAAACCAGGAATAAATATGAGAAGCGGGTAATAATTGCAATTGCGATTTTAAGGAACCTCGGGAGTAAAGAATTGCAGGAGGCAAAAGTAGCAGGTGTAAGACGCGCGCTGGAAGGGCGTTGGAGAAAACTACAGGGCAGATTTGTGCGGACTGTTATCCCAACAGCACCATGTGTCATGGAGGCGAGTGACTATGGTGATGACTGGGACAGTTTTGAGGAGGGAATGTACGAGGATTATGCATACTCCTCCTCCTTATGAGGAAAAGGATGAACCATTACCTGTAGCCCCATTGCGTGTGGTGAGGAAAACGGTGGAGGGGCAAACCACTTAGCAGCATATCCAAACACCTTTCACAGCTGGAGAAAGACAAATGTTCCTGAATGAACTGCCCTCTCTAAAATGACCGAATGATAATGGCTCTTTTTGGAATAAACTGACTAATTACAGGAGGCTCATAGGTTAACCAATGATGATATCCATTTATTGTGAAGGGCAAAGATTCCCGCACCAGTATGGGCAAGCATGCCACCACCACAAAGGGATCGCACATGGGTCACGCAGAGGGGTGGGGGAAACAAAGACGCCCTCTTTACTACCATTAGAATGGCAGTGCGAACTGCCATAGGGAGAGGTAGCCCAAATTGGACACTGATCACCTTACTTAGGGATCAAATGAAAGGGTCGAGGATTATGCAGAGATGAAATTTGAGGCATTTAAGCATCATTCAGGGACAGTAGCCCCCAGCAGAGATGATGAAATCTTTTTTAAAATGTTAACGGATGGAATGGGTCCGCATCCGACTAGGATCGGAAAATATGGAACTTCCAGTAAGGAACAACTTTAATCAGGTCTTAGCATGGGTCAGGAAGGCAGAGGCTAATTTAGGAAAAGGGTCCAAGGTCAGCCCCGTAGGAAATTTAGAAGGAGGAAAGCAGTGCTACACATGCAGAAAGGAAGGACATTTCGCAAGGGAGTGCAGAAGCAAGAAAGAAGCTAAGCAGGGACTCCTGAGGTGTCCGGATTGCAGGAGAACAGGACACGAGCAGGAACATTGTTGGGCAAAGGGAGGGGGCAAGGAAGGTCAGGGACCCAAAGCCCTAAAGGACAGTGGAGGATTGAGTCCCCCAGGATCAGGTAATACAGGTTTCAGCTGAGGATTTAGCAAAAATGTTCAGCGCCCTAAAGCAATGACACATTTCAGCCCTCACGAGTAAAGAAAGGGACTCCCGGATATTTGTTGATGCTCTGTTAGGGGGCCAGCCGTGCACAATGTTGATAGATACCGGGGGCTTCAATATCCATCACCGATATAGATTTACCCTTAACTGGTCAAACAACTCAGATCAGGGAGGTGGGGGATGGGGTCCGTGTGGCCACATTAAGCGAACCCACCCTTTTAGAAATCAGGGATTTTACTGTAAGAATCCAAATCTGGGTATGTAAGACTGCTGAGGGAACTATATTAGGGATAGATTGGCTAGAGCAATTGGGAGCAGTAATAAACGCTAAAACACAGGTCATTGAGTGGAAAAGGCCACACAATGTAGATAGGGGGGACAAAAAGGTCTGGCATCACGTCCACAGCATGGCTTCAGTCACAACTGACTGGGGGCAGCAAGGGATGTGGGGAATAATAGTACAAGCATATCCAGTAGTATGGGCCAGGAACAAGCAAGATTGTGGGAGCCTGAAGGTGACTCCAGTCACCATCACCGGAGACCCACACCCACCACATAAGCAGAATCCCATAAAAAGGGAAGCGACTGAGGCAGTAAGGGAGATAGTGCAAGAATGTGAAGCTCAGGAGATGGTAAAGTGACCCACTCACCCACTAACTCCCCAATTTGGCCGGTAAGGAAGTCGGACGGCTCGTACCGACTGACGGTAAATTACACCAGCGTAAACAAGCAAGCGGTAAGGAAATACCCCATTGTGGCAAATCTGACAAATATTTAGAATAACCTTCGCCCAAAACAGAATGTGTTTTCAGTATTAGATATAGCCAACAGATTCTGGTCTATTCCAGTGTGGGAAAAGCATCAGGACGAATTAGCTTTTATCGTAGGGGAAAAACAGTGTACTTGGGCTAGGCTACCCCAAGGGTGTCACAATAGTCCGGCCATTTTCCATAGGCACATGGCAGAGGTGGTTGCCCAAGTGAAACTTAGCAGGACACAGAGTACCATACTCCAGTATAAAGCCTGGGCTCAAATTCCTGGGGCTCATGTAATTTTAACAAAGCATGGTAGCAATTATGTTAAGTATAAAAGCAACAGTTGGTAAATATACTCTATAAAATTCGATGTGTGTGGTAATAGGCGCTTACATTAGGAAGATTCAGGACAAATGAAAGAAAAATGCCAATAACACAGAAAGTATTTGGTGTGGAGTTTAAATTGAGAGTGTATGGCTGGCAGTGGCGGACTGGCCAGGGTGTCAGCTTGCCCGATGGCAAGTGGGCCCCTGATGAAGTGGGCCCCCTATATCAAATAAAAATTTAATAAAGAAACAAACACAGACCGCTGTTTTAGTACTAAAAAGGAATAAGAAAAAAAAGAGAACATGACACAAATAAGCAGTGCATGAAAAGGAACGAAGCAGGGGAGGTAGTGGAAGGATGTGGAATAGGGGGGCCCGGGTCGGGCATAATTAAGGAAATTCCATGTTTTCAGCAAGAGTGTGTGAATTTAAAGATAAAGTTACAATTCGTGATTTGAGATGGTTGGCAACTTCAAAGGATATCAAGCAGTAGTATTGGTTCAGCCGGTACACCGGTCCGGGGCCCGGAGAGCCAAGAAGGGGCCCGTGAATCTCTGAAGGGCTCTTAAAAATTATAATTAATTAGATAAATAAATCTCCAACTTCTTTCCTGACATTTGTATTCTAACTTAATAAAATATAATTGTTTTTAAAAAGAGCAATACCAAATAAAAATGCAATAAAGAAACAAACAAATATTCACTCAGTGTATGAAGGAACGAAGCAGTGTTAAACGGATGTGAAAAGGAGTGGGGGGGGGGGGGGGGGTGCTGGTTCACCCGGGTCGGACATAGTTGGAAATCCAGAGTTTTCAGCAAGTGTGTGAATTTAAAGATAAAGTTACAGTTCGTGATTTGAGATGGTCGGCAACTTGAAAGGATATCAAGCAGTACATAGGGTCGTGAGGTCACCGAAAAGGAGAAGCGGTACCTTTGACAGTGAATCATGAGGTCAAAGATATGGAAGTGATAAGCCATGATCGGTAAACTCAAAGAGTTGCGACTTGTAACACTACACTGGTATCAAACTGGACATGTTAACTTTGGTCGTGGGACCATTCTTAATGTCTTACTATAGTCGGACCAAACTTCTAAGTTTCAACAGTTGTCTCAGTTGCTTGCTGGTGTGAACACTGGACAGTGGATTGTCTCCTCTTCTGAAGCTGCATAGGCCACAGTAGTATTGACTAATGAACATAGCCTATTGAAGTGTAAGTAAGTTATTTTATATTTTTTATCAAGTAGGCGTTTATCTGGCGTTCCTTCAAGTTATTCTTGCAATCATCAATATTCATTTTTCCCAATGTGGGCTATTTTTAATTAAGTTTTTATTTCAGGAATATTACCCCTACCAGCATGGAAAAGAAAAAGCATAAATCTGTGTCACTAAAACGCAAAGAATAAAAAGAAGCAGAAAGGAAGGAATCAGCCAAGCGATGCAGGCCTATTACAGAGTTCATAATACCACAAGCACAATCCACATCAATATCCAGTTCTGCAACAAATAATCAAGAAGCAAGAAACAATGCACATGGTGATGATGCAATGACATGCGAGTTACAAGAACAGAGAAGAGCTACTTTGAATGTAGAGACAAATACAAGTGCATCCATTACTAATCAACCCTGGCCCAATATTTTTTCTGGCTTCCTTGTTCCGGTATCTGTACTGCCTGTAGTTGCAACATCTGAACACATAGCTTCAACTAGTGACAGGGAATCAGATATTCCTTCAAGCATAAATGACTTGGTTTCTGAAGCACATCCTGTAAATGAACCTATGCAAGAAAATGAAAGATCAATTACTGGAATCTTCCAATATCCATCACGAGCGAAGCTAAAACAGTTTTTTGCTGAACATCCACTTCAGCCACTTGATGATCTGCCATTTGATGCTCATTTCTATGAGAGGAAAATTATGAATAACTCAGTCCCAAGAAAATGGCTAACATATAACAAAGAAAATAGATGCTTATATTGTTCATACTGCTTAGCCTTTGAGTTTCCCAACACTTGTAATCCATCACCCTTTGTACGTGGCTTTAGTGACTACAGGCGTATTAGCCAGAGCTTGACTTTACATGAATCGACAACAACACATGTCAGAAATGCTCAGCAATATATCAGTGTGGTTAATGATGGCACCTTAGATACATTTTTTGCAGCATCACTAATTAAAAGGAAAGAAGTATTGAAGCAGAGAAGTATTGTCATGAGGATTATAGACATCATAAAGATGTTAGGCGAGCAAGCACTTCCTTTTCGAGGTCACAGAAATGAATCGACCTACACTCTAGATAATGAGGTTCTGAATCATGGCAATTTTTTAGCTACAGTGCAGTTGATGGCAAAATATGACCCCATTATGGCAGCTCACGTTTCTGCAGTGCAAAACAAGTCTAAACAAAAAATCAAACGATTAGAGCAACAAGGAAAGGCTCAAAGTAAAGGCCGTGGTGGACTTGTTACATACCTGAGTAAAACAACTATAAACATGTTAATCAAAATTATGAAGAATATGATACAAGAAAGAATTAGTCATGAAGTTTCTCAAGCAAAATATTATTCTATTCAGGTTGATTCAACACAAGATAATTCATCCATCGATCAGTTTAGCATTATTATTCGGTATGTGCTTAAAGGTATTATCTGTGAGCGACTACTTTCAGTTGTGCCAAGTAATGATGGTACAGGACAGGGACTTTTTGATCTATTGATTGAAACATTACAGCATCTTAAAATTGACCCCCAAAAATGTTTATCTGATAGCACAGATGGTGCTGCAAGCTACCATGGCCAGTATAATGGTTTACAAAGTAAAATTGCTGATGTGCCTGATCAACATGTTCATATATGGTGCTATGCCCATGTTTTTAATTTAGTGATAACTGAAACAACAAAATGTTGTGTGCCTTCAGTTCCTTTTTTCAATTTGCTCCAGAATATAGCAACTTTTGTGAAAGCATCATACAAGAGAATGGCTGTTTGGATAGAAGTTGTTGGAAAACATCTAGGACAAGAAAAAATGAAACGATTAAAGCTAATTGGTGAGACCAGATGGTCAGACCAAATACAATGCAGCAACAACTATATTTGGACGTTTTGATGATGCCGCTGCCAGTACTTTCGTAAATCTATTGACATGCTTATCAATGATACAAGATTCAGAAAAGTTTGATGCAAAAACAAAACATGAAGCAAATGTTTTACTTCAAAGTCTTCTAAAGTTTGAAACCATATTGACAGCATTTACTTACTTGTATATATTTGAAACTACAACCCCGTTATCAAGTTATCTACAGACAAGTGGTTTAGATATGTTTACTGCATGGAGTTTGGTAGATTCAGCTACAACAAAGTTGAAGGAACAGACAAGAACATTTGATAACGTTCACAGCAAGGCTTTGGAATTTGTAAATAAATGCAATGACAGGATTTCACAGATGAATATGGATGAAAATCAAACATTGGAAATTGATGCGTTGGAAACAGCATTGCCAGTTTAGAGGCAGAGGAAGAAGAAAAGAATGGCAGATGAGCTTATTGATGATGAAAGAAATTCCTCAGATTCTCTAGCTGATTTTCGAGTAAATGTGTTTAACCTAATAATGGATCGCATTGTCCAGTCACTAGAATCACGCTTTGTACAACACAAACAGTTGTATAAAGATTTGTCCTGCTTGGACCCAGCAAATTTTAAAACTATTGCAGAGAAGGGCCTTGAAGATGAAGCATTGGAAGGTATTATTAAGCTGTTTCCACAAATCAGCAAAGATCAAGTAATATTGGAATTGTTTTCTTTTGCTTCAAACTTTGATGTATTAAAGCTATTGCTTAATGATGGTGAGAATATGGATTCCAGTTGCAACAATTGTAAAATTTGCAGCACTTACCCATCGTGTGTACTAAAAATTCTGGCATCCAACAGACTTCATGACAAGGCATATGATAACCTTTATGCACTTTATAAAGTCATCTGCACACTATCAGTTACTCAAGTCCAATGTGAGAGGACATTTTCAAAGCTAAAGATCATAAAGACAAGGTTAAGAAATTCGCAGTCTGAGGAGAATTTGGAATCATACATGTTGCTATCCATTGAAAAGGAATTGTTAGATGAATTGGATGCAGAAGCAATTATTGGCAGATTCGCACAATCATCTAGCGAACACAAACGATTGCTCTTAATATAGTGGACTGCATGCAATGCTAAATTGTGCTTTTGAACTATCTGTTAATGTGTAAATTGTGCAGTAAACTATTTAAAAATATCAACCAATTACTTTAAAAAATTTTAAAAATTCAATTATAACATTCTGTATTTACATTTGGTATCTACTGCCAGGAATATGTACAGTACATGTACACTGTAATTACTAAGAAATACACATTTTTTCCACAAAAAATTTAATTATACCCTTTTTTCCATATTTATTTTTTGAAAATTTTATTTATTCGTTATGAAAATTAAATGATAGCATTGTAGTTGTGGGTGGGCCCACTTTGTCTCGTGGCAACCAATATTTTTAGACCCAGTCCGCCACTGATGGCTGTGATTCAATATAGATTTCATTATAAACTCTCGTCAGTCTAATTAGCAAAATAAACGTAGAACGTAGCCCGAGCAGCAAAATTTGAGGTCCAAAGTCACAAAATAGGTCGCTCTAAATAAATTCATTTAGAAACGTGAGGAATAACCAGCAAGGTGTAAGCGCATTCAGCAGACGACAGCATTCCATAAATCAGATTTGGATACAGAGCAGCAGATAAAACGTCTTGAAACTTAGAACTGTTTTTGCAATGTTATTAAAGATTGAGAGACAAAGAGACAGAGAGAGAGTCAGAGAAACAAAGAGACAGGCAGAGAGAGAGAGAGAGTCAGAGAGACAAATAGAGAGAGAGAAAGAGAAAGGATAGTGCTAAATGTCATGGGGCTACCAGCAGATAGAAAGAAAGCCATCTCAGTAACTCCAAAACCCCGGATAGTTAAAGGGGTCAGAACAGCGATGGGGCAGGGCATCACGGTGGTGCAGTGGGTTAGCCCTGCAGCCTCACGGCGCCGAGGTCCCAGGTTCGATCCCAGCTCTGGGTCACTGTCCGTGTGGAGTTTGCATATTCTCCCCGTGTTTGTGTGGGATCCGCCCCCACAACCCAAAGATGTGCAGGCGAGGTGGATTGGCCACGCTAAATTGCCCCTTAATTGGAAAAAATTAATTGGGTACTCTAAATTAAAAAAAAAAGAAAAGCGATGGGGCTATTCGACTACTGTAGGGCCTTTGTGTACAAGTACTCAGGGCTTGGGGGGCCGCTGCAAGCACTGACCACAGTGGGCAGACAATCCCAATAGCAGGTAGAATGGGGACTGAGCAGGATACCGCTATTAAAACATGCCCTCACTTTAGCCCGAGCTGTAGGGTTATCAGACCTGACCAAACCCTTCCATTTATATTGGGATAGCGGAGAGGGGCATTGCGGCAGTAAGGGGCCAGAAACACAGGGACCGAATATGACCAGTATTATGATTTTGTAAATCAGTCTATTCAGAACAAATTTGGTCTTAGCATAAAAACAAAAAGATATTTTACTCGGGAGCATAGTCAAGAGTTCTATCGAGAAATATTACTTCAAAACTAACACATTGAAATTGATATGGCACAGCTCCACTGGGGTCCTAGTGCCCGATGACTCACAGGACTTTTACTCACCTTGTCCTCTTCCAGCGACCTAGACAGGTCACTAGCAGGAAAAATGGGTGTTTAGAATGTTCATGATAAAGTTAGAAGAACACTCAGTCAATTACTTTGACCATTTTATAGACTGAAAAGATAGTAATAAACTCTATCCCATTTCCTCTTTAAACTTCTATTTCCTAATATTCTAAATGAAGTAAATAAGAACTGTATTCAGAAACAAAATCTGGTGTAAAGAAAAACCATTCGGTAGCTCCACAGTGTACAAGAAAAATCTTAGGAAAAGCCTTAGCATGGGATAGCGCCCATCAAGGGAGATAACAAGATTAAGCAAATGTATAGATACTGGTGGTGGTAGAGGTTTAAAAGAGATAGCCAGAATCAAGCAGCGTATAGTCTGTGCCCAATGCGAGCAAGGGGGCGCAGAGGTTTGCAACGCAAGGGAAAAAGGTATTTAAGTTTATCATACTCCTGGCTAGCAGCTGCAGAGCCTAAAGGGGGAGGTGATAGACATGCAGAGAATGAAAGAGCGGAAGGAGGAGAAGGATTGCATCCGAATCCGAAACACGAAGGTGGGGGATAAGGTAATGGTCAAGGTACTTCCAGAACGGGCAGGTTTGCAGCCTCGATGGGTAGGACTGTATGGCGCGGATGGCACAGGGGATACCTGTGTCTTGGTAGTTGTAAAAGGCTCGCCGAGGTGGAAATGCGAAACCCAGTTGAAGTTGTATAAAGAATTTAAAGAGATCTAACTCCCCCCCCCCCCCCCCCCCCCCCCCCCACTAGAGGGGTTAATATAACCTCCTTCCTAGATTCTACACATGGTCGAAGATGCCGGCCGGCGCCCGAGACAAGGCGCACAGCCCCCACAGGGGGGACAGGAAGACCGACCACATGGACTTCGAAATGGGGAGCTCCCACCGACGATCACACATGGGAAAGCAACAAAAGAGAAGACCACTTTCTGCAGGAACTATGAGAAGGACACCATTTCGCCACATTCTCAGATTCGGGACATTGTTGCTTGGACTGTTACATAAAAGGACACATGCTCTTAAAGGGCATATATGATGCACACACGGGTTTTGGAATGTCGGGTTATGCATGTAATGTAACAGGATCCCAAGGGGATGCTTCGGTATTTGGACGGTATTTGAATATAACAGCTGATAGGCCAGTCTGCCCCCCTTTGTGTGGGAGACTGGCCTTGGAGGGTTGTACTGTCAGGAGTATTGCACACCTGTGATAGATAGATTAGGATGTAAAGATGTACGATGCTATAATCTCAGCACTTGTGGATATCAAAAGCCCATAAATGCCCCCATATGGTTGAACTTCCCCCGGACAGGTTAGTTAGAACATAAGAACATAAGAACTAGGAGCAGGAGTGTGCCATATGGCCCCTCGAGCCTGCTCCACCATTCAGTGAGATCATGGCTGATCTTTTGTGGACTCAGCTCCACTTTCCGGCCCGAACACCGTAACCCTTAATCCCTTTATTCTTCAAAAAACGATCTATCTTTATCTTAACATTTAATGAAGGAGCCTCAACTGCTTCACTGGGCAAGGAATTCCATAGATTCACAACCCTTTGGGTGAAGACATTGTTCCTAAACTCAGTCCTAAATCTACTTCCCCTTATTTTGAGGCTATGCCCCCTCGTTCTACCTTCACCCGCCAGTGGAAATAACCTGCCCACATCTATCCTATCTATTCCCTTCATAATTTTATATGTTTCTATAAGATCCCCTCACATCCTTCTAATTTCCAACGAGTAGAGTACCGGGCGGTACCCAATGGTGGTATGTGGACTATAGAAAGGTTAATGCAATTACAAGAACAAACTCTTATACTATTCCACGTTTGGAGAATTGCATTGAGAAAGTGGGACAATCAGCTTTTATTTCCAAACCCCCGGATTTACTTAAAGGTTACTGGCAGGAACCTTTATCTGAAAGCGTGAAGGAGATTTCAGCTGTTGTGACTCCAAATGGTATATACCAATTCAAATTTCAAGAAAAATGCTCCAGCCACATTTCAACGGTTAACTAACAAAGTAATTTCAGGATTAGCCAATTGTGCGATATACATCGACGATCTGGTAATTTTTAGCCAGTCGTGGAAAGAACATTTAAAGCACAGATGGAGTTATTCGATTGACTTCAGGAGGCGGGTTTGGTGATAAACCTAGCCAAAAGTGAATTTGGAAAAGCCCAAGTCACTTTCTTTGGCCATACAATTGGACAGGGTCGAATGCTCACACGGGATGTGAAAACAAAAGTTATTGAGGAGTTTCCAATACCATCGAGACGAAGGGAAATAATGCGATTTCTTGACATGAGTGGATTTGATCGAACATTTGTGCCAAATTTTTGCAGCGTGGTTGCTCCACTGATGGACTTGCTGAAGAAACGTCAAAAATGTCAGTGGACAGCGGCGTGTCAACAAGCATTTGACTGCCTGAAAGCTGTGATAACCAATGCTTCTGTGTTGGAGAATTACAAGGGACTCTGTGATCAGATTGAACTGAAGTATCTGACTTTAAAGAGAAATGCCGAGGCGTAGAGGAATGGATGGATCACCTTCTTGTCCAAAGAGACTGTTAATCAAGAAGGATTCCAGTCGGAGGAAGAAGAACAATAATGGACTGAGTTATTAAATTTTTGGGTCTTTTGTTTTGTTGAAAAAGAACGTATATTCATTGTCCATATTTCTTAAAGAACATAGAACATACAGTGCAGAAGAGGCCATTCGACCCATCGAGTATGCACCGACCCACTTAAGCCCTCACTTCCACCCTATCCCTGTAACCCAATAACCCCTCCTAACCTTTTTGGTCACTAAGGGCAATTTATCATGGCCAATCCACCTAACCTGCACGTCTTTGGACTGTGGGAGGAAGCCGGAGCACCCAGAGGAAACCCATGCAGACACAGGGAGAACGTGCAGACTCCGCACAGACAGTGACCCATTGGGGAATCAAACCTGGGACCCTGGCACTGTGAAGCCACAGTGCTATCCACTTGTGCTACCGTGCTGCCCAAGGAAAGTGAAAAGGTGAAAAATGAAACCATCTTGAAGTTAATGGGGTTTTTTTCTTGGGGGGAGGTGTCATGTGAGTGTACCTTTAAGAAATGGGGGTTTATAAAATAGCTGTAGTGGGTGTACCTTTAAGAAATAGGTGTTTATCAGTGATGTCATAGTGTGGGTGGAGCTGGGCTGTCTGTCTGCTTTTACTTTCTCACAGGGGCTGGTTTAGCACACTGGGCTAAATAGCTGGCTTTTAAAGCAGACCAAGGCAGGCCAGCAGCACAGTTCAATTCCTGTTCCAGCCTCCCCGAACAGGCGCCGGAATGAGGCGACTAGGGGCTTTTCACAGTAACTTTATTTGAAGCCTATTTGTGACAATAAGCGATTTTCAGTTTCGCATTTGACTTGCAGCTACATGGTGTGTTAGTTTTGTTTTAGATTTGGAGAAGCTGCAGTCACAGCAAGATGTGTATGAATCTTTGCAAGCTTATGAATGTTCATTTGGTGATTTCAACATGGTAACTGTTCTCAGTAGAGAAGTTAAACCTTATGTCTTTCGGTAAAAAGGGTTATTTTTGTCTTACGGATGTTGCAAGGAAAGATTAAGAGTTACTCAAAGAGTATTGTATTCTTTGGGGGATTTATTTGTGTTGATAGTTGTTAAGATGTTTACTGTGGGTTGATAAAGTGTTAACTGGTTTCATAAATAAACATTGTTTTAATTTAAAAGTACTGTAGATTTCTGTTGCATCACCCCTATAAAGTAGGCCATTGTGTTTCCCATAACCACAATCTATTAAAAGTTGTGGGTCAGGTGAACTCCATGATATACTTTGGGGTTCTCTAAACCCTGGCCTATAACAGGGCCATACACACTTTCCAACGCCTCCAATGCCCCTGTTACTATCACATATCTACCCTCTGGTATGCCACTACCTTCTCCATCTGGAACCTCACTTTCTTACTGGTCAAAGCCGCTATCCCTCCCGCGCCCTACTGTCGAAACCCAAGTTAAACATTTGGCTTACCCAGCCTGTCCTGAGCCTCACCTGATCCTTCACCCTCAAATATGTCTCCTGTAACATAATCGTCACATCGGCCTTTAAACCTTTTAGGTGCGCAAACAATCTTGAGCACTTCACTACCCCCCCAACCTTCTCACGTTCTACATAACTAACCAAACCGGGGGTCTCTTCCCACCCCCCCTCCCCCAACCCTCACCCCTCCTATCTATGATCATCATAACTCCGGGCCCTGCCCACTGGGTTTTGCCTGCCCGTCCCATTGTTGCCATCAAACCCCTCTCACCCCCACCCAGAATCCGCCCATCCATTTCTTCTTGAAAACACCTCACCCAGTACCGATCCCTTTACTCCTCCCAGCTTTTCGCACCTCCGAGGCACATCAAAACCTGTTCACCAGGATCCAATGTCCGCAGCCCGTCCCCCACCACACCTCCGTTCACTAGCCAACTTAAGCTTGCTAATGTGGGAGCCCCTGTCCAGGCCCCCCTCCCCTCCCCCCACCCAGTCCCAGGGAAACAACAAGAAAATACATATCCCCTTCAAACAGACAAATCCAGTGCAAACATACTAACCTCCGCCGCTTCCACCGAATCGAAATAAAAGTGTAAGTCACCCTCAACTTAGCTGGGTACACTGCGCCAAATCGCACGCCACTATTATACAGTGCCATGTCCTCACTCATCAAGGTGAGCTGATCGCTGTGCCGCGCGACATGCCGAAGGCTGCCTGCCTCCTTGAAAACTCCACGGTTAAGCCCTGGTAAATATGTATACCAGCTCCAGCCCACTGCAGCTCCCGCTTATGCTTCGCCCAACTCAGAACCTTCTCCTTAACATGGTACCTGTGGAAGCAAACAATCACTGCTTTTGGCAGCTCATTCATCTTTGGTTTAGGCCCCGATGACCAATGAGCCAGATCCAGTTCGTACCGGGAAGGATTATCTCCCTCTCCCACCAACTCCGCCAACATCTTGGAAAAGTACTCTGTCAGCCTCGGGCCCTCCGACCCTTCAGGCAGGCCCATGGTTCTCAGGTTTTGCCACCTCAATCTATTTTCCAGATCCTGCAATTTAGTTCACAGCCCTTTGTTGACCCCGACCACTCTCCTCACCCATCAAGGTGAGCTAATCACTGTGCTGCGACATGGCTTCCTCCATTCCCTTCATTTTCTCAAATTGCTCCACCAGCATCTTCAGCGCCGCCATCATGGGCAGCACGATAGCACAGTGGTTAGCACAGTTGCTACACAGCTCCAGGGTCCCCGGTTCGATTCTCGACTTCGGTCACTGTCTGCGCGAAGTCTGCACGTTCTCCCCGTGTGTGCGTGGGTTTTCTACGGGTGCTCCGCTTTTCTCCCAGAGTCCATTCTAATTGCCCTTAGTGTTCAAAATGCTGAGGTGGGGTTATTGGGTTACGGGGATAAAGGGGATAGGGCGGAGGTGGGGGCTTAAATGAGGTGCTCTTTTCAAGGGCCGGTGCAGGTTCGATGGGCCAAATGGCCTCCTTCTGCACTGTAAATTCTACGTAAATTCTATGATCATCTCCTCCTCATCACCTTCAAGTGCTTTGAAAACAGTTTCTCCAGTTCCAAAGCCATCATTTTGGTTATCTTTTCTGCCGTAAGCCGTGCAGCCCCACCCAGCGACACAGCCTCCGCCATCTCTCCAGCTAAAAAGCTGACCCTTTCACTCTCCGGCGAACCTTCACACACTGCCTTCCTCATGACAGCTTTGTTTTGGTTTTTCGACATCCCCCCCTTCCTTATGCCTTCCTGCACTCAATTGTTAAAAAAATTCCCCCTGGGACCAGGCATCAAACTCAAAAAAATTAAGCCTCGATCAGGAGCCCCCCAATGTGTGACTTCCTCCTACATTCCGCCACCGGAAGTCCCACCGAGGACGGATGTTTTTTCTATGGAAGGAGTGCAGCAAAGGTTTACCAGGCTGATTCCTGGGATGGAGGGACTGTCATATAAGGAGAGACTAAGTCGCTTCGGATTATATTCACTGGAATTTAGAAGAGTGAAAGGGGATCTCATAGAAACTTAGAAATTCTAACAGGATTAGAAAGGATAGATTCAGAAAGAATGTTCCAGATGTTGGGAGAGTCCAGAACTAGGGGTCATAGTTTGAGGATAAGGGGTATACCTTTTAGGACTGAGGTAAGAAAATTCTTCATCCAGAGAGTGGTGAACCTGTGGTAATCACTACCACAGAAAGTAGTTGAGGCCAACGGGTTGTCTGATTTCAAGAAGAATTAGATATAGCTCTTGGGGGTAAAGGGATCAGGGGATATGGTTGGGGGGGGGGGGAGTAGAAGGCAGGATCAGGGCATTAAATTTGATGATCAACCATGATCATAATGAATGGCAGAACTGGCTCAAAGGGCCGAGTAACATACTGCTGCTTCTATGTTTCTAGGTACATATCATCTTGGTCCACTAAGAAATTCCCAGTAAGAAATCTTACAACGCCAGGTTAAAGTCCAACAGGTTTGTTTCAAACACGAGCTTTCGGAGCGCAGCTCGGAGCTGCGCTCCGAAAGCTCGTGTTTGAAACAAACCTGTTGGACTTTAACCTGGTGTTGTAAGATTTCTTACTGTGCTCACCCCAGTCCAACGCCGGCATCTCCACATCAAGAAATTCCCAACATCTTCTATCCTTTCTACAGTGTTTTACCAACACCTGTCTGTTGTGTTCAGTTGTCTTCATAGAATTTACAGTGCAGAAGGAGGCCATTCGGCCCATCGAGTCTGCACCGGCTCTCGGAAAGAGCACCCTACCCAAGGTCAACACCTCCACCCTATCCCCATAACCCAGTAACCCCACCCAACACAAAGGGCAATTTTGGACACTAATTGCAATTTATCATGGCCAATCCACCTAACCTGCACATCTTTGGACTGGACTTGGACTGAAACCGGAGCACCCGGAGGAAACCCACGCACACACGGGGAGGATGTGCAGACTACACACAGACAGTGACCCAAGCCGGAATCGAACAATGCTACCGTGCTACCGTCTTGTTCTTGCAATGATTCATACATGCTGATGGCTTACTTAGAATGATGACTTATTAGTTAACACGTGGAAGGATAACATACAGAATGCTATACTGACAAGGTTGCTGTGGAACTACCCGATGTGCGACTGTCCTTGTGTATGCCTTACTACCAACTCCCGATAGCCAGATGTCACATGACTGATGTCTGACGCCACCTGCTGGTGGGAGGTCGCATTGCTGAGTGTATGCAATATTATTCACGCAAGCATATCATATTTGACGATGTTGGTCTTTATATACAAACCCATGATTCATATCTTTACATATGTGGTTTATGTTCAAACAGATTTAACTAATGCGTCCATAGACATGATATGCCTGCAGGCGTGTGTCCCTTGTGCACAGCTCATTGTGCCTCCCTCACGGAATCACCCCACTGGTTGTCAGGGCTTTTGTCAGTTTTTTTGAAGACTGGTTCCGTGCCGGTCTTTTATTTTAGCCTTTTTACACGATGCGCCTTGGCACTTGGTATTCGTGTAGGCCATCCTGGTGTTTTCAGCTTCTTCTGTTTCTTTGCTCAATGCTGTTGGCTGCTGTATTGCTCTGTGCTCTCGCGAGGCTGCTGTATTGCTCTGTGCTCTCGCGATGCTCTCTGCTGCTGACCTGTTGTGTGGTCTCCGGTCTGTCAGTCACATTGTCAGTGTCTCCTTTCTTGGTGTCCTCGGTGGGACTCAAAGTATCCCCCACTCTGCCTCTTTTCCTCTTTTTCTGTTTTTAGTGCCAATATGCGACCGCTCCTTTTATCATTTTTGTGAGCTATCGTTTGAGTGTTTTTCGTCTTTGGTTTGGCCCTGGTGGCACGCATCTTGTCGCTGGCCTGTGCCATAGAATCAGTGTGTTGTGGGTTGTCTGCAGAGACATCTCGTGTCAACATGCTTCCAAGGGACTGTGTGGTGATAGTTAAGTCAGCACCTTCAGCGACCATCTGCAGAGCCTCATCCTCTGGTATCTGGGACGGATTACCCCACATTCTGGTATCTGGGTAGGATTAGCATCGCCAACACTGGGTGCTGTGCCTTCATCTTATGTTTGAGCCCCAAGTGATGGCTCCTCATCACTCGATATCACTATGTACACCTAATGTTTTTCAGATAGCCCAAGTGGGGACTCATCCTCATCACGTGCTGGCTTCACTTCTGTACGTCATCCAATGGCATGAAACTGCATATATTCAGTATCAACTGTCATCGTGGCGCTGCATATGGATGCAGGCCATGGTTCATCCCTGTCATTTATTATGATGTATGTCACCCATCACCATAGAATTGCATATGGATGCAATATGCATTTGCTCTTCAAAGTCCCCTGTTGTGGAATTACTTTTTGGGGAGTCCACTATCGGAACTTCTTCATGGGGCTTTGATAGTTCCCCTCATGCTTCTGGAGCTAGTTTCTTCAGAATTTGTAAAATATTTCCTGTTTTCAGTAGGTTCGGAGCTACATAATTTTAGCTGAGGTGTCTGCTGCTGCAATTTTGCTGCCCATTTCTACGTATGCCATCTCAGAGCATTTACACTGCTCGAGGTGCGGCTTAGCTGGACATCCCTTCACTTCATCATTCCTGCCAAACCATTGACGTAGTGCTGCACAGGCTCCCTCATTGAGTGTGCGATCTCTCCCGCAAAACAGCTTTACTCGTGTTTCATATTCGCCTCATCATTCGGACCTTTGCTTACTTCATTGTTTGCATAGTTTTCATAGGATTTATCAAAGGACTCATCTTCAGAGTCCATGTCATTAACAAAGTCTGTAAAATGCGAAGAATTTCTTCACTCATTTCGGTTAGACTGCACTGGCCCTTTTCTGAAATTCAATCAATAAAGAACTGCTCTTCTAGAGCCATCTCCTCCACTGCATTAACTGCTCTAATTTGGTCTACTGAAGGATGCGAAAAACATTGCTTCGCGAAATGATTTGTTCAGCTGCACCTGGAGCATACTTTTCCATATGCTGGACATTGCCAGGGGCCATTACGGTTGCCACATTTCTGGCACAAGAGGGTGGCTTCTGTAGACCACTTAAAATTGCCACCCCCGCTGAGACCATATTTCTTATTGAACTGCATCACAGTGCTGATGGTGCTGGTGTCATCCTCCATGTTGCCGCCAAAATGTTTCGAGCTGAGTGTACAATTTGCTGTGCAGCCAAGTCACTCACATGACAAATATTAATTGCTTTATCCAATATCAAATCTTCCTGCAATCTCTCACAGAGCTTGTCATTTGATATGCCAAATACTATTTGGTCACGGATCATTGAAGATTTTAGTGTACGGAAATTGCAGGACTGGGCCTTCAGCCTCATGTCAGTGACCAAACTGTCAAAAGATGCAGGTTTCTGGGTACAAAAAATAGGGGCGCGATTCTCCCAAAACGGGAGAAATCGTAAAGCTGGTGTCAAACCCGGGCGGGTTTGACGCCAGCGCGCCCCTTCCCGACCGGGAACCGATTCTGGTCCCCGGTCGGGGCTAGCAGCCCGACGCCGTAGGCTCCGGCATGACGGGCTTAACGAATATCGTTAAGCCCGCTTGCCGGAGTTAGCACCGGCTGACGCGTCATATGACGTCAGCCGCGCATGCGCGGATTGGAAGACTCCAACCCGCGCATGCGCGGATGACGTCATCGCGTATTTGCGCGAAACCCGCGCATGCGCGGGCCGGGTTGCCCCTCAGCCGCCCCGCGAATGGATACTGCGGGGCGGCGGAAGGAGAAAGAGTGCGTGGGCATCGGGCCCGCTGCCCGCGATCGGTGCCCACCGATCGCGGGCCCATGGCACCCTTGGCACGGCCGTGGTACTGCCATGCCAATCGGTGCCATGGTTATGAAAAGCGAGTTTGTGACGCCGTTTTTACGAACGGCCAGACCAGGTGTGTTTGCCGTTCGTAAAAACGCCGTAAAGGGCTGGGACTTCGGCCCATCGAACAGCTGTGAATCGCTGCCGGCCGTAAAAAAACGGCGGCAGCGATCCAGGTCGGGAGTTGGGCGGGGGGTGGGGGAGAATAGCAGGAGGGCGGGAAAAATGTCGGGAAGGCCCTCCCGCTATTCTCCGACCTGTCGTGGGGGTCGGAGAATTTCGCCCTATATCTTTCAAATGTCTCATTCGTTTTGGAAGAGCAATGCTAATCGAGGTACTCTATCACTTGATCATAGCTCTTGCTTTCATCTTCGCTATCAAAAGCAAATGTGTTGTAGATTTCGATAGCTTGTGGACCTGCCACCATGAGCAGCAACGCAATGCACCTCGCGTAAGGCTGTGTCTGCAGGCCAAGGGTTGAAACATAGAGCTTAAATTGCTGTTTGAAAACGTATCAGTTTTTGTCTATGTTACCCTATGCTTTGTTTTTAATTTAGAGTACCCAATTTTTTTTCCAATTAAGGGGTAAAATTTAGCATGGTCAATCCACCTGACCTGCACATCTTTGGGTTGCAGGGGTGAACCCACGCAGACATGGGGAGAATGTGTAAACACCACACGGACAGTGATCTACACTATACTTGAAGCTGGTGGGGTGCCTTTAAACTCTCCATCATCTCGAGCTTCACTGTCTTTTATTGCGTTGAGTTGCCACAGGGCGTAGTTTACTTGGTTGGTTGAAGAATCTTCTTTATTCTGTTTCATTCTTCGGCTCGTTTTCCGTTGTCTTTTCTGCTGTTTCATTAAATGATCAACACTCTTGGTACCATGCTGTGTTCTGTTGTCTTGTCCTTGCAATGATTTATACAGAACTGTGATGACTTACTCAGAATGATGACTTAAAATTATGACTTATTAGTTAACACACGGAAGGATAACGTAGAATGCTGTACAGAATAGCTTGCTCTGGAACGACCCAATGTGCAACTGCACTTGTGTATGCCTTACTACCAATTCCTGATAGCCAGATGTCACATAACTGATGTCTGATGCCACCTGCTGGTGTGAGGTGGCATTGCTGAGTTTATGCAATATTAATCACAGGCATATCACCACACTGTCCTTTTACATCCTCCCTGCTCTCCCAAAACCTGAAACATTCCTTCGTAGTATTTTTGTTTGATGTACCATTACTTTTATTTCTTTCAAGTTGGTACACAACATTCACTGCTCACAATGCAGTCTGCTCCAAGTTAGGGAGGCAAATGCATCATGGGTGACCACTTGGTGGAAAACTGCCATTCAAGATGCAGGTGTGATTGAGTTACTGATTACCAGCCATTATAATTCTCCAACCCATATCTACTCTGACCTTTCTGCTGTTAGCCTCCGACACTCATTCCTGTGGAATTCCATGCGAGCTTGAGGAATAGCATCACATGTTTTAAATTAGGCACTTTACAACATTCTGGACTCAACACTGCACTCAATTTCAGATCATGACCACTGCTTGTTTTTTTTATTGGACAATAGCTGTTGGTGTTATTCTGTTTTATCCCCATTCACATCTCCCCTGGATTCTTTTTTTTTTCATATTGTTCCCAGTACCATCTCCTTTTACCTTGCACCATCATCGCTCTTTAATTACCTTCCCCGTCCTCCCTATTACATACACATCTTTCCTTTTTTATATACACACACACACCCTCTTTCCTGCCTCTCTGCTTACTGTTGCTCCATTTTCTAGGTTTGATTTTTTTCAATCCTGGAGCTGACACATTAGCGCGGTTCCCCTCTCCACTGACGCTGTCAGACCTGCTGAGAATTTGTAGCATTTTCTGGCGCCATTTCCGATATTCGGTGTCGGGAGCATGTTTGCTTCTGAACAGCGCTCGGTTGAATGTGATTGGACACTTGATTGTGGCTCGGAATTGATCCTTCACACTCTCAGGTGTGAAGAGATAATAAAAAACAGAATAAATCAAAGTTGATCCCATCACAAACTAATCGCCAAAAATTGAAGTAGTAAATAACTGGACAGAAACAATTTCACCAAGAACTTCAAAACCACCTCACGTCCGTTCATCTTCACTGCGTGTATTCAATACAGGCTTTCGAGAAATGCAAAAATTACCAACAGCCACTGCAGACTGGTGAGAAATCTCAAAATGAGGAATTCAGACTGTTCAATGAAAGATTAATTTATCACAAATGAAAAGCGATCTGGCTGGTTAAACATTCCCGAGCAATGTTCAGTACACTTCTAAGAAGCGTTGTTCCGAAAACCGAAGACATAACGATATTTTTACAGTTTCCAATAGTTAATTCTTACCCATTTGACAGAGACCTGCTCTGCATGTCCTCTGAGCCATCGCAAATAACAAAATGAAGTAAAGCCGCATCTTGGACCCAGCCTCCGTAACACTTCTGTCTTCTCAAACGCTCTTTCTGCAGAAAGACTAAACAGTATCGCTTGAAACGAGTAAACAGGTGTCAGAGTTATGCCAGAGTTGAAACTATTTTCCGGGTTGCCATTTATATTCCTTTTTTTGAGGTGGAGTTACAACGTTCTTCCTGTCTCCTATTGTTTACACCTTTTATCTTCCTGTCAATTATGTGCGTGTCAGTGTTAAACCGCAGGTTTGTGCCTTACACTTCCCTTGTGCTGACATCCTTTCCCTGTTGTCTGATGCCGGAATAACAAAATGCGATTGGGTGGACAATCAGTTTTGACGGCGAAATCGTGGCTGGCGCTGGTTTCACGCCAAATTGTTATTCTACAGTGCCTCAACAGCGGCGACAATGCGTTCTACTCCACCGTACAGTAAATGTCATTTACATATCATTAGTGGGCCTGACCCAGTCCTCTCCACCTCCACTGGGGGAATTCCTGACGGCGAGGTACAGTTGTGCTCTTAAAACTCGAGAAACTGCACATTCTCCCTGTGTTTGCGTGGGTTTTGCCCGCACAACCCAAAGATGTGCAAGGTAGGTGGATTGAACACGCTAAATTGCCCCTTAATTGGAAAAAATGAATTGGGTACTCTAAATTTATAAAAAGAAAACTCGAGAAAAAGGCGCCGTGGCTGATGAGGGTGAGGGAGGAGGTAGGACGCGGAGAGGCGGACCGTGATCTGCCAGTCCTGACACTGACAAGGCTGGCTGCGGGGGAAGGGCCTCTGCCAAGGCCAAGGGTGGGGGGGGGGGTGCCACATGTTCGGGGTGACCCCTCAGGGGACTTGGTTTCCAGACACAGCCTGCCATTGCGCGACCTGCAAGGCAGCCATCTTGCTGCGCACCCCACTGACCACCCACCTTGACCCCTGGTTCTGCAGAGTGACACAGGCTGTATTGGTGCCTTGGAAATGCTAACCCTTGCCACCAGGCCTCCACCACAAATGCCACCCTTGCAGTATTGGCCTGGGTGCCACGGATGGCCGGCACCACCTCCTGCTCCTGCATGCGGTTGCACTCCTCCACCTGCAGATGCTGGAGGCTCGCTGACAACCTATCATGTAGTCCCTGGATCTCCACTATCAATGGGACTGTCCCCTGCCCGAAACCAGTCTGGATGGCTGGGGTCAGCCAGCCTTCTGACCGTCCATCCATTCGGGAGTTCCTACCTCCATCTACTATAATGGATCAGCTGTGTGGTGCACACCAGATCTTGCTCCAGGAGCGTCTTCTGCAAAGGTCCTAACATGAATGCTACCACTAAGCCTCACATTCATTTTTCCACTGCTCTTGAGTCCTTTTAGCTCTGCCCAAATAGCACATTGCCTTTATGATTGTGACCATAGCACACTATCATTCCTTTTCTACTTGTATCTCTGCTGTATGTATCAGATTTGGAGAAGGACAAACCATCTCCAAATTGGCATTGGTAAAAGAAAGCCAGACTTCACACAAAATTCAACAGTTTCAGATCATAATCACTGCTCCCAAATTTCAGACAGGTCATGATTCTGTTACTATTTCCACCTCCACGAGACCCATATTTTGTTTCTTTACTTGTTCCATTATCACCCCCGTTTGTCTTGTTCCCTTTGCCCTTTCATCACTCCAGCCTTCCTTCCACAGACCGTCCCTTTTGTTCTTTCCTCCCTAGCCCTCTCCTTTTACCCCATTTCTATGCTTCCTTCACAATTTTTCAATTTCAAACAGTTTCAGTTCTGATGAAAGGTCATTGACCTGAAACGATAACTCTGATTCTCCATCCGCAGATTCTGGCTGACATTGTTGTGATTGTTGTTATTTACAGCACCGAAGGAGGCCATTCAGTCCATCATGTCTGCACCAGCTCCCAAAAGAGCAAACTAGCTAGTTCCAGTCCCCAGTCCTACCTCCGTAACCCTCTAAATTCGTCACTTTCAAATATATATCCAGCTCTCTTTTGAAACCTCCTACGGAATCCACCTGCACCACTCTCCCAGGCAGCACAATCCAAACCCCAACAACTCTCTGAGTAAAGAAGTTTCTCCTCATCTCACTCTGAACTCTCTTGCTGACCATCTTGAATTTGTGACCCCGAGTCACTGACATACCAACTAATGGAAACAGAATATCCAACTTCACCTTGTCAAAATTGTTCAGAATTTTGAACACCTCAATAAGGTTGCCTCTTAAGAACAAGCCCAATTTTTCCAATCATTCCTTGTATCTAAAATTTCTCATTCCTGGTATCATTCTACTAAATCTCCTCTGCACTCTCTCCAGGTCTTTAACATCCTTCCTTCAATAAGGTGCCCAGAACTGAACACAATACACCAAATGTGGTCTGACCAATGATCTGTAGATGTGTTGCATCATGTCCCTGCTTTTATACTCTATGCCCCTATTTATAAGCCCAAGGATGTTATAAGATGTCTTTTTTCAAATGTATTTTGTTCCAAACTTATATAAAAAGTTACAAAATATAAACAATTTGGGGAACAAACTCAACACAAATCGATACAATTTGATCAAATTTTTCCCCTTTCTCACCCCTTTCTCACTCCCCCCTCATACCACCCCCCCCCCCCCCGAGATGAGCAACTCCTCAAGCACGGCCACGAATACCCCCTACCTTTTCTCAAAGCCCTCCGCTGAACTGCTTAATTCGTACTTAATCTTTTCCAGCTGACGAAACTGAAGAAAGTCATATAAGTCCCCAGCCAGGCCACTACCCTCAGTGGCATATGACCAGCACTCCGACAGAATTCTTCGGCAGGCAATCAGAAAGGCGATGGCCACAACATTGGCCTTCAACTCTGGCCTCTCCGATACCCCAAACATTGCCACCGGAGGGTCATCATAGAATCATCATGGAATTTACAGTGCAGAAGAAGAACATTCAGCCCGTTGAGTCTGCACCAGAACTTGGAAAGAGCACCCCATTTAAGCCCACACTTCGAACCTATCCCCGTAAGCAAGTAACCTCACCTCCCTTTTTCGACACTAAAGGCAATTTAGCATGACCAATCCGCCTAACCTGCACATCTTTGGACTGTAGGAGGAAACCGCAGCACCCGGAGGAAACCCACGCAGACACGGGCAGAAGGTGCAGACTCCATACAGACAGTGACCCAAGCTGGGAATCGAATCTGGGACTCTGGTGTTGTGAAGCAACAGTGCTAACCACTGTGCTATCGTGCGGCCCACCATCTCACCTCCTACCCCCCCCCCCACTTCTTAACCCTCACCAGCTGCTCACCTCCCTGCTCTCCCAGTCACCCATATATTGCTCCGAACCTGCCCTCCCCTTCCACATCCGGAAGCAGCAGTTGCTCCAACAAGATGTACCTCTTAACCTGGGGAAACTTTTCCAAACCTTCCATGCAAAGTCCCTTACCTGCAGGTATCTAAACACACTCCCTTTCGGGAGCTCTATCCTCTCTTTCAGTTTCTTCTATACTGGCAAACCCTTCTTCCAGGAACAGATCCCTCACCTTAACCAGCCACACTTCTCTCCACTTCCTCTACCTGCCATCTATCCCCCAAACTCCCCAGGCTCAAAACCGTGGTTTTCACATAGCGGCGCCAACACCAATATATCCCTTCTGTCCTGAAATGTTTCCGCAGCTGGTTCCAGACATTTACAGTGGACTGCACCATGGGGCTCTCCGAGAATTTCCTTGGCACCAATGGCAAAGCCGTTGTCACCATAGTCCTCAAGCTGGACACTCTACAGGATTCTTCCTTCATTCTTAACCCATTCTGCCCCTTCTCCTTTCCACTACCGCCTCACCTTCTCCATGTTCCCCGCCCAGCAATATGCAACCCCATCCCTCCCTTCTGCCTCTACCTCAGTTGCAGGGTCCTCTTAACCCTTGGGACCTCCCTTGCCCATGCAAAGTCTGAAAGAATCATATCCAGTTTTCGAAAGAAGGTCTTTGGTACAAAGATTGGAAGTACCTGGAATATGAACAGAAATTCGGTAAAATGTTCATCTTCACCATTTGTATCCTCCCTGCCAGAGTCAAGTGGGCATCCCCGCCTTGTTCCCCTGTGCAGTCTAAAGTTTCGCGAACCCATGTCATTGGTTCGCTTACTTGCTATCGGTGCCACATTTAACAGGCGCACCCATGCCACAAACTTTGGCCCAAACCCAAACTTTCCCAGGACCTCAACAGGCACCACCAGTCCACTCGGTCAAATGCCTTCTCCGATCCACGGACACCACTGCCTCCAGCACCTGAGCTCTCAACTGAGTCATGATCACGTTTAACAGCCTCCTTATATTACGAGAAAGCTGCCTGCCTTTTACAAAACCTGTTTGGTCCTCCGCAACCACCCTGGGATACAATCTTCCATCCTTCCTATCACCAACTTAGCTAGCACTTTCACATCTGCATTTAGCAGCAATATGGGCCTATTTAGAGGGCCGGTGCACATTCACTGGGCTGAATGGCCTCCTTCTGCATTGTATGGATTTCATGATTCAAAACTGCTCAGAATACACAGATGTGGTCTCACCAGTACCTTGCATAGTTTCAGCAAGACCTCCCTACTTTTATATTCCAAGCCCTTGAAATGAGGGCAACACAGTTGCACAGAGGATAGCACAGCTGCCTCACACTGCCGGGGGACCCAGGTTTGATTCTGACATCGGGTGATTGTCAGTATGGGGTTTGCACATTCTGCCTGTGCCTGTGTGGGTTTCCTCCCACAATCCAAAGATGTGCAGGTTAGGTGGATTGGCCATGCTAAATTGCCCTTAGTGTCCAAAACGTTTTGGAGGGGTTATAGGGTTACGGGTATAGGATGGAAGTGAGGGCTTAAGTGGGTCGGTGCAGACTTGATGGGCCGAATGGCCTCCTTCTGCACTATATGTTCTATGATCTATGTGCAGGTTATGTCAATTGGCCATGTTAAATTGGCCCAAAGTGTCCAAAGGTTAGGTCGGACTATGGGGATGGGGCGGGGGTTTGGGCCAAGGTGGGGTGTTCTTTCAGTGGGGAGGTGAAGACTCCGTGGGTAAACGGCCTCCTTCTGCGCTGCAGAGATTTTATGATTCTATGATTCTCAGGGCCAACATTCCAATATCCTTCCTGATTACCTGCTGCCCCGGTGTACTAGCTTTCTATATTTTGTGTACAAGTTCCGCCAAGTCCCTTTGTCTTGCAGCTTTCTGCAGTTTCCCCCCATTTAAATAATACCCTGTTCTTTTGTTCTCCCTTCCCAAATAAAAAAACAAATTTTCGCATCTGTACTCCAGTTGCCAACGTTTTTCCTGTTCATTTAACCTGTCAATATCTCTTTGCAAACTGTTTGTATCCCTTTCACAACTTGTCTTTCCATTGATTTTTGTGTCATCTGCAATTTTGGCTGCAGTACATTCACTTCCTTCCTCCAAGTCATTAATTTGTGGTCCCAGCACTGATTCCTGTGGAACCCCACTGATTACACGTCACCAATCTGAAAAAGAACACCAACAGTGTTATTAGAAAGGGAGTTCATGAACTTGACCCGACAACAGTGAAGGAACAGAGATGTTGATAGCAAGTCAGGATGGTGTGCAGGTTGGAGGGAAACTTTCTGGTGGGGGGTCTGCATGGCGATCACATTTGCAACCAACTTACAATCAAAATGGAAGATAACAAAAGTTAATAATTTCAGTACTATGGAACTGAATTGCTACATTGGTACATCAGATAAGGATGAATCTTCCATGCTGTGGCAACCACTGTCAGGTTGTTGCTCCACTCATTTTTATTTTGAGTCAGAGAGTCATAGATGCTTACAGCATGGAAACAGGCCCTTCGGCCCAGCTTGTCCATGCCACCCAGTTTCTATTACTAAGCTTGCCCACTTGCCCACATTTGGCCCATTTCCCTCTATACCCACCCTGTCTATATATCTGTCTAACTGCTTTTTGAAGGAAAAAATTGTACCTGCATCTGGCAGCTCACTCCAGATGCTCACCACACCTCTGGTCCCTTTTGTTTCTCTCCTCTCTCACCTTAAATCTATGCCCTCTAGTTATAGACTCCTCTACCTTTCGGAAAAGATGTTGACTATCTACCTTATCTATGCTCCTGATTATTTTATAGACCTCTATAAGATCACCCCTAAGCCTCCTGTACTCCAGGGAAAAATGTCCAAGCCTATCCAGCCTCTCATTATAACTCAGACCATCAAGTCCTAGTAGCATCCTCATAAATCTCTTCTGCACTCTTTCTAGTTTAACAATATCCTTCCTATAATAGGGTGACCAGAACTGAACACAGTATCCATGTGTGGTCTTACGAATGTCTTGTACAACTTCAACAAGACTTCCCAACTCCTGTATTCAATATTCTAACCAATAAAACCTAGCATGCTGAATGCCTTCTTCACCAGCCTGTCCACCTGCAACTCCACCTTCAAGGAGTTCTGAACCTGTACGCCTGATCTCTTTGCTCTGTAGCTCGCCCCAACTCCCTACCATTATCTGAGTAGGTCCTGCCCTGATCTGATCTACGAAAATGCATCACCTCACATTTATCCAAATCTGCCATTCATCGGTCCACTGGCCCAATTGTTCAAGGTCCTGTTGCAATCCTCTATAACCTTCTTCACTATCTATCAATCTTGGTGTCATCTTCAAACTTCCTAACCGTGCAGCCGGTCCGGCGATTCTCTGGACCCTGAAAATCGGCGTGTTCGTGAAGTATTCCGCGTGGCTGGGAGGCCATTACCAGAGTCCCGCTCAGCGATTCTCCACTCCCGACTGGCCGAGTTCCTGACTGCGTGGAACTAACATGCTGTGGACGGTCAGGACTCTGCGTGGCAACTGCGGACTCAGGCCGTGGCTGCCCCAATGGGAGGAGCGGGGGCATCGGGCACTGGGGGGGGCCATATGGGTGGCCGGGGGAGAGATCGGGCTGGATGGAACCTCGGGCATGTCGAATCGGGGGGGGGGGGGGGGGGGGGGGGCTACATCTTCCAGATGTCTCTGTGGTCCAAGTCCGCTATGACGCCTGGCGCAGTCACTGGAGGCCGCCGCCTTGCGCATGCATGGACTCGAAACCGGACGTGCAGCCAAAGCTGTGTGAAGCACCCCTGGTCCCTGCTAGCTCCCTGAAAGTAAGTGAATCAGCTTGTATTATTTTGAGGAAACTCAGGAGTGCAACGGCAGCATTTTTACGCCGGCATAGAAACTGTCATGATATGTACTCTTGCAGACAATGAGGTTAAGACAGGAAGGCAGACACCCAGGTTAGCCAATCAACACACAGGTCTTTCAGCAGAAGTTCAGTCTTTACATTGAGGCCTCGGGCCTCGAGGACGCGTTCGATGTCAGAAAAATTGCACAGCTCCTATCGACTGCGGAGGACCAAGCCATCCAAATTTTGAACTCGCTCACTTTTGCCGATGGCGAGGACAAGACCAAATTCAAGACTGTTTCAGCCAAATTCGACAGTCACTATGAAGTTGAAACGAATGAGAGCTTTGAGCGCTGTGTCTTCCAGTAACGCTTTCAGAGTAAGGATGAACCATTCCAATCCTTTCTAACTCATCTGTGTGTATTAGCGCAGTCCTGCAATTTCGTTGACACTGCTGATTCCATCATCAGGGATCAGATCGTGTTTGGGGTCCACTCCTACGCCCTGCGGGAGCAGCTCCTAAAAATAAAAAACATGACCCTGCCAGTCGCTATCGAGACATGTAAAGTGCATGAACAGGCGAGAAGTCAGTACTCCCGTCTTAAATCGGCAGAACAGGACCAACTTGCCTCCCACGAGGCAGAGAGTGTACAGGCCATTTCCCGGATGCGGTGCCTCAGTATCGATGAAGGCGGGCATTTTGCGCGCTTTTCCTGGGGTCCCATGCGTGCGCACCACAAATGGGAGAACAAAGCGGCCGAAGACCACACTGCGAAAGTGCGAATGGCGGCTGACCGCACTGCGCATGTGCGATGACGCACGGAGCGTAACGACGTCAACGTCATGACGTGCCCGAACTGCGGCACCGCCCACTTAAAGTGGCAATGCCCTGCAAGAGGCAGGCGATGTTTAAATTGTGGGAAGCCTGGACATTAAGCAGCCTTGTGCAGGTCGGCACCACCGATCGTGGGCCAGTGATCCCATTTCCAACGGAAACGGGTTCTCCCAGTGAGCCAGAGAAGACACTGCCAGAGTGAGACAGCAAAGAATGAGTTTGGGAATTTGAAGCTAGGTGGGAATTCGAAGCTGGGTGGGGAGGAGGTGCTTTTTAACCCTGGTAAGTGACTGGTAAGTAGTTTTTCTTTTCGTTGTCTAATTTATTTATTTTTTTTTTCTTTCGTTTTTGGAATTGTAGTTGTATAAGTTAACCTAAGGTTTAAAACATGGCAGGAGATCCCAGATCCATGTCATGCTCCTCGTGTGCGATGTGGGAGCTCAGGGACACGTCCACTGTCCCTGACTCCTTCATGTGCAAGAAGTGTGTCCAGTTGCAGCTTCTGTTTGACCGCTTGATGGCTCTGGAGCTGCGGATGGACTCACTTTGGAGCATCCGCGATGCTGAAGATGTTGTGGATAGCACGTTTAGCGAGTTGGTCACACCTTAGGTGAAAGTTACCGAGGGAGATAGAAAATGAGTGACCAAAAGACAGAGCAAGAGTAGGAAGGCAGTGCAGGTGTGTCCCCTGCGGTCATCTCCCTGCAAAACAGATATACCGCTTTGGATACTGTTGAGGGAGATGACTCATCAGGGGAAGACAGCAGCAGCAAGGTTCATGGCACCATGGCTGGCTCTGCTGCGCAGCAGGGCAGGATGAAGAATGAAATGAAATCAAATGAAATGAAAATCGCTTATTGTCACAGGTAGGCTTCAAATGAAGTTACTGTGAAAAGCCCCTTGTCGCCACATTCCGGTGCCTGTTCGGGGAGGCTGTTACAGGAATCGAACCGTGCTGCTGGCCTGCCTTGGTCTGCTTTCAACGCCAGCGATTTACCCCTGTGCTAGTGATAGGGGACTCAATCGTGAGGGGAATAGACAGGCGGTTCTGCGGACGCAATTGAGACTCCAAGATGGTATGTTGCCTCCCTGGTGCAAGGGTCAAGGATGTCTCGGTGCAGCTGCAGGACATTCCGGGGTGGGGGGGGGTGAATGGCCAGCTGTTGCGGTGCACATAGACACCAACAATATAGGTAAAAAATGGGACGAGATCCTACAAGTTGAATTTAGAGAGTTAGGAGTTAAACTAAATAGTAGGACCTCAAAGGTATTAATCTCAGGATTGCTACCAGTGCCACGAGCTGGTCAGAGTAGGAATGTCAGGATAGATAGGATGAATGCGTGGCTCGAGAGATGGTGCAAGAGGGAGGGATTCAGATTCCTGGGGCATTGGAACCGGTTCTGGGGGAGGTGGGCCCAGTACAAACCGGACGGTCTGCACCTGGGCAGGACTGGAACTGATGTCCTGGGGGCGGGGGGGGGGGGGGGGGGGGGGGGTGTTGCTCGAGCTGTTAGAGCTGAAAAATTAGAAGAGAGAGATCACTTCAATAGGATTCTATTACAGGCCCCAAATAGTCAGTGTGAAATTGAGGAGCAAATATGAAATGAAAATCGCTTATTGTCACGAGTAGGCTTCAATGAAGTTACTGTGAAAAGCCCCTAGTCGCCACATTCTGGCACCTGTCCGGGGAGGCCGGTACGGGAATCGAACCGTGCTGCTGGCCTGCTTGGTCTGCTTTAAAAGCCAGTGATTTAGCTCAGTGAGCTAAACCAGCCCCTGGTTGCAAGGGGATATGTAAGGGGATTACAGATATCTGCCAGAAAAATAGGGTGGTAATGGTTGGGGACTTTAGCTTTCTCAATATTGATTGGGACAGACAGAGAAGATGGAGAGAAATTTGTTGTGTATTCAGGAGCAATTTCTCATTCAGCATGTGGATGTGTTGACTAGAGAGGGGGAAAAACCTGACCTCCTCTTGGGAAATAAGGACGTGCAGGTGACAGAAGTGTTAGTGAGGGATCACTTTGGGACCAGTGACCATAATGCCATTAGTTTTAAGATAGCTATGGAGAATGAGACTTCTAGCCCAAAAATTAAAATTCTAAATTGGGGCAAGGCCAATTTCGAGGGTATGAGGTGGGAACTTTCAAATGTTGATTGGGGGTGCCTATTTGCAGGCAAAGGGACAGCTGGTATGCAGGAGACTTTCAAAAAGGTGTTAACTAGGATTCAGGGTGTGCACATTCCTCTTAGAGTGAAGGGTAAGGCTGGTAGAAGGAGGGAACACTGGATGACTTGGGATATTGAGGCCATGGTCAAAAGGAAGAAGGAGGCACATGACACGCACAGGCAGCTGGGTCTCTTGCAGAGCATAGAGTTGTCTGAGTAGAGTTAAGAGAGAAATCAGGAGGGCAAAAACAGGACATGAGATTGTCGTGGCAGATAAGGCAAAAGTAAATCCAAAAAGCTTTAACAGATACAAATTCAGTTGTACTGGAAAGCAGACACCAAACTTAGATGTTGGTTCAATACGATTTATTGAACTTATTGAACACCCTTTATGGGGTGACTAGGGAATGTAGCCATCTAAGATGGACACTGGGCTACAAAATGGAGAACTGCTAAGACTGCAGGGAAAAACAGTCTTAGTGAGGACAAACAGCTTGCAGAAGACTGTTTTGCATTCTGCACGTACAGAAACCAGTTTCTGGCCAGGTGCACAGTTTCAGCCAAAGGTGCAAATGGGAAACAGATCTGCATAGTAATGAGGTGATCCAGATCCAGACCCCGGACAATAGAAACATTTAAGTATCAATGGATACTTTTCCATAGACGCCCAGACAGAATGGCGCCAAAGCAACCAACACAAAGAGCCGTAGGGACCGCCCCACCCATCGAGGAACGACCCTCAGATTGGGGAGTTTGAAAGATATCGATTGGGAGAGACCCAATCGATACCTGGCAGGTGAAAGAACCACCCCAAGGGGCACGGACTTCTAGGACCTATAAGAGTAGGTCCCGCACATGGTTCGGTCTGTTCTTAGCTCCGGCCCAGACTTGTTACATCACATCCTGACTCCAGTTTCATCACCGGCCGTTGAGCATCAGCCATCGAACTGTAAGTGCCAGCACAACGATCGCTACGTGATCCAGACCTTGCTAGATCTTGACAACTTTACGAATCAGAAAGTTGCAGACCAAGAACGGGACGAAGGCCTTGTTCCCTGACCTTGCCGGTTCCTGTCTAGATAAGTATTTAGTTGTTTAGTATTAGAAGTAAGTTAGTCTCTTTAGCGTATGCATGTGTATTTATTATATTTGTTATAATAAACACCAATCGTTTGGACTTACTAATCGGTGTACGGATTTATTACTTTGAACCTGACCTTGATATACTTGTGAGGTGTCTCAATACGGCACCTGGCGACTCCGAGCATAATTACACATACAGAGCCATAGTAGTGTTAAGCACACGGCCTTTAAACGGAGGCGTGTTAATCACACTCCAGTAAAATGAGCAACAGGAGGGGGTAGGACCTATGTACAGATCCACAAGGGATCAGAGAGGTCTGAAATGAATATTTTTCGTCAGTATTTACCGTTGAGAAAGGCACGAATATTAGGGAAATTGGGAAAATAAAAGTGATGTCTTGAGGAGTGTACAGATTATAGAGGAGGTGCTGGAGGTATTAAAGTACATCAAGATAGATAAATCCCCGGGGCCTGATTAAATTTATCCCAGGACGTTGTGGGAGGCAAGGGAGGAAAGTGCTGGCCCCCTAGCTGAAATATTTGAATCATTGACAGCCACAGGAGAGGTGCCTGCAGATTGGAGGGTAGCAAATGTTGTGCCCTTGTTCAAGAAGGGCTTTAGGGATACGCCTGGGAACTACAGACCGGTTAGCCTCACTTCTGTAGTGGGTAAATTGTTAGAAGGTATTCTGAGAGACAGGGGCTGGATTCTCCCAAAATGGGGCTATGTTTCTGTCGTGTTATTCACCCTGGGTAACATGGACTGCAACTAGATGCAGTTCTACTGGAAAGCAGACACCAAACTTAGACGTTGGTTCAATATGATTTATTTAACTTCTGTAACAGTGCACACAGCTTGCTGTGGGTAGACACTCTACTACTCTAAGTGTGCTAACTCTAACTAACTAGACCAGACTAGCTCTGAGCCACGTGTAGAAAGTACTAACTGATATATACACCCTGACTGTCACTACAGTTGTCACCCGTGGAAAGAGGCTGGTGCCTTGTGTGTTTTATAGTGGGAAACCCCCCTCTAGTGTTCTGTCTGGTGATTGGTTGTGCTCTGTCCTGTGTTTTGATTGGCCAACCTGGGTGTCTGTCACTGCCTGTCTTTACCTCATTATGTGCATGAGTACATATCATGACATTCTCCCTTTTAAAAAAAAAATTTGCCGGTTGCTTCGAGCATAGACGACATATATACAGATATAATTATTTACAGTGAATGGCAAGTGAATGCATGTGTACATGGAAGGTGTCTAGCGTGCAGATTCAGAACAATATGTACAAAATAAATGTCTATAAGTCCAATCTCTGGGGCTGGCGCAAATCCTTGTCGACCACCTGAGAGGTGGAGGTGGGGATGACGGCACCTTGACAGGCGGGATTGCAGCCAGATTGGTGGCCTTGTGGAGAGAGGTGTCCGGAAAAGGCATAACAACAGCTGGAAAGGTGAGGTGAGGTGGTGGGCAAGCAAATTTGCGTAGTGCCCTTCTGTTGCGCCTGACAATGGAGCCATCAGCCATACGAACCACAAACAACCTGGGAGCAGCCTGTCAAACAACAACAGCTGGGGCTGACCAGCCTCCAGCAGGTAGCTTGATGCAAACAGCATCTTCCGGAGAGAGCACAGGCTAATCAGTAGCATGAGCATTGAATGCCAGCTTTTGCCGGTTCCTGAGTTGCTGCACCTTTTGCAGCACTGGGAGGTTCCCCAGGTTGGTAGGTGAATGGCCGGAACAGTCGTCTGCAGAATCCACGTTAAGGATAGATAGGCGCCTTGCTGAATTTGAGGAGGCATGTTCACATGTAGTGCTGATGCCCACACGATATGGGGACTCCAGGCAGTCATCCTCTGGATCCGTGGTGGTACCAGGATCAGAATCCAGCAGCCCTTGCTGCACACATAAGAACATAAGAACCAGGAGCAGGAGGAGGCCATCTACCCCCTCGAGCCTGCTCCGCCATTCAATTAGATCATGGCTGATCTTTTGTGGACTCAGCTCCTTCACTGGGCAAGGAATTCCATAAATTCACAACCCTTTGGGTGAAGAAGTTCCTCCTAAACTCAGTCTTAAATCTACTTCCTCTATTTTGAGGCTATGCCCCTAGTTCTGCTTTCACCTGCCAATGGAAACAACCTGCCCACATATATCCTATCTATTCCCTTCATAATTTAATATGATTCTATAAGATCCCCCCTCATCCTTCTAAATTCCAATGAGTACAGTCCCAGTCACTCATTCAGCATGTGGATGTGTTGACTAGAGAGGGGGAAAAACCTGACCTCCTCTTGGGAAATAAGGACGTGCAGGTGACAGAAGTGTTAGTGAGGGATCACTTTGGGACCAGTGACCATTAGTTTTAAGATAGCTATGGAGAATGAGACTTCTAGCCCAAAAATTAAAATTCTAAATTACTCAACCGCGCCTTGTAATCCAACCCCTTCAGATATGGGATTAACCTAGTGAATCTCCTCTGCACACCCTCCAGCGCCAGTACATCCTTTCTCAGGTAAGGAGACCGAAACTGAACACAATACTCCAGGTGTGGCCTCACTAACACCTTATACAATTACAGCATAACCTCTCAAGTCTTAAACTCCATCCCTCTAGCAATGAAGGACAAAATTCCATTTGCCTTCTTAATCACCTGTTGCACCTGTGAACCAACTTTCTGCAACTCATGCGCTAGCACACCCAGGTCTCTCTGCACAGCAGCCTGTTTTAATATTTTATCATTTAAATAATAATCCCGTTTGCTGTTATTCCTACCAAAATGGATAACCTCACATTTGTCAACATTGTATTCCATCTGCCAGACCCTAGCCCATTCACTTAACCTATCCAAATCCCTCTGCAGACTTCCAGTATCCTCTGCACTTTTTGCTTTACCATTCATCTTAATGTCATCTGCAAATTTGGACACATTGCCCTTGGTCCCCAACTCCAAAACATTTGTAAATTGTGAACAATTATGGGCACAATACTGATCCCTGAGGGACACAACTAGCTACTGATTGCCAACCAGATAAACACCCATTAATCCCCACTCTTTGCTTTCTATTAATTAACCAATGCTCTATCTATGCTACTACTTCACCCTTAATGCCATGCATCTTTACCTTATGCAGCAACCTTTTATGTGGCACCTTGTCAAAGGCTTTCTGGAAATCCATATATACTACATCCATTGACTCCCCGTTATCTACCGCACTGGCAATGTCCTCAAAAAATTCCACTAAATTATTTGGGCATGACCTGCCCTTTATGAACCCATGCTATATCTGCCCAATGGGACAATTTCCATCCAGATGTCTCGCTATTTCTTCCTTGATGGTAAATTCCAGCATCTTCCCTACTGCCGAAGTTAAGCTCACTGGCCTATAATTACCCACTTTCTGCCTAGCTCCTTTTTTAAACAGTGGTGTCACATTTGCTAATTTCCAATCCGCCGGGACCGCCCCAGAGTCTAGTGAATTTTGGTAAATTATCACTAGTGCATTTGCAATTTCCCTAGCCATCTCTTTTCGGACTCTGGGATGCATTCCATCAGGGCCAGGAGACTTGTCTACCTTTAGCCCCATTAGCTTTCCCATCACTACCTCCTTAGTGATAACAATCATCTCAAGGTCCTCACCTGTCATCGCCTCATTTCTATCAGTCACTGGCATGTTATTTGTGTCTTCCACTGTAAAGACCGGCCCAAAAAACCTGTTCAGTTCCTCAGCCATTCCTCATCTCCCATTATCAAATCTCCCTTCTCATCCTCTAAAGGACCAATATTTAACTTAACCACTCTTTTTTGTTTTACATATTTTTAGAAACCTTTGCTATCTGTTTTTATATTCTGAGCCAGTTTACTCTCACAATCCAGCTTCCTCTTCTTTATAGCTTTTTTAGTTGCTTTCTGTTGCCCCCTAAAGATTTCCCATTCTCACACTAATCTTTGCCACTTTGTATGCTTTTTCCTTCAATTTGATACTCTCCCTTATTTCCTTATATATCCATGGTCGATTTTCCCTCTTTCCACCTTCCTTCCTTTTTGTTGGTATAAACCTTTGCTGAGCACTGTGAAAAATCGCTTGGAAGGTTCTCCACTGTTCCTCAACTGTTTCACCATAAATTCTTTGCTGCCAGTCTACCTTAGCTAGCTCTTCTCTCATCCCATTGTAATTTCCTTTGTTTAAGCACAAAACACTAGTGTTTGATTTTACCTGCTCACCCTCCACCTGTGTTTTGAATTCCACCATATTATGATCGCTCCTTCCGAGAGGATCCCTAACTATGAGATCATTAATCAATCCTGTCTCATTACACAGGGCCAGATCTAGGACCACTTGTTCCCTCCTAGGTTCCATTACATGTTCGAGGAAACTATCGTGGACACATTCTATAAACTGCTCCTCAAGGCTGCCTTGACCGACCTGGTTAAATCAATCGACATGTAGATTAAAATCCCCCATGACAACTGCTGTATCTTTTCTACATGCATCAGTTATTTCTTTGTTTATTGCCTGTCCCACCATACCCAATGGCACCTCCCAAAGTCCTCCCCCTCCCCCCCCCACCACCCCTCAGCTCAAGGAGGAAGGCTCCCAGCTGCCCTTAACCTCCCCCACCCAAACAAGGACTTCTCCTGAACTCCAGGCAGCCTTCTACAAAAGCGAACAAACAAATGTGAAACACAAACAGTCCCAGAAAATAGGATGGGAGGATGGAAACATCCATCCGCACATATACTTTTTACCCCTACAACCCCTTACAGGTGCTATGTCTTTTCGTCCGACGTCATTTCGTCCAACGACACTTCGTCCACGTCTTTTGGTCCAACGTCTTTTTGTCCGCACGTCTTTTGGTTCTACGTCTTTTTGTCCAATGATTTTTTTCGTCAAAGACTTTTTGTGACTTGTTACGTTTTTTTGTCGGATGATTTTTTTTGTCAAAGACTTTTTGTAACTTGACTTTTTGTAAATAGAAATCTTCTCTAATGCACATAGCAAGGTATTTTATTACCGGTCTCTTTCCTTTAACGAGCCTCGTTAAAGGATAGTTATTATCGTTCTCTTTCCTTAACAAGCCTCGTTAAAGGATAGATATTATTGTTCTCTTTCTTAATTCGCCCATCCCGAAATGGCAAAGTTCATTGTGTCAACGAAGAGCAAAAGGAAGGTAGCTGATGAAAATAACTACATCTACGATTTTCATTCAAGCAGTCCAAACCTAGGAAAAGAATACTGGAGATGTGAGAAAAGAAGGCTGTGTTCAGTGCGGATTCACACGGTAACGGAAAACAATGAGCCGAAAATTATTTATTTTTCTAATGAGCACCTTCATCCAGCTGATGTTGATTCGTTAAATGCTAGAAAAGCAGTTGCAGAAATAAAGCATGAAGCAGTGGAAAACATAGCAGCAAGTTCGCGTAGCATTCTAGCGGCCAAGTTTACGCAGCTATCAGAAAATACCTGCTCTCAACTACCTAGGTTGCCCGTCGTCTCAAGGACTATTCAAAGGTGCCGACAAAAAAATTCTGGATTTCCCGCTAATCCAGCGGCTAGACACGGTTTTGAAATACCTGACAAATATTGTAAACTTGACAATGGCGAACAGTTTCTGAGATACGATTCGGGCGCCGGGGATCAACAGCGCTTACTAGTATTCGCATCAGAAAGTGCTCTTCAGGATTTAGCATCATATCGTCATTGGGCATGTGATGGAACATTCAAGATTGTGCCACAACAGTGGTTTCAACTGTTCTGCATTCATGTACAAGTTAAAGGTAGCAGTTTTCCACGGGCCTTTGCATTACTGCCGAATAAAAGAAAGCAGACATACGAATTATTTTTTGACCAATTGAAAATTATGCAACCTAATGCAGATCCGATTGATATCATGGCAGATTTCGAAGTTGCAGTTCACAAGGCAATTAATTCATCATTCCTTAATTCATCTGTCGTGGCATGTTTGTTTCATTTGAGCCAATCTGTGTTTTGAAAAATTACAGATTTAGGTCTCAAAGAAAAATACAATACAGACTCTGAATTCTGTCTTAAAATTCGATGTTTTTCAGCATTAGCTTTCCTCCCCGTTGAAGATGTCGAAGAGGCTTATGAAGATTTGATAGACGATGAAGAAATACCTGCTGAATTCATTGTTTACTTCGACTTGACTTACATAGGCATTGTGAGAGGACGTGGTGCCGGACGAAGGAGAGAAACACCTACATTCCACATTCCCGACAGCTGTATGGAATGTTAATCAGCGTGTTCTACAAGATCTACCGAGAACAAATAATGCCGCTGAGGGGTTTCATTCTGCGATAAAGCGTTCGGCGGGTGGAGCTCATTTGAATATCTGGAGGTTAATCAAAACTCTGAAGGAAGAGGAAGGGTTCATAATAGGCAAAAAGGCTCAAATTCTTCGGGGAGATCAGTCGACTTCATGTACGCGATATAAGAAAATAACTGAACGCCTCAAAAGATTGGTCGTTGAATATGATTCTACAACAAAAATTGATTTCTTGAGGAATGTTGCATACAATTTACATCAATTTTAAGTAACTTTAAGAATTTTTAAATACATTTTCCAACTGTATTCTCTAAGTGATATGATATCTTTCGGGAATTTTAAGTAATTAGTAAACTTTTAGATTTTTTAACTGCATTTTTCAACTTTTGCTGTATTTTACTTGCATTTTATCAATTACTTGCATTTTAGCAATTAAATTCTCATAGTAAACTTTTAAATTTACTTGCTGTATTGTACTTGCATTTTATCAATTAAATGGTTTTATACGGAGTTTATTTGTAATTGGATAATTGGACAAAAAGACGTTGGACCAAAAGACGTGCGGACAAAAAGAAGCTGGACCAAAAGACGTGGACGAAGTGTCGTTGGACGCAGTGACGTTGGACGAAAAGTCGCGACACGGTATTCGGCGCCTTGAATAGCGAGGTCCGCGACACAATGCCCCGTGATTTGGACAGAATGGGACCCCGAAGCGAGGCCGATAGTTTGGGAGGTGGGGTGTGCGCGCAGGAAGCAGCGTCTTACCGTGTCCGGATGAATAAAGCTCTCCGTGCTCCCGGAGTCAAATAGGCAGGGGGTGGCGCGACCGTTGATTTGAACCTGCATCATTGAGTTCCGCAGGTGCTTCGGCCGAGATTGATCGAGCGTGATCGCTCCTAGATGCGGGTAGTCAGAGTCCTCGGTTGAGTCGGACTCACAAAACGGCCACCGGGAGTCACAAAATGGCCGCTGCCGTCGGTCGCACGTGACAGGATTCGAAGATGGCCGCCACCAAGATGGCCGCCCCCATGACTTGCAAGAAGCCGATGTCGCGTCAGAAGTAGGCATGTCCGGCTGGCGCGTGGCCACGTTGCGGGGCCTGTAAGGCTGAGAGTTCGATTTCTGGGCCCGATTAGACTTTTGTTTCTGGCCTTTCGGCCCAGCCAGACAGACCTTTGCGAAGTATCCCTTCTTTCCGCAGTCATTGCAGATAGCGGAGCAGGCTGGGCAACGCTGACGTGGGTGCTGGCCTTGCCCACAGGAATAGCATGGAGAGCCCCCGGTGTGAGCGGGTCGCCGCGCGGCGCAATCCTGTAGCTTGGCCGAGTCTGGAGGGGATCGAGAGGGGTTTGCAATGTCCGCGGTGTACGTGTGGAGATTATGGTGGGCCGCTTCCAGAGAAGAGGCGAGCGTTTCCGTGCTTTGGAGGTCCTTTTCCCCGTCTTCTAGGAGCCGCTGCCGGATGTACATGGATCTGATACCGGACACGAAAGCATCACGAATATGTAAGTTCATGTGGACTTCTGCCGTCACTTCTTTATGGTTCCAGTTCCTAGCGAGCGCAGTGAGTCTCTCCAAGTATTCGTCTAGAGTTTCCTCGGAGCGCTGGCGGCACGTCGAGAGCAAATGTCTGGCGTGTACGTCGTTTATCGGCTTTACGAAGCGCTTCTTTAGTATTTCGACCGCAGTTTCGTACGTCGTAGCTTTCTCGATCACAGAGGAGAGTCGGTGGCCCACCCGGGCATGTATTAAGCTCAGCTTGCGAGGGCCGTCAACTTCAGTCTCTGAGGAATTCAGATTGGCCTCAAAACACCGGAGCCAATATTTAAAATTTTCAGCGGCCTCCGGCGACCGAACGTCTAGGTTGAGCTTCTCCGGCTTTAGACCGCTGTCCATCTTGATGTATTCTGGTAATTAAATTGAGATGCCCTCAATTAAGACACAGGAGAGAAAATTGGTAATGCGTGCTCACAACACGCTGCCCACCAAGCGTAACCTTATATACAGTTTCCTGGGGGCGGAGCCAGAGGCGGAGTCTCCCAAGGTTCCAAGCCCGGTCTTAAAGGTGCCATTGCATTAAAGGTAAGGTGCAGTTATACAGATATCATTCATCACAAGTACCAATGTCGACAAATGACATCTGTTTGTTTACCCTCCTGTTTCAAGATGCCCTGTAGCCGGTTAGAGACATCTAGGACCCTGGCACAAGGGAGGCAACACGCCATGCTAGAGTCTTGTTTGCAGCCATTGAAACGTCTGGCTGTGCCCCTGACTATCGAGTCTCCTACTACTGTCACTCGTTTGGAATTAGCCTGAACCTGCTCTACAACAGAACCCCTGAGCAGAAGTGGCTCTGAAGAAGAGGCTTGTGGACTCAATACAAATCTCAGTTTCTTTCTCCAGAGATGCTGGCAGAGCTGCTGATACTTTCCAGCATTTACTGCAAACATTCAATACCCTAAACATATGTCAGTACATGTCACAATTTGGGACCTGTGTAAAAAAGCTGTCAACTTGATGGTAGATGGTGAAAATTAACATCTAGCTTGATGGTTGCAACCACACATCGATGTTCAACTGAGAAGCTGCTTCTTAATAGAAGGCGACTGAGGAGGCAAATTTGATTATGTTAACTGAACAAGGAACTGAAGGACCATTAGTCTCAGATGTCAACTGTTCGACAACAATTGAGGAATCCAAAAGGGCATTAGATCACTACTTGACTACAATGTTCAGGATAGCGAAAAATGCAGGGCAATGACACTAAGTGATGATGCTCGTTTGAAGAGCCGATGCAGACAGGATGGGCTAAATGGCCTCCTTTTGCACTGAATCAATTCTGTGAAATGCAATGGATCATCAGCGACAATTACCACAGTAGCTATCCTCGCTGCAACAATGATGTTCCCCGATGAGGCAACATTACCCAGGGTGGCACGGTGACACAGTGGTTAGCACTGCTACCTCACGGCGCTGAGGACCTGGGTTAGATCCCAGCCCTTGGTCACTGTCCATGAGGAATTTGCACATTCTCCCCGTGTCTGCGTGGCTCTCACCCCCACAACACAAAGATGTCCAGGTTAGGTGGATTGGCCATGCTAAAAAAATTGCCCCAATATAAAAAAAATTTTTTAATGTTAAAAGCATTAGTCCAGGAACCAGCAGTCACCAGATGCACGGCCACCGACACCTCATACGCGAATCATTAGATGATTTAATGCTTTGAAAATTATATGTGCATTGCATGCGTAGAGACAGATGAAATTAGAACAGACTGGAAAGAATAAACTGTTTTTCTTCATTTATGACATTTTTTTTGGACTATGCATGTTGTGTAACTTTCAAATGAACCGACATGCAACTTTTTTTTCTTTTAATGAAGAGAGCATAGTTGGATAAATACCCATATATTGTAGCTCTGATGTAATTTTATGTAACAAATGTTTCAGTCAGTAGCATGATTAAGGTGGTAAATGCAGCATTCAAATTCATCTTGCAAGATGAGACAATCAAAGTTTTGAAATGCATTATCAGTATGACACAGATGGGACTTGTTAGTGAATGTTAGAGAACTGGTCCTGCAACATTTTTCTCATTTCTACTATTGCGGAGGTGCTGTCAATTGCATGTGTCGATTGCTTCTTTCTGGCCTGGTGAACCTTGGTGATTTGTTGAGGCATGCATGCAATTGATAATCACATTTCCCCAATGCCCAACCTTTACAAGACATTTACTGGCTGCAGTTTCTGTTTCTTTTTAATAACACACTCCAAGGGAGCTAAATAAGCGAAGTGAAGCAAAGTCTCTGGGCGGGATTCGCCGTTGACCGACGCTGAAATCGGGAAAGTCGATTGGGCGAAGAATTTGTCTTGAAGCCGAACTTGGGGCGGCACTGGGTTCATGCCAAACCGCAATTCTCCGGTGCCTCAACAGCGGCGTCAATACGTTCCATTTCGCAAATACAATAAACGTCGTTGACATATCATTCGCGGGCCTGACCCGGTATTCTCTGGCACCTCCAGATCCTCCGCCTCCGCAGGAGGAAAATTCCAACGGCAAAATTTATGTGTGTTTTTAAAAATCGGGAGACAGGTGCCATGGCTGATGAGGGGGAAAGAGGAGGCAGGAGATAACCCCTGAGGCTCCCCGTTACTGCCGCTGCCAGTCCTGGAGGCCCGCGCAATGACATTTGGCACATCCGCACTGCATCCAATGGACTGGCAGAGGGAAGTTCAAATTTTTAAACAGGGATTTAAAAAACTGTTGACCGGGTCTATGGCCACGCTTCTTATTCAATAACTGTACGACGCCATGTGACCACCAGGATTACTCCAGCAGAACATTTGATGGGACGATGAATCCGGACTTGTTTGCGTCTTACTCTTCCAAACCTTGGAGCAATGGTAGAGGGCCATCAGGGGGTAGCAGAAAAATCACTGCAATTCAGGACATTGGGAAGAACTTTCCATGCAGGGGACACTGTTTATGTAAGGAATTTTGGTGATGGGGTGCAATGCTCCCAGGATTGGTGCTGGACCAGGTAGGTCTCGTATAGGGTTTGAGTCCAAGGGCCCTTCAGAAGAATGTGGAACATTTGACCAGGCATGAGGTCGCCTGTCACGAATCCCACTGCCGGTGGTACCACAGCATGAGCCGTCCCTTGGGTTGCGGCCCCGTGTCACTGTAGGTAGATTGGCCCCACTAAATTGTCCCTTAATTGGAAAAAAAGAATTGTGTACTCTAAATTCATCAAAAAGAAGAGTAGCACGTCTCGGATTCCAATATGGATTTTGAGGTATATGCGCCGGCAAATGCCAGTGTGTCCAGCACGAGGCCTCTGTGGTTCCCCTTTGGCGGTCAGACAGGAAGCGGTGCACAGCTCCATCTGACCCAGAATCACTGGAAGCAGATGCTCAGGTGCGAGCTAAACAGTGCAGAAGGCCTCCGCCAGTGGCAGCTGTTAGGGGACTTCCAATACTCTGGGGATGGGGGGGTGGGGGGGGGGGGGGGGGAGTTTATAGCCCCTATGAGCACCATGTGGAAATTCTCATTGATCTCCCTGTGGGACTCATGTGGCTGGATTCTCCACCTCGCCGTGCCACATTTCAGTTTTACCCTGCCGGCAGGATGCTCCGTTATGCCAGATAGTCAATGGGGTTTCCCATTGTGGGGCAGCCCCACGCCCTCGGGAAACTCCTGGGCTGCCGGCAAAATGGAGCATCCAGCCGGCGGAGAATCCAGCCCATGGAATATGAGCTCCCTGGGTAGGGGCCAGAGGCCAACCACCTGGGGCCCGTTAAGCCAACCAATAAAAGCAGGCCCAACTCAGGGCCTGATCAGATCTGTCCTCCCAGCAAAGTCTGCATTGGGAGTGAAATGCTGTGTGAAACAGATAATTGTAAATATGTAAATAAATATACTTTCCTCACATGCAAATACCTTCTCACAAACTGACACTGGAGCAGTTGTCTGTTTGGTGGGAGTGTTTCTGGTTTCCGGGTGTTTATCCAACAAAGGGTCATGATTACAGTGGAGGTTGTCGTGTTAGGTACACTGGTATGACACTGACTGCAACTGGATGCAGCTTAGATCAAAAAGATACTCCAGACCTTGAAGTTAGTTCAATCAGGTTTATTGAACTAATAGCACAGTTAGCATAGTTCTCTGTGAGTTCGACTCTCTGCTATCTTAAGTGTGGTTACTCTGTCCAACTGAACAAGACTAGCTCTTAGCCATGTGGTGGAGGTGTGAGATTGTAACAACACCCTTGACTGACTCTCTAGAAGTTCATCAGTGAAAAGAGGCGGAGTGTCGGTGCCTTGTGTCTTTTATAGTCAGATCCCACCCCTGAGTGTCCTGCCTGCTTATTGGTCATGTCCTGTTCTCTATGTCCATTAGCTGCTTGCCTGTGCCTGCCTGTATATCATTATGTGTGTGTCTGCATGTCATGACATCTTCCCTTATTTTTAATGTTTGGATGACATATGTGAACATATTTACAAGAATAGGCCAATATTAACATACATACATGCAGCGGATGTGAACATATTTACATGTGAAAATGCTGTCTAATGCGAGAACACAGAACAAAGGAAACAGAATAAATGTTCATGAGTCCAGTCCCTATGGCTTGCATCTGATCCTGGTTGACCGCCAGAGAGGTGGTGATGGGGACGACAGCACCTTGATGGGCGGGATTGAAATCTAACTGGTGGCCTCGTGAGTCGAGGTATCAGGAGGTAGCAAAACTACACAAGGAAACGGAAAAGAATGTGGTTGCGAGCAGGCAACTTTGCGCCGTGCCCGTCTGTTTCGTAGCACAGCAGAACCATCAGCCAGACGCACAACATACGAGTGGGGGGCAGCCAGTCGAACAGCGCCAGCTGGAGCTCCATCCGGGATCTTGACCCAAACAGTGTCTGACGGGGATAACACAGGCATAGCCCTGTTTTTGCCGGTCTCGGAGTTGCTGCACCTTCTGCAGCACCGGGAGGTGATCCAGGTTGGGCAAGTGTCGTTCACAGGTCCCTGTTCATCAGGAGTTGAGCCGGCGACATACCAGTGGACAGTGGGGTCGCCCTTTTCTCAAGCAGCGCAATGTGAATGTCAGACTCAGAATCCGCGGCCTTGCAGATGAGCTGCTTCACTATGTGCACCCCTTTCTCAACTTTTCCATTTGACTGCGGATAGTGTGGGCTGGAAGTGACGTGTTTGAACTCATACGACTGGGCAAACAGAGACCATTCATGGCTGCCGAAGCACGGGCCATTGTCACTCGTGACAGTGAGTGGGATACCGTGCCTGGAGAAAGTCTCGTTACAGGCCTTGATGACGGTCCGAGATGTGAGGTCTGAGAGCTTCACGACATCAGGATAATTGGAAAAATAATCAATGATTAACACGTAATCATGACCATTTGCATGAAAGAGGTCAATGCAAACCTTGTTAGATGTATTAGATGCTGTGATATGAAGAGACAAAAGATCTGTTCCTTTTTCACCAACACACTTTTATTTCTTCTAACAGACTGCACAAAACTCTACACATCACCAGACCCAGAGGCCACCTGAAGCCCATTTACATATCAATGTCAATTATTGGACACGTAACATAAATGAGATAACTAATTGCAATGTCTCTTAACCCATTACTTAACAAACCTTGGACCACGGAGAGGTTTCGATTTTATGCTGCTGAAGTGTCTCCTTACTCTGCGCTGTCTGGAAGCGTTGACAGGTCGGACAGTTAAGGACCATGTTCGCGATGTCCTGGCTAATCCCGGGCCAGTAGACAGCCTGCCTGGCTCTGTGTCTGCACTTTTCCACACCCAGGTGGCCCTCATGGATTTGACGGAGCACCAAGCTCTGGAGACTCTGTGGAATTACAATCCGGTCCAATTTGAGGAGGATACCATCAACCACCGTCAGGTCGTCCTTTACATTGAAAAATTGAGCGCCCTTCCCTTTTTGCCAGCCATTGGCTGGAAGTTGCACGCTGCAAGAGGGAGTCTTTGGCTGTCTCCTCACAGATACGAATCACCTTCTCATCAGATGCCAGGAGGGTGCTAGCACACAGCTGCACCTGTGACTCAATCTGTGACTCAATGTGCCGGATGATGTTCAGTGGTTCACTAGGCACGGTAATGGAGCGGGACAGCGTATCGGCAATGATGAGCTCCTTGTCAGGCGTGTGGACCAGGTCAAAGTCGTACCTTCTGAGTTTGAGGAGGATGCGCTGCAACCGAGGCGTCATGTCATGTCATTGGATAATGTGGACCAGGGGCCTGTTATCCGTCTTGACTGTGAATGTCGGCAGGACATAGACATAGTCGTGAAACTTGAGAATGCCAGTGAGGAGGCCAAGGCACTCCTTCTCTATTTGTGCATATCTTTGTTCATCACGTTGCAGCAGGACCGCACCGATGCCATCCTGGCTCGCAGCTGTCGAGATTTTCGTTTCCCTGTCTGGGTCGAAAAATGCCAATACGGGTGCAGTGGTGAGCTTGGCTTTCAGCTCCAACCACTCTGCCTGATGGGCCACCTTCCACTCGAAGGCAGTGGACTTCTTCACTAGGTTTTGTAGGGCCGTGGTGTGTGAGGCCATGTTTGGGATAAACTTGCCCAGAAAATTGACCATGCCCAGGAAGTGCAATACCGCCTTCTTGTCTTCCGGGACCTTCATGGCTGCGATGGCCTTGACCTTGCCTGTGTCGGGGCATACACCCTGCTGAGAGATCTGGGGCGGGATTCTCCGACCCCACGCAGGGTCCGAGAATTGGCGGGAAGCGGCGTTATTTCCGCTCCCGCAGGTTTTCGAATTCTCCCGCCGGTAAAAAACCGGCGTTGTGCAAATCCCGTCGGCAGCCTGTGAAAACAGCTGGCGCCGGCGGGATTTCATTTTATTTGCACTGACCTGAAATCTCCGGCCCGGATGGGCCGAAGTCCCGCCGACGTGGCCACGGGTCACGTCGGCGAAAATCACAGTTGATTTAAAACGGCGTCAACCATTGATGATGGTTGACGCCGTTCAGTGTCGGGGGTGGGTTGAGGCATTGGGGGGGGGGGGGGTGGGTTGAGGCATTGGGGGGGGGGGGGGTTGCGGCCATCGGGGGAGTGGGTTGCGGCCATCGGGGAAGTGGGTAGCGGCCATCGGGGGAGTGGGTTGCGGCCATCGGGGGAGTGGGTAGCGGCCATCGGGGGAGTGGGTTGCGGCCATCGGGGGAGTGGGTTGCGGCCATCGGGGGGGTGGGTTGCGGCATCGGGGGGTTGCGGCCATCGGGGGAGTGGGTTGCGGCCATCGGGGAGTTGCGGCCATCGGGGGGGTTTGGGGGCAGCGGCGTGCTGAGGAGGGGGGCGACAGATGCCCGGGGCCAACGCACCATCGCCCCCCCTCTGCACGCAGCTGCCCCTACCCCAACCCCCTCCCTTCACCACCCCTACCCCCTTCACCACCCCTACCCCCCTCCAACGCCACACCCCCACACCCCCACTAACGCCGCACCCCCCCCCCTAACAGAGGAAGGAAAGGGGGGGAGGAGGAGAGAGGGGGGGGAGGAGGAGAGAGGGGGGGGAGGAGGAGAGAGGGGGGGGGAGGAGGAGAGAGGGGGGGGAGGAGGAGAGAGGGGGGGAGAGGAGGAGAGAGGGGGGGAGAGGAGGAGAGAGGGGGGGGAGAGGAGGAGAGAGGGGGGGAGAGGAGGAGAGAGGGGGGGGAGAGGAGGAGAGGGGGGGAGGAGGAGAGAGGGGGGGGAGAGGAGGAGAGAGGGGGGGGAGAGGAGGAGAGAGGGGGGGGGGAGAGGAGGAGAGAGGGGGGGGAGAGGATGAGGAGAGGGGGGGAGAGAGGAGAGAGAGGGGGGGGAGAGGAGGAGAGAGGGGGGGGAGAGGAGGAGAGGGGGGGGAGAGGAGGAGAGGGGGGGAGAGGAGGAGAGAGGGGGGGGAGGAGGAGAGAGGGGGGGGGGAGGAGGAGGGGGGGGGAGGAGGAGAGAGGGGGGGGTGTGGGTACCGGCCTTCAGAGGGAGGGGGACGGGGTGTGGGTACCGGCATGAGGGGGGGTGTGGGTACCAGCATTAAGGGGGAGGGGGACCGGCGTTGGGGGAGGGGGGGGAACCGGCGTTGGGGGGAGGGGGGGGGACCCGGCGTTGGGGGAGGGGGGGGACCCGGCGTTGGGGGAGGGGGGAGACCCGCCGTTGAGGGGGGGGGGGACCCGGCGTTGAGGGGGGGGGGACCCGGCGTTGAGGGGGGGGGGGACCCGGCGTTGAGGGGGGGGGGACCCGGCGTTGAGGGGGGGGGGGGACCCGGCGTTGGGGGGGGGGGGGACCCGGCGTTGGAGGGGGGTAGGGGTGGTGGGGAGGGAGGTAGGGGTGGTGGGGAGGGAGGTAGGGGTGGTGGGGAGGGAGGTAGGGGTGGTGAGGGGGGGTGGAGGTAGGGGTGGTGAGGGGGGGTGGAGGTAGGGGTGGTGAGGGGGAGTGGAGGTAGGGGTGAGGGGGGGGTGGAGGTAGGGGTGGTGAGGGGGGGTTGAGGTAGAGGTGGTGAGGGGGGGGTTGGGGTAGGGGGCAGCGGCGTACAGAGGGGGGGGCGACGGTGCGTTGGCCCCGGGCATCCGTCGCCCCCCCCTCTCTGCCCGCCAGCTCGCCCCAAACCCCCCCCTCCCCAACCCCAAAATGCCGCGGGGAACACACCCCCCCCCCCCAAATTGCCGGAACACACCCCCCCCCCCCAAATGCCGGGGAACACCCCCCCCCCAAAATGCCGGAACGCACAACCCCCCCCCCCCCCCCCCCAACTGCCGGAACACACCACCCCCCCCCCCAACAACTGCCGGAACACACCACCCCCCCCCACCAACAACTGCCGGAACACAACACCCCCCCCCCCCAACTGCCGGGGAACACACCCCCCCCCCCAACTGCCGGAACACACACCCCACCCCCCCCCCCCAACTGCCGGAAACACACACACCCCCCCCCCCCCCAACTGCCAGGTCTGTCTCTCTCTCTCCTCCTTATCCTCCAAAAAGACGCCGGGTCTCACCACTTCGCAGCTGGAGAAACTGACGCGTATCGCGTCAGTCAGCTGCTAGCCCCTCCGGGAACGGAGGAATAGCGGCCTTAAAGAACGGCCCCGGCGCCGGAGTGATTAACACCGATTTTTTTTCGCAGGCAACCCGCGTTACGAAGGGCTACGGAGAATCCCGCCCCTGGTCTCCCAGGAACTTGAGTGTCTTCTGGAGACGGAAAATATGCTCCTCAGGGGTCGTGGACCATATGATGACGTCGTCCATGTACACACGAACCTCTTCGATGCCCTCCATCATCTGCTCCATCATGCGATTAAATATCTCCGATGCCGAGACGATGCCGAATGGCATACCACTATAGTAGTCCCTGCCAAAAGGTGTGTTGAAGGTGCAGAGCCTTCTGCTTGACTCATCCAGCTGGATTTGCCAGAATCCGTGTGACATATCTAACTTCGTGAAAAACCTTGCATGTGCCATTTCACTGGTGTGTTCCTCCCGCTTCGGGATGGGGTAGTGTTCACGCATTATATTCTGGTTGAGATACTTGGGATCAATGCAGATGCGCAGGTCTCCAGAGGGTTTTTTAACACACGCCATCGAGCTGACCCAGTCAGTCGGTTCGGTTACCCTGGAAATGATCGGGGAGATGGCCTGCACACTCTCTGCCTCGTGCGACGCAATTTTCTCATTTTCAGCTTATTTGTATTGGGAATACCGATTCGTTTGCGTGCTCATGCACTGTACATGTTGCAATCGTGACTGGCAGGGTCATATGCTTGATTTTTCAGAGCTGCTCTCTCAGAGGATCAGAGTGAACTCCAAACACGATTTGGTCTCTGATCATGGAGTCAGCAATATCATCAAAGTAGCAGGACAGCGCTAGGAAGCGGAGGTTAGTTAAGAAGGCACTGAAAGATTCATCTTTACCTTGAAGACGTTGTTTGAATATGTCGCGCTCAAAGATTTTATTGGTGTCCACTTCACAGTGACTATCAAACTTGTCCAGGATGGTCTGAAACTTTGTCTTGTCCTCGCCTTCGGTGAAGTTAAACGAGTTGAAGAGTTCAATGGCTTGATCACCCCCGATCGAGATCGAGTGCTGGTTGTCACAGAGCGGACTGAGGTAAGCCACCTTAAATTAGTAGTCTCCTGGTATCATGTTGTGTTATGTACACTGGTATAACACTGGCTGCAACTGGATGCAGCTTAGATCAAAAAGATACTCCAGACCTTGAAGTTAGTTCAATCGGGTTTATTGAACTAATAGCACAGTTAGCACAGTTCTCTGTGAGTTTGACTTTCTACTAACGTAAGTGTGGTTACTCTGTTTGACTGAACCAGACTAGCTCTTAGCCACGTGGTGGAGGTGTGAGATTGTAACAACACCCTTGACTGACTCTCTAGAAGTTCATCAGTGGAAAGAGGCGGAGTGTCAGTGCCTCGTGTCTTTTATAGTCAGATCCCACCTATGAGTGTCCTGCCTGCTTATTGGTCATGTCCTGTTCTCTGTGTCCATTAGCTGCTTGTCTGTGCCTTCCTGTATATCATTACGTGTATGTCTGCATATCATGAAAGAAGTTCCCACTAACAAAGGGTATAGCCTACGGCAGCGCTGCAAATTCCATGAAGGCTTGAATAACAAACTCCGGTGAATGATTTGGTGGGCCGTGCACATTCATTATCGAAACAGATTCTCCATATCCAAGTCCCTTCGCAATCACATGTCTGCCCCCCTTGTATCTATTACCTTCTGACACTCCAACCTCTCCTCTTTATCCACCCTAGCCTTAAACGAGATCACCTCACCCCTCACCACCACCTTTAGAGCCTCCCAGACAACTGCCTTCGATACCTCACCCGCACAGTTAAAACCTACATATTCCTTTCTCAATTTTACCACAAAACCCTCGGTACCCCAACAGTTCCACATCTAATTTCGACCCCAGCCTCTGTACTAGCCCCCTTCTCCAATACCATATCCACCCGATGCAGAGCATGATCTGATATTGCAATTGCCGAGTACACCAACCCCTTAACCCCAGCCAGCAGCGCCTTCCTCACCACAAAAAAGTCCTGTCCAAAGCTGGAGGATTACTGGAACTGGAAGGACGTTTTTTGGATAATCTCTAAAGTGGTGCACGTGAAACTTGACCCGGGCCCTCTGGAGGTCAGATTCAGGTTGTCAGATCAGCCGGTGTTGGAAGCAGGTGCAGAGGTAGATGTTGTAGCTTTCGCCTCATTGATCGCCCGAAAGTGGATCCTGTTGGGGTGGAGATCAACCTCTCCACTCTGTGCCCTGACATTGTGGGGGGTCCTGCTGGAATTGTTAACTCTTGAGAAGGTGAAGTTTGAACTGACAGGAAAGATGTAGGGGTTCTACAATTCATCGGCGTTATTCATTATGCACTTTCAAGAATTGGATGACATTGCACATTAGGTGGGGGTTGGGGGGGGGAACTGTGTATGTTGATGGTGACTGTGGGTGATTCCTGATTCCTTTTTTATTTGAAGTATGTGTTGACATGTGGGCTTTGTTTGGGGGTTGATGGGAGAATGGGATTGTTGTTGTTGATAAGGGGATTGACATTATATTTGTTACCGTTGTTGTGTTATGTTACAAGCTGCTACTTGATGTAGGCTTTGCTGAAGGATGCTCCAGACTCTGAGATAAGTTCAACGTATTTATTGAGGGATTAACAATGCTCCTAATTAAGTTTGACATTCTGCTAATCTGACTCTAGTAACTCAGTCTACTCTGCTAACTATACAAGGTTGCTCTAGACCACATGCTAGGGTGTGATGTTGCTGTTAATCAACCCTGTCTTGTTCTCTAGGTTTCTGCCCATGGACGAGGCAGAGCCTGTGTGCCTTGTCCTTTTTATAGTGGTTGTGTGCTAATGCCACCCCAGGGTGTCCTGATTACCTATTGGTTGTGTCCTGTTCTGATGACCCATTGGTTGCGTGTCTGCATATCATGACATCTCCCCCTTTTTTTATATATATACATGATTATGTGCCTGTCTAATGTGGCAACGGAAGCTACGGCTGACAGTGTTAAGAATGACTGGTATATACAGTGGACAGAAATACAGTTAAAAAAAATAACAACTATCCATAAGTCCAGTCTCTGGGGTTTCCGTCTGATCCTCGATGACTGCCGGAGAGGTGGCAGAGGGATGCCCGTGTCTTGATAGATGTGTGGGAGGCATGACTGGTGGACTCGTGGATGTGGTGTCTGGAGGTTCCACTTCAACAGGTGGAAGTGGAGGGGGAATTGGTTGTGGGCGTATGATTTTCCCCAGTGCCCTTTGATTTCTGCAAACAATGGTGTCATCAGACATTTTTAGCACATAGGATCTGGGCGCGGCACGCCGACCGATGACAGCCGGGTCAGACCACCCACCATCAGGTGTCTTGATCCTGACAGTGTCTGCTGGGGATAGCAAGTCCAGATCAGTGGCATGTGCATTATAGTTCTGTTTCTGACTGTTGCGCAGCTGTTGCATCTTTTGTAGTACCGGTAGATGATCTGTGTTGGGCAGGTGCAGGGCTGACAGTGTTGTTCGCAGGTCCCTGTTCATCAGCAGTTGAGCTGGTGACATGCCAGTTGATAAGGGAGTTGCCTGATACGCTAGTAGTGCAAGGTATATGTCGGTGGCAGAGTTCGAGGCCTTGTGGATGAGTTGCTTGACGATGTGCATCCCCTTTTCAACTTTGCCGTTGGACTGCAGGTAGTGCGGACTGGAGGTGATGTGTCTGAAGTTGTAGCCCTTAGCAAACGTGGACCATTCTCATCTGTGGAAACATGGGCCATTGTCGCTCATGACGGTATTCGGGATGCCATCCTGCGAGAATGCACGCTTTGATGACGGTCCTTGAGGTAAGGTCGGACAGCTTCAGCACCTCCGGATAGTTCGAAAAGTAATCAATGAGTAGGATGTAGTCGCGACCATTCGCATGGAATAGGTCAATGCCGACCTTGGACGACAGAGTGGTTTCCACATCGTGTTGTTGGGAGTGCCTCCTTGCTCTGTGCTGGTTGGAACCTCTGCCAGGTTTCGCAGTCCAAGACCATGTCCGTGATGTCCTGGTTGATGCCGGGCCAGTAGATGGGTTGTCGGGCCCTGCGTCTGCATTTTTCTATGCCCAGGTATCCCTCATGAATCTGCTGCAGCACCATGCGCTGGAGACGCAGCGGGATCACTATTCTGTCCATCTTCAGCAGGACAGTTGATCAGCATTAGGTCGTTCTTGACGTTGTAGAATTGAGGGCATTGCCCTTTCGGCCACCCATTGTTGAGGTTGTGGATGACTCGCTGCAACAGGGGGTCTTTGGCAGCCTCTTCTCTGATGAGAACGAGCTTTTCGTCTGTTGCAGGTAGGGTACTTGCGCACATTTGCACCTGCGATTCAATGTGCTGGATGATCTCCAGTGGCTCACTCGGTGAGGTGACGGAGCAGGACAATGCATCAGCAATGATGAGCTCCTTGCCAGGCATGTACACCAGATTGAAATCGTACCTCTGGAGTTTGAGCAGAGTCCTCTGCAATCAGGGCGTCATGTCGTTGGATGATGTGGACCAGAGGTCTGTGATCTGTTTCAACGGTAAATGTCGGCAGGCCGTAGACGTAGTCATGGAATTTGAAGATGCCGGTAAGACCTAAACACTCCTTTTCAATCTGCGCATACCTGGTCTCAGTCGGTATCATTGCCCGTGACGCGTATGCTACTGGGACCCATGATGATGTGTCATTTTTTTTCTAGCAGCACCGCCCCAATGCCATTCTGGCTTGCATCGGTCGATATCTTAGTTTCCCGGTCTGAGTCAAAGAATGCAAGGACGGATGCAGTGGTGAGCTTGGCCTTCAGCTCCAACCACTCTATCTGGTGTTCCGTCTTCCACTCAAAGGCGGTTGATTTCTTGATCAGTTTTCTGAGGGCCGTTGTGTGTGTGGCCAAATTCGGAATGAATTTGCCTGGAAAGTTTACCACTCCAAGGAAGCGCAGTACTGCTTTCTTGTCCTCAGAGACTTTCATTGCCTTGATGGCTTTTATTTTGTCCGTGTCTGTGCATACACCGTGTTTCGATATCTGATCACCCAGGAACTTCAGTGTGGATGTCCCAAAACAGCTTTGTTTAGTTTGAGGCTATGTTCATGTATGCATCGGAATACCACCTTTAGGTGCGACACATGTCCCTCCGGAGTTGAAGACCAGATTATGATATCGTTAACGCAGACACAAACCCCCTCTATTCCTTCCATCATCTGTTCCATGATGCGATGGAATATCTCTGATGCCGAGATGATGCCAAATGGCATTCGGTTGTAGCAGAATCTGCCAAAATGTGTGTTGAAGGTGCAGAGCCTTCTGCTGGATTCTTCAAGTTGAATTTGCCAAAATCCTTGGGATGCGTCCAGTTTTGTGAAGAAGCGCTCGTGTGCCATCTCGCTCGTGATTTCTTTCCTTTCTGGGATTGGGTAATGTTCCCGCATAATGTTTTTGTTTAGATCCTTGGGATTGATGCAGATGCGTAGGCCCCCTGAAGGCTTTTTTCCGCACACCATCGAGCTGACCCAGTCAGTTGGTTCAGTGACCTTCGAGATGATGCTGAAGTTGAAACTCACCACTATTCTTAGAATTCCCCTATACCAAAAAGGGTCGATATTCTAAATGGTGAACAGGGAGTCTCACTCCCTGACTCCGATGCAGGCTTCGGTGGGTGCTATTCAGGTCAAACTATATTTTCAAGTTATCCCCGGTATAACCCATACCTTCACCGAAGATTTTATCTACTTACCACTTAGTAGCATCGATGTCCTGGGTCCTGCATTGCTAAATAAGTAAAGTAGACTTTAGGAATAAACCACTTTTTCAGGTTAAGTTAAGTTATTTTATTATTATATATATTTTTTTTAAAGCTGTAAACACTTTCTTAACAGAAAGGTAAAACAATCTTGCTTCTGGATCCTTCCTGTTGGTTGAAGGGACCTTCAGGCCCACCTTGACAATCAATCTTCTTTAAAATCTGGTCTTCTTTAGATGTATTCACTGGTGAACTCGGTTGCTGTGTCCTATCCTTCCCATGTACCGAGCTGTGAGAGCTGGCTCTGCTGGCTGCCCCCTTTCTTCGGGTTTATATTCTCTTTTAAAGAGTTATTAAGTTTTAACGACTTTATTGTAAATGAGCTTGTTTCACTTTGATTGTTAAAAAGTATCTTTGATGTAAACATTTGAATACAACTAATTATTCATTTTGGGCATAACGTCACCTCTCAGATCTGATTTTAAAATGCTTTGGTTTCAATAGGTGTTACTTTTATTTCTGTGATTTCGAATCGGTTAATTTTCCAATTGTCCCCAGCTCATAACTTTGCCTTTGATTTTGACTTTAAATTATGTCTCTCGTAGACAGGTCGCCTCCAATTTTCTTTTAATTGACTTGATGTTCGTAGAATTTTACACTTAGAATTGACACCAAATTTGACTGAGCATCATTCATCCTTTCCAGCTGTTTACTGAGTGAGTTTATTTCAATTAAGGTGTGAAACTTTGCTTTTAGCTGTATGCTAAAATTTAACTTATTATGACTTGAAAGACCTGCCTGCTTTAAACATTCGTCACTTAATTCAATTGAAACTCTCATCCATGCTTTTCCAGATGCTTCCTGAGATAGTTACTTTCAATGAAGGTGTGAGCCATTGTTTTAGCTTACCACAAGGATCCTGTGTGTTTGATAAGCCTGCTTGTGAGAAAGAATTTGCATTTTATAATCCTGCTCTTTGCAGCTGCTATTAACCTTTTGTGGGATCTTTCCCTGTATCCTCTCAGACCAGATATTGCCAGACTTCCATGTTTCAAATTACACATTTTTCTGTATTTTCAATTACAATGCCTTTCTTTTGGCGGCTTGTGAGCTCTGCTTTCAGTCACTCCCCCAGTGGAGCAGGGACTCTTCGTGGTGCATGGACCACTGGTTTGGGCATCAGGCCGCAGTAGAATCTTTTACTCATACGGAAGTGTGCCCATCCCGCTGAAGACATCTGGGTACTGGGTCAGGATGTTGTCGATGCTGGCCTGAAGATCCGGATGAGAAGGCGTCATGGTGTGGACCCTTTGGATGAGATTCAGTCACTTGCAGGCATGCGTACCTAGCAGCGATGCCTTGTCTGATTGAACAATCTCGAAGCGTAGACTTGTCTCTATGTGTCGGTCAGCCACTATCAGATGGCAAGACCCCAGTGCCTTAATTGTGTTGCCATTGTAGTCCTGGAGTTTGCAGGCAGCTGGTAGGATTTTGGGTGCCTCCTTGATTCTCGTGAAGTCCAACTGTAAGGTGAGGTTGGCGGAGGCATCTGTGTGCAGTTGGAACGGGATGGGACGGAATGCTCATTCACAGTGCACGTTTCAATAGCGACTTTTACGGTCATGTGCTTGATTTTCAGCAATTGCTCTCGCAGAGGATCATAGTGGACTCCAAAAATGATTTGGTCTCTGATCATGGAGTTAGTTATGTCATGAAGTTGCAGGATTTCGCTAGCAGTCTAAGGTTAGTTAGATAACTGTTGAAGGATTCATCTTTACCTTGCACCCTCTGCTTAAAGATGTAGTGCTCAAATATTTCATTCGTGTCCACCTCGCAGTGGCTGTTGGATTTTTCCAGGATGGTTTGATATTTTGTTTTGTCCTGCCCTACTGTGTATTGAAACAAGTTGAAGATCTCTTTTGCATGGTCACCCGCAGTGGTCAGTAAAAGAGCTATCTTCTGAGCATCGGTCGTGCCATTTAGGTCGGATGCTTCCACGTATAGTTGGAATTTTTGTTTGACCGAACGCCAGTTAGCACAAAGATTACCGGTGGTGCTGAGTTGATGAGGAGCCTGAATCTTGACCATCGTGCCTGGATTCGGCTGCTGGTTGTCTCTGACCTTACTGAGTTGAACTAGGGAGATTGAGCAGTCACTCCTGTACTATGTTGTGTTATGTTACTCATAAGCTGCGACTTTATGTAGGCTTTGCTGAAGGATGCTCCAGACTCTGAGATAAGTTAAACGTAGTTATTGAGCGATTAACAAAGCTCCTAAATGAGTTTGACACTCTGCTAATCTGACTCGAGTAACTCAGTCTACTCTGCTAACTATACAAGCTTTTCTGGTGTAAATTTGAAAAAAATGTGAAAAAGGAGAATAAAAATATATTTTTAAAAAAGAGCACAAACCTAATGAAGAAGCACTATACCTTGATATGACACTTCCAGCCAGCAGCTCAGATACTATCACTATGAGAACATGGGAGAGGCGTAGAAAGGCAGGTTCAACAAACAGTAATTCACTAAATAAGAATATGTTGCAGCTGGGGCTGGGGGAAAAGATAGCACAGCTCTCCAGAGGCAAGGGTGTGGGGGGTTCAGGTCACAGATATGTTTTTCTGTAGAGGTCTCAGATGAGGACTATAATAGTGCAGTGTATAGAAACAGGCTGGTGGATATGCACACATAGAACCTTAGTGCATTTACAGGCCTGTTGTGACAGAGCTTGTTGTCACTGTCAAGGAGCATGATGTCTGACTCCAACTTAGCATAGAGCTCAGTGCAGAGCCTGAAGCCCCTTATTATCAGCATGGAAGTGATTACTGATTCTGTAACAACTCTTATGGACCCACCCATAATGCAGAAAATGGCTGCATAAGTTACCCAATATCTTGGTGCTGCACTGGAAACTCAGATTGGTGTCATGAAATCCAGGCTTGTTGCCACACTAGCCCAATTTGGTGTCATGCAGACTCAGACTGCTGCCCTTGTGGTTATAAATACCAGGGCTCGGGCAGCATGGTGACGCAGTGGTTAGCACTGGGAGTAAGGCGCTGAGGACCCAGATTTGAATCCCGGCCCTGGGTCACTGTCCATGTGGAGTTTGCGCATTCTTCCCATGTCTGCGTGGGTTTCACCCCCACAACCCAAACAAATGTGGATTGACCACGCTAAATTGCCCCTTAATTGGAAAATAATAGTTGAAAAAAAAGAATACTAGGGCTCAAACAGGCATGCAGTCTCTCAGATCCAGCAGATTATTGGATTGTTGTGATGCCACTCCATGGAGTGGAACTGTCTGCGCACTGCATAAACATGTCATTTCTCAGGAAGACAGGTATCATGTTCCCACCAGTGCCCCAGATGCTGCCTCCCAGGCAACCAGTCACCCTGCAGTCTGTCAAGTGCAGTTTGAAGACAGCCCCACAAGGGCCAGGGAGTGTGCATGATAGCTACATCCTTGGTCAATCGCAAATCCCTGGAATATTCAAACATCAACCAAGGCTGCAAAGATGCTTGTTGGGAGACAAAGATTACCTGCTGAAGTCTTGGCTGATGATCCTAGTTCGGAGGCCTGAGACAAAAGCAGAGGCTCCTTCAACGCAGCCCACAGTGCCACTCGGTCTATGAAATGTTTGCTTTTTCCTTAACCAAAATTTCCCTGTGATTGATCTGCACTCATTTCTCACACCTCTGCCCTCACACTTCTCTCTCCCAGAATCATGGTAGGGTTCCACTTGTCCTTACTTTCCACCCCACTAAACTTTGCATTCAAAGGATGACTTGCCCCCGTTTCCGCCAACTCCAGTGCGATGCTATCACAAAATACACCTTCCCCTCACCCCCTTGTTAGTATTCCACAGGAACTGTTCCCTCCATGACACCATGATTCACTCTTTCATCCTGCCAAGCTCCCCAACCCTTCCCATGAAACTTTCCTTTGAAATCACAGAAGATGCAAACCTGCTCCTTTACCTCCTCTCTCTTCACCATTCAAAGCAAACATTCTTTTCCAGATAACAATGCTTCATTTGCACCTCCTTCAGTTTGGTCTATTGCATTTGCTACTCCTCTCCTCTACACTGGGGAGACTAAACGCAGACTGAGTGACTGTGTTCAGAGCACCTTCGGTGAACCAAAGTTCAATCTTAACTTCCTCTTGCTTGCCATTTCCATGTCCATCTTTGACCATATGTCCATCTTTGGCCTGCTGCAATGCACTCCACCCCATCCCCCACACACCCGCAACCCGGCTCAACCCTCCCCCCCCCACCCCCGGGGATGCCCGAACTCCCACCCTACCCCACATGGCAGCATCCATGCCAGCCTCCATGGCCGGGTGCCTTGGCCACTGAGGCCGCATTCTACCCAACCCTTGGATTGCATGCGTCAAAACATCTAATGGTTGTGCTCTTTGGATTCCCCCCCCCCCCAGGAGAATGCCGTGTACAACCGCCAGGAGAGGGAGAAGACCAGAGGGGGCCCACCAGAACTGCGGCCCCCCACCATGCCCGAGCAGAGGGCACTGAACGTGGTCGGCGGCCTGGAGGAAAGGGTGGTTGGCCGAGGCAGAGTTCATCGGCGGGCGAGCAAGTGAGACCCTACTTAGTTGTGGATCCCCATGCCATATGTGTGGACACCTCGCCTCACACCCTCCTCACCCCACAGCCTCGCCTAACCTACCATCCCCACCCCTGTCATCCCTTTCAAACCCCTCAACCCTTCCCCCCCACACAACCCGGCCCACTGTCTAATCAGACATGCTGTCTTGTGACTTACAAGATGGGACCATTCCATCCGGAGCCCCCCGCCCCCCAGGCAGTGCCAGAGTGGGTGCCCCCCAAACAGAGGAGCACTGACAGGGAGACCAGCCCAAACATCAACCCTCTACCCGAGGCTCAGGACACCCTAGATCTTGGGTCAGAGGAGCACATGGACTTTCCGTCACAGCTGCCTCCTACACCATCCCAGATACTATCACCTCAGTTTGGCACATCAGTGACACTAGAGGGACACTATTTGGTGTGCACCACACATCGCATCTAGTACAGCAGGTGGAGGTAGGAGCAGTCGAGGGGTCGGACGATCGGAGGGCAGGCCAGCCACAGGAACTAGCTGCCGCCCAGACGGGTTCCGGGCTTCTGGAACATCCAGTCCCAGCCACAGTGCAGATGCAGTCAGAGACCCAGGGACTACAGTCAGGGATGACGGTGGGCATCCAGCACCTGAAGGCGCAGGTGGAGGAGCAGGGGGTGGTGCCAGTTATTCGGACACCCAGGCCGAAACCGTATGGATGGCGTCCGTGGTTGAGGCATGAGGGCGACAGTTTCGGCTATGGATCAGCATGTCCAAGGCCTGGAGTATTCTGTGGAGGCGGTGGCCGAGGCCTAGGATGGGGCTGCCCTCTCACAGAAGAGCTATGTACCAGATCCATCTGGACTTTGCAGCGGCGTTCGTCAGCATGATCCAGTCACAGGCTGGGAATGACGTTGGCATTGCCCAGTCGCTGGCCAGCGTGGCGCAGATACTGAGCGGGGTCTCCCAGACCCAGAGGGAGGTGGCCCAGACACAGAGGGAGGTGGCCCAGTCACTGGCTGACGTGGCACAGGCCCACAGGATGGTGGCGCAGTCGTAGCGTGATGTGGTGCAGTCCCAGACAGAGGTGGTCCACTCCCTGTGCTCCATGGCCGCGAGCATGGAGACCCTGGTCGAGACCAGAGCAGGCCTCCAGGACTGGTAGCACCAGGTGGCGGGGGGCCCTCAGGGGATGGCTCCGCTCACATGCCCGCCCCATGGAGTAGCCCAGGGACTAATGGGCATCCCAAGAGAGGAGGTGATGGGGCCCGTGCCAGTGACTCCCTCAGGGGAGGTGCCGTAACAGCGCAGTACCTCTGTCTCCTCCCCTCCAGTCCCTGGTGCATCTGGTGGGCAGCGTGCAGAACATGGTGGCAGCACAATGTGGTGAATGTATTATACTAATAGTCCACCAGTGTATTTGTATCTGTGCTGTTGCACTTGTATTTGTATCTGTGCCATACTGTTTCCCTTGTGGGCTTCTCCTCTGGGTCATTGTATGGCATTATCCATAGGGGAACACGTTGGGGCATGTATGGGCTCTGCCCATGGCTCCTCCCCCTTGAAGAGAGGTACAAAGTGCAGTCGACCTGCAGGCAGTTCTCAGCATTTGCTCAGTCGCAGTCAGGCACTGTTCTAAGTTGATTAAAGCCACGGTTTACTTCTACTCATGTCTCAGGTGAATTGATGGTCGCATCACACACCACCCGGGACACCCGAGCAGCGGCCAGGCCCATCTAGGCCGGGTCGCCCAAGTAGACGTGCATCAAGGGGCACCCTTGTTGCAGGGCAGGACTCACAGCAGGCCGTCTCCACTCCTGCTGTACCGTCTGGGGAAGCACCTAGGCATAGTGTTAGGGACCATAAAGCCAGAAGGTTTGCCACCAGTTAGGTTGACACGGGCACAGGGCACAGTTCAGTTATGGCACAGACTGTACGAAAGGGAAAATGCTGGAAAATCTCAGCAAATCTGGCAGCATCTGGTAGGGAGAGAAAAGAGCTAACGTTTCGAGTCCGATGACTCTTTGTCAAAGCTAACAGACAGAGAAAGTGGGAAATATTTATACTGTGGAGTGAGAATGAAAGATGAGTCATAGCCACAGAAACCCAGGGAAACCGGGTGCTAATGGGCACTGATACCAAGGGGAAAGAGTGTTAATGGCAGTCCCCAGAGAGGACAAAAGATGTGAAAGGTCAAACAGCAGGGAAACTAACATCAGAGGATGAACTGTAGGTGTGGGGGGAGGGGAAGGGGGAAGCAAAGAGGAGAAAGGTGCAGGAAAGGTGGATAAGATTTTGCCACTTGACACCTGCCCCTTTTCAGATTATTCCTCTGCAGCCCGGTTCTCTGAAGGCCTCTCTGCTGCTGCCCGCTCCCTCCTCCTTCCTTCCTCGTCCTCTCTGAGTGGCCCCCACACAGGTGGTCACAGGGTATCTCGCAGAGCTGCGACCATCGCTACGTAGGCCAGCAGTGCAGGCCAAATGCCATTATTTGCAGGGGGTGAAAGGTCAACATGTTAGCATTGCGCACACTCCCGTGCCCAACCAGGGCTACATGGTGGCCCCGTTTGGCATTGCGGGCTCCGTCCCTTCCCGCACCCCTACGCCGTCAGTCCATGGGGGGCCCACAGTCCTGGAGCCCATCCCTGCTGCCAGGGGTACCATTGGTTGGCACTTCCCTCACTAGGGGCTGCCGTGGGTGTTGTCCTGGGTGGTCTGCCGGTCGGTGGAGACCGGTTGGGCGGGTGTTCTGGGGCCGCGGGTGCACTGTGGCAGGTTGCGGGGAGGGGGGGGGGGGGGGTGTACCCATACAGCCGGTATGGAACCAGACGCCGATGTGGGTGGTCAGTGAGTGCGCAGCAAGGTGGCCGCCGTAACGGCAGTCGGTGCCCAGTCACTGCCCCAGTCTTGTCGGGGGGGCACCCTGACTGCTCAGCCTGTTCCCCCTTCCCCCTCCCCTATCCTGGCCCTGGCAGGGACATCCCCTCCGCAGCCAGCACGGCCAATGTCCGGGCCAGCAGACCACAGTCACTCCACGCCATTTCCTACTTCCTCTCTCTTGCTCAGCAGTCACGATGCCTGGTTCATGACTTTTGAGAGCATAAGTGTATTCGAGAACTCGTCCGATCGAAGGCGGTGAATCTCGGAGCCCCGGAGAACAGGGTGTCAGGCCCGCTAATGATATGCCGACTGTACTTTTACCCCATGCGTCGAGCGACCCCATTTTTGGGATTAAACCGGCGCCTACCGCGATTTTGGCGTTTGGAGCTATTCTCTGGCCAATTGTGTTTTGCAATTTCACCATTGGCAAACGGAGAATCCCGCCCAACATTATTTTTCTTCGCTATTTGTTTTGCACTGAAATGGAACCAGACTAGCTGACCTCAAAGTTATATTTTTTTAATCAGTTTTCCACCTTTCTTCTGCCTCAGTTCCTTTATTCTGGACTATCAGATGGTGAAAAGTTTGAAATTAGCTATGCATTATCAGCGTGATTTAAATGGCATGAAATGCACTTTTGTGAATGGGGGTGGTAGAACTCGTCCGACAATATTCTTCTTACATCTACTTTCGGAAAGTCCTGTTTCCTCATGAGATTTGTGTTCCAAGCTTCTGTGAAACCTGATGAAATGCAGTGATTGTAAGTTGATTGCTGGTTGAAGATTCGCTGGCTGAAGGTTCGAGGTCGAATAGCGCCAAGTCAGAATACAGGAGGGAGATTGAGAACCTAGTGGAGTGGTGCAGCGACAACAATCTATCCCTCAATGCCAGCAAAACTAAAGAGCTGAGTCGGGATTCTCTCAGCCCAGGCCCAGGTCGGAGAATCGCCAGGCCAGGCGCGATTCGCGCGACGAAGCCCGATGCCGGTCCGCCGATTCTCCGGTCACCGGAGGATTGGAGCCTGTGGTGAATCACAATCCTAGTAATTCACACTGTTATATTGTATGTGTTGTGTCTCTGTAAGCTGTGTCTACCAGAGGAGCACCGAGAGCTTAGTACACCCAGATCTGGTAAGACGCTGTTCGCTTCCTATTTTCCCTGCACGGCAAACTATCTCCCTCGCTTCGGGCTCACACTCCATTCACCTCCAAGGGCGCACCGTCGCGACCCTAACGATCCAGGACACTAGCTACCCGAACTTCAAGCTATACGTACTCCCCGAACTCTGTGCCCCACTCTTACTGAGACTCGACTTCCAGTGCAACCTCAAAAGCCTCACACTCAGCTTCGGCGGGCCCTTGCCCCCACTCACTATCTGCAGCCTCGCTATGCTAAAAAGCGACCTCCCTCCACTCTTCGCCAATCTCACGCCGGACTGCAAACCCGTAGTCACTCGCAGCAGGCGATACAGCCTGCAGGACAGGGTGTTCATCATAACCGATGTCCATAGGCTTCTACTTGAGGGGATCATAGAGGCCAGTAATAGCCCCTGGAGAGCTCAGGCGGTAGTCGTCAAGACCGGGGAAAAATTCCGACTGGTAGTGGACTAGAGCCAAACCATTAATCGCTTCACGCTCCTCGATGCGTACCCCCTCCCCAGGATTGCCGACATGGTGAATGAGATCGCCCATTATAAAGTCTCCTCCACGGTGGATCCGAAGTCTGCATACCACCAGCTCCCAATCTGCCCGGAAGACCGCCACTACACGGCGTTCGAGGCCGACAGCCGACTCTTCCACTTCCTCCGGGTTCCCTTTGGCGTCACGAATGGGGTCTCAGTGTTCCAACGAGCAATGGACCGAATGGTGGACTAGTACAGTCTGCGGGCCACGTTTCGGTACTTGGACAATGTCACCATCTGCGGCCATGATCAGCAGGACCACGACGCTAACCTCCATTGATTTCTCCAGACTGCCCAGAAACTCAACCTCACGTATAACATTGAGAAATGTGTTTACCGCATGACAAGGCTAACCATCCTCGGCTATGTTGTGGAAAACAGAGTCCTGGGCCCCGACCCGGACCTTATGCAACTCTTACAACTCCCTCTCCCTCATTGTCCCAGGGCCCTCAAAAGGTGCCTGGGGTTTTTCTCATATTATGCCCAGTGGGTCCCTCAGTATGCGGACAAAGCCCGCCCAGTATTTAAGGCCACACACTTTCCTCTATCAGATGAGGCTCGCCAGGCCTTCAGCTGCATCAAGGAGGACATTGCCAAAGCGGCCATGTGTGCGGTGGATGAATCCGTCTCTTTCCAGGTAGAGAGCGATGCCTCAACGGTCGCTCTCGCAGCCACACTAAACCAGGCAGGGAGACCAGTCGCCTTTTTCTCCCGAACCCTCTCCGCTTCAGAACTTCAACATTTCACGATCGAAAAGGAAGCACAAGCCATCGTGGAAGCTGTACCTCACTGGAGGCACTACCTCGCAGGTAGGAGGTTCACCCTCATCACCGACCAAAGATCAGTTGCCTTTATGTTTGACAACTCACAAAGGGGCAAAATTAAAAACGATAAGATCCTACGGTGGAGGATCGAACTCTCCACCTACAAGTACGATATCATGTACTGATCGGGGAAGCTCAACGAGCCCCCAGATGCCCTGTCCCGCGGCACGTGCGCCAGCGCGCAAGACGACCGCCTGAAAGCTTTCCACAATGACCTCTGCCACCCGGGGATCACCCGGCCCGCCCACTACGTCAAAGCCCGAAATCTGCCTTTCTCCACCGAGAAGGTAAAAGCCATCACCAGGGATTGCCCGATCTGTGCGGTGTGCACGCCTGAGCATTGATTTCAAAATGCCACTCCCCTCGACCTATCGGAATGTGTACTTCCTAAACGTCATAGACGAGTTCTCCGGCTTCCCCTTTGCTACCCCATACCCCGATATGACCACCCACACAGTCATTAGGGCCCTGCACAGCATCTTCACCCTGTTTGATTTCCCCAGCTATGTACACAGCGACAGGGGTTCGTCCTTTATGAGCGACGAGCTGCGTCAGTACCTGCTTGACAAGGGCATTGCCTCGAGCAGGACTACCAGCTACATCCCCAGGGGAACGCGACCGTCCTACTGACCCTCTGGTCCAGGAAGCTCCGACCTCCTATTGGCAGGAGGCCCTCCCCGACGCGCTCCATGCTTTTAGGTCCCTCCTATGTGCTGCCACCAATCAGACCCCTCACGAGCGGCTATTTGTTTTTTCCAGGGGCACTACCACGGGGGTTTCTCTCCCAGCATTATTGAAGACACCGGGCCCGGTCCTCCTCCGTAAGCACGTCCGGACCCACAAAACTGACCCACTCGTGGAGAGAGTGCTCCTACTCCACTCAAAACCCCAATATGCGTTCATCGAATACCCTGACGGCCGTCAGTACACTGTTTCCCTCCGGGAAATGGCGCCTGCAGGATCCAACTCTGACACCACTAACGCCAAGGCGCTCCTCACACTACACCCCACCCAACCCTCCACGCCCGGCGCCCCCACGCCTGCAGGTTCACTGCCCGTGCTCCGCACCCCCGCGCCTATGGGTTTCCGGCACTCCCCGCCACCGATCGAACCAGTCGAGTACGAAGCTCGGACCGAATCACCTCTGGAGTCCGCCATGGTACCCTTGCCGACCACCACCACCCAGCCACCAGAAGAGGCTGCCACCCCGGTGCTTCATAGATCTCAGAGGATGACTCGACCGCCGGACCGACTCAATTTGTAAACCAATCACCCCCGCTGGACTTGATTTTTTTACAGGGGGTGAATGTGATGAATCACAATCCTAGTAATTCACACTGTTATATTGTATGTGTTGTGTCTCTGTAAGCTGTGAATACGAGCAGTTGTGCGGCTCTGCCCAGAGGGGGAGATGAGGAGTTTGTACTGGGCTCCACCCTTGGCTCCGCCCATGGTTCTGCCCATGGCTCCTCCCACTAACTGGAAGTATACAGATCTGCAGTTGTGAGCCTGCTGCCAGTTCATCTCGTCGCAGGCAGGCTCAGTTGTAAGACTATTAAAACCACTGTTCACTTCCAACCACGTGTCTTGTGAATTGATGGAGCCAGCGCGGTCGGCATGACGCTGGTCAGGGGCTGCTCTGTGTGCCCCCCCCTCCCCTGGTGATTCTCTGGTCGGGATGGGTGACCGCCCAAAAAAGCCCGAGTCCCGCCGGCGCTGTTTACATATGGTCTTACCGAGCGGGACCTCGGCATCCATCCAGTGTGGGGCAGCCTAGTTGGGGGTGGGTGGGGGGGGGGGTCTGGCCCCGGGGGGCCTCCACTGTGGCCTGGCCCGCGATCGGAGCCTACTGATCGGCGGGCTGGCTTCTCGTGGTGGATACCTCTTTTGCTTCGCATCACATTTTGTTGTACTTCAGAAGAACAACTTATTATTATAAGAAGGCTGAGTCCAAAATAATAAGCAGTATTTTGTTTAAGTTACCTGACCTACTTATTTTCATTCAAAAGCAGTATTAAAAGATATTAATATTCCCGGCATGCTTCTAATTGGGCAACTCATTTCCTTCCACAAGGACCTCGGTGCTGCTTGCCTGAGCACCGTGGCTGGAGCAGACCATCCTCCTTCTGGATTTTTTAGGCTGACGATGTCACCTGTTGCCAGTGGCTTGAGCTTGATCGCATGCTGATCATAGTATTGCTTCTGTTTAGAACGTTGTTCCTTCATTCTGTTGAGAACAGGTATGTGATCCGATCTTGAAATTGTATAGCTGGTAAAGTTGTTCTGATGTCTCTGCCAAAAAGCATCTGCGGTGGCGACAGTCCTGAGCTTAATGGGGTTGCTTGGTACGAAAGCAGAGCCAGGTGGATGTCGGATCGTGAATCAGTTGCTTAATTATGTGAACACCTTTCTCAACTTTCCCATTAGATTGTGGGTAGAGTGGACTAGATGTCACATGCCAAAAGTTGTAGTTGTCTGAGAACTCTCTCCATTCCCAGCTCGCGAAACAAGGACTATTATTGGATATTACCGTGTGCGGAATCCCATGTCGCAAAAACGTCTCCTTTCTCGCCTGTAGAACATAAGAAGAACATAAGAACTAGGAGCAGGAGTAGGCCATCTGCCCCACGAGCCTCCTCCGCTATTCAATGAGATCATGGTTGATCTTTTGTGGACTCAGCTCCACTTTCCGGCCCGAACACCATAACCCTTAATCCCTTTATTCTTCAAAAAACTATCTATCTTTATCTTAAAAACATATAATGAAGGAGTCTCAACTGCTTCACTGGGCAAGGAATTCCATAGATTCACAACCCTTTGGGTGAAGAAGTTCCTCCTAAACTCAGTCCTAAATCTACTTCCCCTTATTTTGAGGCTATGCCCCCTAGTTCTGCTTTCACCCGCCAGTGGAAACAACCTGCCCGCATCTATCCTATCTATTCCCTTTGTAATTTTATATATTTCTATAAAATCCCCCCTCATCCTTCTAAATTCCAATGAGTACAGTCCCAGTCTACTCAACCTCTCCTAGTAATCCAACCCCTTCAGCTCTGGGATTAACCTAGTGAATCTCCTCTGCACACCCTCCAGCACCAGTAGGTCCTTTCTCAGATAAGGAGACCAAAACTGACCACAATACTCTAGGTGTGGCCTCACTAACAGCTTATACAATTTCAGCAGAACTGCCATAGTCTTAAACTCCATCCCTCTAGCAATGAAGGACAAAATTCAATTTGCCATCTTAACCACCTGTTGCCCCTGTAAATCAACTTTTTGCGGCTCATGCACTAACACACCCAGGTCTCTCTGCACAGCAGCAGCATGTTTTAATATTTTGTCATTTAAATAATAATCCCTTTTGCTGTTATTCCTACCAAAATGGATCACCTCACATTTGTCAAAATTGTATTCCATCTGACAGACCCTAGCCCATTCACTTAACCTATCCAAATCCCTCTGCAGACTTCCAGTATCCTCTGCACTTTTTGCTTTACCGCTCATCTTAGTGTCGTCTGCAAACTTGGACACATTGCCCTTGGTCCCCAACTCCAACTCATCAATGTAAATTGTGAACAATTGTGGGCCCAACACTGATCCGTGAGGGACACCCCAAGCTACTGATTGCCAACCAGAGAAACACCCGTTAATCCCCACTCTTTTCTTTCTATTAATTAACCAATCCTCTATCCATGCTACGACTTTACCCTTAATGCCATACATCTTTATCTTATGCAGCAACAGTTTGTGTGGCACCTTGTCAAAGGCTTTCTGGAAATCCAGACATACCACATCCATTGGCTCCCCGTTATCTACTGCACTGGCAATGTCCTCAAGAAATTCCACTAAATTAGTTAGGCACGACCTGCCCTTTACGATCCCATGCTGCGTCTGCCCAATGGGACAATTTCTATCCAGATGCCTCGCTATTTCTTCTTTGATGATAGATTCCAGCATCTTCCCTACTACCGGAGTTAAGCTCACTGGCCTATAATTACATGCTTTCTGCCTACCTCCTTTTTTAAACAGTGGTGTCACGTTTGCTAATTTCCAATCCACTGGGACCACCCCAGAGTCTAGAGAATTTTGGTAAATTGTCACTAGTGCATTTACAATTTCCCTAGCCATCTCTTTTAGCATTCTGGGATGCATTCCATTAGGGCCAAGAGTCTTGTCTACCTTTAGCCCCGTTAGCTTGCCCATCACTACCTCCTTAGTGATAACAATCATATCAAGGTCCTCACCTGTCATAGCCTCATTTCTATCAGTTGCTGGCATGTTATTTGTTTCTTCCACTGTGAAGAGTGACCCAAAAAACCTGTTCAGTTCCTCAGCCATTTCCTCATCTCCCATTATTAAATCTTCCTTCTCATCCTCTAAAGGACCAATATTTACCTTAGCCACTCTCTTTTGTTTTATATATTTGCAGAAACTTTTACTATTTGTTTTTATATTCTGAGCAAGTTTAGTCTCATAATCTATCTTACTCTTCTTTGTAGCTTTTTTAGTAGCTTTCTGTTGCCCCTTAAAGATTTCCCAGTCCTCTAGTCTCCCACGAATCTTTGCCACTTTGAATGCTTTTTCCTTCAATTTGATACTCTCCCTTATTTCCCTAGATATCCACGGTCGATTTTCCCTCTTTCTACCGTCCTTCCTTTTTGTTGGTCTAAACCTTTGCTGAGCACTGTGAAAAATCGCTTGGAAGGTTCTCCACTGTTCCTCAACTGTTCCACCATAAAGTCTTTGCTCCCAGTCTACCTTAGCTCGTTATTCTCTCATCCCATTGTAATCTCCTTCGTTTAAACACAAAACACTAGTATTGGATTTTACCTTCTCACCCTCCATCTGTATTTTAAATTCCACCATATTGTGATCGCTCCTTCCGAGAGGATCCCTAACTATGAGATCATGAATCAATCCTGTCTCATTACACAGGACCAGATCTAGGACCACTTGTTCCCTCGTAGGTTCCATTACATACTGTTCGAGGAAACTATCGCGGATACATTCTATAAACCCCTCGTCGAGGTTGCCTTGACCGACCTGGTTAAACCAATCGACATGTAGATTAAAATCCCCCATGATAACTGCTGTACCATTTCTACATGCATCACTTATTTCTTTGTTTATTGCCTGCCCCACCATAATGTTACTATTTGGTGGCCTATAGACTACTCCCATCAGTGACTTTTTCGCCTTAGTATTCCTGATTTCCACCCAAATGGATTCAACCTTATCCTCCATAGCACCGATGTCATCCCTTACTATTGCCCGGATGTCATCCTTAAATAACAGAGCTACACCACCTCCCTTACCATCTATTCTGTCCTTCCGAATAGTTTGATATCCTCGTATATTTAACTCCAAGTCGTGACCATCCTTTAACCATGTTACAGTAATGGCCACTAAATCATAGTAATTCACGATGATTTGCGCCATCAACTCATTTACCTTATTCCGAATACTACGAACATTCAGGTAAAGTACACTTATGTTGGCTTTTATACCTTTGTTTTGAATCTTAACACCTCGATCAGTAACCTCTCCAAAATTATATTTCCTCTTAACCTTTCTCCTAATTCTCCTTGTCGTTGAACCCATATCTTCATGTAACAACCTGACACGTCGCTTACCATTTTTTCACTGTTTTTACTTCCCGTTTCATTCCTTTTAATATTACTGGGCTGATTCACTGAGCTCCCTTCAGTCACAGTACCTTCTACTGTTGCCCTTTTTTACTTTTGACTACGTATTCTCTGCCTTACACTTTCCCCCTTACTGCCTTTTGTTTCTGTCCCTGTTTTACTACCTTCCGACTTCCTGCATTGGTTCCTATCCCCCTGCCACATTAGTTTAAACTTTCACAACAGCTCGAGAAAACACCCCCCATGGACATCGGTTTCAGTCCTGCCCAGGTACAGACCGTCCGGTTAGTACTGGTCCCACCTCCCCCAGAACCAGTCCCAATGCCCCAGGAATTTGAATCCCTCCCTCTTGCACCATCTCTCGAGCCACGCATTCATCCTATCTATCCTGACATTCCTTCTCTGACTAGCTCGTGGCACTGGCAGCAATCCTGAGATTACTGCCTTTGAGGCCCTACTTTTTAGTTTAACTCCTAACTCTCTGAATTCAGCTTGTAGGACCTCGTCCCATTTTTTACGTATATCGTCGGTGCCTATGTGCACCACGACAGCTGTCTGTTCACCCTCCCTCCCCCCAGAATGTCCTGCAGCTGCTCCAAGACAGCCTTGACCCTTGCACCAGGGAGGCAACATACCATCCTGGAGTCTCGATTGCTTCCGCAAAACCACCTGACTATTCCCCTGACGATTGAGTCCCCTATCTCTATAGCCCTGTCATTCTTCTTCCTGTCCTGCTACGCAGCAGAGCCAGCCACGGTGCCATGAACCTGGCTGGGGCTGCATTCCCCTGGTGAGCCATCTCCCTCAACAGTATCCAAAGCGGTATGTTTGTTTTGCAGGGAGATGACCACAGGAGACACCTGCACTGCCTTCCTATTCTTGCTCCGTCTTTTGGTCACCCATTTTCTATCTCCCTCAGTAACATTCACCTGCGGTGTGACCAACTTGCTAAACGTGCTATCCATGACCTCCTCAGCATCGCGGATGCTCCAAAGTGAGTCCATCAGCAGCTCCAGAGCCGTCAAGCGGTCTAACAGGAGCTGCAACTGAACACACTTCTTGCACGTGAAAGATCCAGGGACAGCAGACGTGTCCCTGAGCTCCCACATCGCACACGAGGAGCATGACACGGGTCTGGGATCTCCTGCCATGTCTTAAACCTTAGGTAAACTTATACAACTACAATTTCAAAAAACGTAACAAAAATAAATAAATTAGACAATGAAAAGAAAAACTGCTTACCAGTCACTTACTAGGGTTAAAAAGCACCTCCTCCCCACCCAGCTTCGAATTCCCAAACTCACTCTTGGTTGTGCTTCACTCTGGCTGTGTCTTCTCTGGCTCACTGGGAGAACTCACCCAGGGTCTCAGATGCTCTCTGGTTCTCTCCCTACAGTTTAAAAGTTACAGGCCAGAAGAGAGAGAGAGAACAAAACAGTAGAGAAAAAGCACCTTCTCCCACTCTGCACTGAATTACCTCACTGCACCAAATTACCAAGTTCCAACTTCCCACTCTGGATGTGCTTCACTCTGGATGTGTCTTCTCGACTTGCGCAAAGCTTACTGAGTGGGCTTTCTGTCTGTCTTTTATACAGACCTCAGCTAACCAGGATGACTCAAACTACCTAAACTTCAAAGAGAAGAATACAATGTGCCCCTTTGTGCCCCTAAACAGGCCTCAGGTGACTGACAGATAACTGCCTCTCAGCAATTTGGGTGGGGGCAGTTTCAGCCAACCGGACACTAAGCTACACACTGCACTTTCAACTGAAAAACAGCAGAATTAGACTTACCACTTACCTTTCCTGATTACCTCACTGCACCAAATTACCAAGTTGCAATTCCCACTCCGGATGTGCATCACACCAACTTGCGCAAAGCTTCAAAGCTTTTGGTCTCTGAGTTTTTATTTGCACTGCAGACCTGCATTGTGAGGCATCGTGCTTGTGTTTTCCACACTTTAAACATTGTTTGCTTTGAGCCGGACATTGCCCATTTAAGTGGGTGTTGCCACATCGGTGACACGTCATGACATTGTCTCTCCACGTTTGCGCATGCACAGAAGTCTTTTCGTCCATTTTGTATTTTCGTGCGATGTGCGCATGCACGTGCCCCGGGCGGTAGTGCACGTGCGCAGGAATGCCCATTTGAATTTGCTTCCTGGAAGCCTGCAACACCAGCTTTACCGGCTCCACCTCGTGGGGGAGATGTGGGCCCTGTTCCTGGTAATAAAACTCATCATCAATTTCTTTGCATTGCGATCTCTAAAGTTAAATCTCTCCATTTAACAACAATTTTCTTAGTCCTTCATCACATATTTCATGTACTATTTGATCTCTGATGAGAGAATCATGCAAGTTTTCATAGTTCCAAGTCTGAGCCAGTAACTTTAAATCTGTGACAAAGCTGGTTAAAGATTCTCCACGTTTTTGGTTTTTGCACATGTCTTTTAAACTTGAATCTCTCAAAGATTTCATTAATGTAAGTTTGGCAATGGTCTTCAAAATTTTTAAGTAGTACATCAAGTTTGGTTTTGTCATCTCTTTCCGAGTAAGTGAAAGAGTTGTATATTTCTATAGCCTGCTGTCCTGCCATGGATAAAAGCAGAGCTATTTTCCTAGCTTCAGAAGCAGTGGTCAGATTCTTATCTTCCAGAAAGATATTAAATGGCTGTATAGAAAGTTTCGAATTAGAATGAAGGTTACCGGTGGTTTTGAGCAGACGTGGCCCATCACGCTGATTGGTCTCCGAGGGATCTGAATGCTGTGAAGCCTTCCCAAGTCGAATGTCCAGTACGAGGTTTCTGCTTTTTTTTGCTCTTTCTTTCTCGTCCTTATCTAATCTATCTGGTGAGCTTTCCTGGAGTCACACCTGGTACCATTGTCATGAGAATGTCACTTTAAGAAATGTTTGGCTGCTCATGTTACTGCAGTGATGTCAGAGTGTGGTTGGAACTGAGCTCTGTCTCTGTTTTTTTAGTTTCACTTTGAGAAAAGCTTGGGTATGTCTGTGTCTTTTTGGTTTCATTTTCAGTGTTGGAGCTGAAGCCAGACAAAGCAGGGGCACTGCTGTTGTCTCTGCCATGAAAAGACTATCTCTTGATTATTTGGTGAATTCAAAATTGTAAATGTTCTCAGAAGTGAATGTAAACCTGATGTGCTTCTGTTAAAAGGTGTTTCTTTTGTCTTCTGGATGTTGGTTGGGAAGTTATTAAGGATTACTGAGTGTTGTATTCTTTGGGGTTTGTATTTGAGTTGATGGTTGCTGAGATGTTCACTGTATGTTTTAAAAAGGTTAACTGGTTAACTTGAGTTCATAGAATAAACATTGTTTTACTTTAAAAAATGCTTTTCCATTTCTGCTGTATCACACCTGTGGAGTGGGCCGTGTGCTCCCCATGATACACTTTGGGGCTCTTTAAACCCTGGCCCATAACACCATATATTATCACTGTGCCCGATAGTAATGTGTTATAATGCTTTGTGCAAGACACGCTACTCACTTGCTTCTTCCAGGATGATCTCTAACTCGTAGTCTTCCGTTTTGAGCAAATACTTTGTTGAGCAACATTGATAAATTAACTGTAAGTTTGTTCTCTCTCTAAAGCTTAAACTACACGTTACATGGATTAAATTATATAAGAAATGCTAGAGATAAGCTACCTGCACTGAGCTGTCCTTGTATGCTTGTGGTCACAAGTCCCTGTTCTTGTGCAGAGGCGGGTCTTCCCCTGTGTCTGACTGTTTATACCTGATTCTAGTACTGCCCTCCAGTGGTTAAGTGGCTGCTACATCTATACAGTAACCCTTTGTGTATGTATAGATATACAGATGACGATAACTTGTTGGCCCCCAGATGGTACAGAAGACCTTGCCCCCGCATGTTCTCCACCCTCCCATCCCTGCTCCCCTGGCCTCACCAGTGCCCATCACCATGGGAGCTCTGGCCCTGGCACCTTTCCTGCTGCCAGGGGTACCATCGGCTGGCACTGCCCTTGCCAGCAGTACGCTCCGTGGCCCCTGCCCAGCATCCCCAACCGAGCTACAGTAGTCGTTGCCCTGGGTGAGATGCCTGATGCCCTGGCGGTGGATGCCGACCCCTTGAATGGTGGGGGGTATGGTGGATGGTGGGGTGGGGCACACATAGGGCCGGTGTCACTGCTGAACCAGGCACGAAGGTGGGCAGTCAGTGGAGTGCGCAGTAAGATGGCTGCCTTGCAGGCCATAGTAATGGCGATTTTTTGCATGGGCACTGCCCCGTCATCAGCCACGACGGAGGTTTCAGGATTTTTGAAACTACAAGTGAACGTCGCCTTCGGGAATTCGTCCCATTAGAGATAGAAAGTCGCAGAGGTCCCAGAGAATACTGGGTCAGGCCCGCTAATGACATGCAAATGGTGTTTACTGTATGTGCATTTCGGAATGCATTGACGCCATTGTCGAGGTGTCGGATCCAATTCTCCGCCGAATCGCATTTCCCGATTTTGGCGCCGACAAATGGAGAATTCCACTGAAACATTAAACTGAGGCCCAATTGTCCTCTCAGAGTGGTGTACAAATTCCAATAAGCACAGATGCAAAGTTTCCTAAACAGTTTTCTGTTTAATATTTATCGATCTATCAACATCACAAATTACCTGATTGTGTACCTCAATACTGGACTTTTGCTCTCTGCAAGCTAAATGCTGCATTTCCTACATTACAACAGGAACATTTTGAAAACATATCTTGAATTTCACTAGCCCTTTGAGGATGGACTGCAAGCAGGAAGTGTGGTAAAATGCGATTGAAGGAATTGGAGGGAAACCCTATGTGATCCCATTACCAGGCTACTATGCCCCATTAATCTAATTAATTGGTCTATTGACAGCCATTTTCCCAGGCTGTTTGGATTTGTGGGCAGGTGAGTGCATCAGCTTCAAAGCTGAGTCTCCCAGTTGTTTCCAGAACATCTGTGGCCCAAGATCCACCAGGCTCTGACACACTTGTTAATCAAATACTGGCCCCTCTCGGCTGCCTCAATATGGCGATTCCTTCTCCTTCTTACACTCTTGATGGCAATGCCAAAACTGTAGCTCAGACAGGCAAACCACCATGCAGATTTGGACTATAGTTCCTGTGGCAGTCTCCTCATGTTTGCTGCCAGTAAAATTACCTCATCATCATGCCACATTCCTGTGCAAGCTCACAGCTGCTTTTGTTCTAGTCTTGGGATCCTCAGCATGCTGGTGCGATACTGGTTTATGTGTTGGGTCATGCAGATCTCTGGGACACCTCAAGTTGTGAAAGGTGTGATATCAATACAAGCTGGTTCTTCCTTTCTCTGAGCTTAACAAAGCAGAAAATGCTTTCTGCTCTTTTTCTGTCAGGTATATTGTTGCAAATATCTGGGGCAGGATTCTCTGTCCCGCTGCACCAATTTTCTGGTGTGTCACTACTGCCGGCAGCGGGACCCTCCATTCCACCAGCCAGCCAATGGGGTTTCCCATTGTGAGCATCACCATGCCATTGGGAAATCCGCAGACGAGAGTGCACTGCCGGCGAAGCGGAGGATCATGCCGATGGAGAATCCAGTCCCTGGATTCTACTAATTTTACACAGGGTTCTGTGTCACTCCTGAAATGGAACTCATGCCTAGACGTTCTGAAGTTGAGTGTAGATAAAGAACAAAGAACAAAGAAAAGTACAGCACAGGAACAGGCCCTTCGGCCCGCCAAGCCTGCGCCGACCATGCTGCCCGTCTAAACTAAAATCTTCTACACTTCCGGAATGTACCATAAATCTTTCTACATTTTCTAATTATCTGAAAAAAAGGAATGTGCAGGGATGTGTGGAGAGGACGGGGGAGTGGTAGTACATGAATTGCTTCTTTGGAGCAACAGGTTAAATGACTTCCTGTGCTGTAATGATTCTATGCATGCTGGAGAAGTGAAACTTTTATTCTTTGGCATTTGAATGTAATTTCAAGTCAGATCATCAATGTAAGTGAGAGTTTCTTTTCATTTCTTTTTTTACACTACATCACAAACAATCCTCTGAGAATCACTGACTGTATCTATCTCTTCTACATTTTATCCATCCTTTGAGGTGAAACTACAATTATTACGACCCAGATCTGGCGCATGGTCAATTCCAGCCCAACTTGACCCGGAGTCGCAAAGCTATTGAAAATAACACATTCTTAGAAAAACATCCAAAATCTTTGGCCCTTGGCTGGGCCTAATAATTGCAGTCACCAGGTTCGGCAATTTAAACACAATTCATTTTATTAATAACAATAACTAGAATTAAATATGCAGAAAATACAACTGGTTAACTATTATCTAACTCCTAACCCCCCCCCCCTTTTAACTCACCCCGAACCTCTATGTACACATGAGACAGACAAACAAACACAGAGGTGAAAAGTGGGGTGTAAAAATAATGATGTTAAAAAAGGTAAGAGTCTTTATTTCAGATGGTTGTCTTCCAGCACACCTTCCTTCAATCTAGGTTTTATATTCAAAGTTTCTGCTTTCAGTTTGTATCGGTTTTCTTTCGTACAGGTTTTCTTTAGGTTCTGAAATATAGCAGCTATGCAGCTTTAACGTGGAGAAAGCGAGAGATACTCGCAGCTTCTTCTCTGAGTGTCCAGGACCCAACTGTCCTTTCCTCGGTTCTCTGAAAACTATCCCACATGCGTAGGACCCGATCACCGCCTGTTGCCTGGCAGAAAATGGCCTTTGGCCAATTCATTGGCCACCAGCCAAACAATAGAACTAAACCACTTTGATTTCTCTCGGGTGCCAAAAAATCTGAGTTCTGCTGTTCAAAAGCTAGCACAGTGTACTATATTGTAACTTTTGAGTTACAAACTTCCTCTACTATATTGTAACTTTGAGTTTCTCACTTCCTCTGTTCAACTTAAAAGTTTCAGTCCATTGAGCTGCCATTGATCAAAAATGATAATGGCAACATAAAAAAAATGGGAAATAGGGGAATCTTACACCATGTTCACTATCTGAAGTGTCTCAAGGATCACAACGGCAGAAGGTTCTGCTCCAAATAGGACAGGATATCGTGGATGATTGCATTTTTGGTAAGTCACTAGCTCAGGATTTCGTCTCCTTGCACTTTCTCTCTGCCTCTGATACGTGTTTGCTTTCAAAGGAGGACTCTACATTTTCTTTTGGTTGTGCCAAATGCAGTGATCCTACATGAGATTCTCCTCAGACTTGAAGTCAATCTCAAAATCCTAAATTAAACTTTTGGAATGTCCTTGTAGTTCTTTCTTTGACTACCATGAGAGTGCATCGCTGACTCAAGCTCTCCGTAGAAGATTTGCTTTAGTAAGCGACTGTCAGGCATTCTGGCTACAAGAGCAGCCAACTCAATTGAGATTGTTTCACGATAGATTTGTCAACTCAAGTGAATACTTCGGTGTCAGATAGTTTGTCCTTCAACCTGATCTTCAGAAGCTTCTGAACACATGTCAAGTGAAAGTTTTGGCTTCATGGTGTGACTTTGTTGCACAGCCCAAGTCTCACATGCATACAGAAGAGCAGGCAGGACTGTTACTCTCTTGACTTTGAGTTTGGTAAAGACCGTGGGTGGGATTTTCCAGCCTTTCGCACCCATGATCGGTTCCTGGCAGCAGGGAGGGCCAGCCTTACAAGCCGTAGACTTAGGTGGGACTGGAAAATCCCACCTGTTGCCAATGTTTTTCTGAATGTATTGTGGAAAATACGCATCAGGGAACATTTCACCATTAAGTCCCAGAGGTTTTGAAATGATCAGATACGATCTCCTCCACAACTCCCTAAACATAAGAGAACCCAATGTCAGATAAATAATATCCACTATTATCTTGCATGCCTTACATTTGTCGATTTATTTTCAGAATCAGGAATAATTATTTATACAGAATCTGATATGGGATGATTTTCCTCGCATTCTGACAACAGCGAATCTTGCATGCCAGAAGTATATATTAAAAACAATCACATTTTCAATATAGATTTCCAGTGAGTGAAGCTTCTACTAAGAGCATGAATTCTGAAAATTACTGTCACGTTAAAAAGTTGATTATAATCATTGATACTAAATTTAAATTTAAAAAAAATATAAATGTAATTGAAATTACAATGCCTTTGAATGGGCATAGCAATTTTATAAAAGACACTTTCTGAAATTCAATTTACACAGTCAATCAGAGATTTTGACTTTGAATGTAACAGTGCAAATATTAGTAATCAAAGGTTTAATGTGCTTGTTCACTATTCTAGTAGATGCAATATTACTTTCACCAAGATAATAGCAAAAATAAATGAATACCACTTTAAATTAATATTGTGTAATCTCATAACATTCATTGGAAATTAAAATCAGAGGCAAGGACAGAATGGATCGTCAGAAGCTTTTTCCCAGGATGGAAGAGTCAATTACTAATAATAATAATCGCTTATTATCACAAGTAGGCTTCAATGAAGTTACTGTGAAAAGCCCCTAGTCGCCACATTCCGGTGCCTGTTCAGGGAGGCTGGTACGGGAATTGAACCCGCGCTACTGCCTTGTTCTGCATTACAAGCCAGCTATTTAGCCCATTGTGCTAAACTAGCCCCAGTGTAAGGAGACATAGGTTTAAGGTGCGAGGGGCAAAGTTCAGAGGAGGCGGTGCGAGGGAAGTTTCTTTACACAGAGGGTGGTGAGTGCCTGGAACTCAATGCTGGAGGAGGTGGTGGAATCAGATGCGATAGTCTGAGGGGCATCTTGACAAATACATGAATAGTATGGGTATAAAGGGATATGGACCCCAGAAGTGTAAAAGGTTTTAGGTCAGAAGGGTAGCATGGTTAGTGCAGGCTTGGAGCGCCAAATGGCCTATTCCTGTACTGCACTTTTCTTTGTCCTTTATTAATAAGCAGCCAATCTACATATAGGTTTTACAGCTAGGTAATTAGTTGAAAATGTACTTCCAGTTCATTATGAGTAACTGTACTGAAAACATTTGGAGTGCCCATTCAAATATTACAGTAGATTTATTATTTTAACAATTTACTGATTTGGAAAACATTATGCACCTAATTAGTGGAAATGTCAATTTATCTGGTATAATGTAATTTCCATTATGATTGACAAATCAACAATTACAGAATCATAGTATCATTGGAAAGGTCATAGGAAAGAAACCCAATGTGAACTTAGTGTGAAATGAATCTGTACATTATAACGATCTTGTTCCTTTTTAAGAATGGTGAAGATTACGTAATGTCATTCAAGTTGAAGCATGGAGTGTATTTTTCTCAGCTGAAGGTCTCTCTTTTCCCATTGTTCCTGCTCGAAAGGAAAACAGTGTCACTGTATTTGAACAACACACATTTTAGTTTACAAATTGTGGTATTAAGAATGGATGAAGTTGCTAATGACAATATTTTAATATATTTTTATAGCTACAATTAGTTTTGCAGTGGGTCTGTTCCTGTAGTTTATGCAAAATATATAGCAAAGAATATTATTTTAATAATATTCGTCTGAGAGGCAGTGTCATGTGTGTTATAATGATATGAAAGCACCAATCACTCATAACGGATTGGGCAAATATGTGGGTTCATTTGTTGAGACGAAACGCATGGGAACCTACATTACATACATGGATAGAAAGCATATAAACCCCAGCAGTACAGCCGGTGGTGTGTGCTCAGCTTAAATGCAAAAGTGAAACAAAAACTGGGTTGCATGGCGCACTTCCATTCTAATCAGGCCATGCTGGAATCCCTTAAAGGAATATTACAGCATTCCCATTTCTTTTTAAGTATATTACCCCCTTTAAATTTTAAAATACATGTTCATGTTTAGTTGCTGTTACATTTATTTACAGAACAGATAAATCTAAGTCTTTAAAGTGCAGAGGTAATCTGCCGGTGCACCCAAATCTTGGCTGAAGGTTTCTTCAATTTCTCACAGGGAACTGTGTGATTGTGATCCTTGGATTTTGCTCCTGATGCATTTGGGATCTTGTCCTAGATGTAATTTCGCTGTATGATGTTTGAAGAGCTGGGATGAATCTGAATTATCTTCAGTTATGCCTCACCATTGCACCATTGTGTGTAATGTCTTCATCGGTCTTTGTTTCTGATGAAATCCTTGTCACCTTGGTTGGTTGCCATGTACCTTCGCTGAGGTCCTGGATACAAAATTGTTGTTCCACCTCTAAACCTGGCAATTTTGCAATTTATCGTTCATGTTGGTCAACTTCACTGAGATTTTAAAAGCTTCTTTCTTAGAGAGTAGAATGGGTGAGAGTAGGTAGACTGATCCCGGGTTCGATTCCCGGCTTCAAGCATTGTGTGTGGAGTCTGCATGTTCTCCCCGTGTCTGCATGGGTTTCCTCTGGGTGCTCCGGTTTCCTCCCACTAGTTCAGAAAGACGTGGTTGTTAGGTGATTTGGACACTCTGAATTCTCCCTCAGTGTACCCGAACATGCGTCGTAGTGTGGCGACTAGGGGATTTTCACAGCAACTTTATTGCAGTGTTAATGTAACCCTATTTGTGACACTAATAAAGATTATATTATATACTGGTCTGCAAACATGAACTCTGCTGGTGTTGGAATAGTTGTACTTAAATGTTCTGCAATGTAACATTGCAATGTGTAGATCTTGCTTGGTTTGGTATGTTTACATTTGACAATTAGTGATTTCAAAATGCAAATATTTCATTGCTCTGGATCCAGCGGCCTATCTGAATGAGAAGTAGTAGCGTGATAGATATTCCATTTCTCACACCTATCCTGAATGGCTTAACAACAAATTGTGAACCGTTATCCATACCGCTCTGTCTAGGCGCACCAAATAAATTGAAAATAGCACTTAGACTGTGCATTACAGTTATGCTTAACATGTTGCACAACTGTTGAACAATGGGTTGCATGGTAAGGTAGTTGACAATGATAATGAAGTCAATACCATGGACATAAAAGAGGATGGATGCTATATTAGACCAAGGATGAGTAGAAGACTCATGTGAAATCTATGGAGCGCGATTCTCCGCTCACCCCCCCCCCCCCCACGCCGGTTGTGAGAATAGCGGGAGGGGCTCCCGACATTTTTTGCGCCCTCCCGCTATTCTCTCCCCCCCCCCCGACCCGCGACACGAATTGCCGCTCGCCATTTTTTACGGCGAGCGGCGATTCGCCGCGGCCGATGAGCCGAGCGGCCGGGCCTTTACGCCCGTTTTTTCACGGCAGCAAACACACCTGCTTGCTGCCGTCGTAAAAACGGGCACTGGATGCCCGTTTGGGGCAGCCAGAGGCCCGTTTGGGGCGGGAGCACCGCCGTTGTGCTCGGGAGGGGACAGGCCCACAATCGGTGCCCACCGATCAGCGGGCCTGCGTCCAAAAGGAACGCACTATTACCCCTCCGCCGCCCGACAAGATCAAGCCGCCACATCTTGTCGGGCGGCGGTGGAGAAATGCGAAACCGCGCATGCGCCGGTTCCGTCAATGGCGTGATGACGTCACCCGCGCATGCGCGGGTTGGAGCCGGCCGCGTGTCATCTTGGCGCGCGGCCTTAACGACGGTCGCTAATGCCGCGACGCCGTGATTCCCGGGGTCCCGCTCCTAGCACCGATGGGGGGGGGGAGAATTGGGTCCTGGGAACGGGTGTGACGGCTGCCTGAAACACGGCCAGTTTCACAGCAGCGTTTGCGGAGAATCTCGCCCCATGATTTTGGGGCAGCAGGGTAGCATGGTGGTTAGCATAAATGCTTCACAGCTCCAGGGTCCCAGGTTCGATTCCCGGCTGGGTCACTGTCTGTGTGGAGTCTGCACGTCCTCCCCCTGTGTGCGTGGGTTTCCTCCGGGTGCTCCGGTTTCCTCCCACAGTCCAAAGATGTGCGGGTTAGGTGGATTGGCCATGCTAAATTGCCCGTAGTGTCCTAATAAATGTAAGGTTAGGGGGGGGGGGGGGGTTGTTGGGTTACGGGTATAGGGTGGATATGTGGGTTTGAGTAGGGTGATCATGGCACGGCACAGCATTGAGGGCCGAAGGGCCTGTTCTGTGCTGTACTGTTCTATGTTCTATGATTCTTTGTGTTGACTTGGCATATGCTCTCAACAACATCCCGTACAGGACTTATGGGGCGCGATTCTCCCAGACAGGGAGAAATCGTAAGGCTGGCGTCAAATCCGGGCGGGTTTGACGCCAACCTCCCCCTCCCCGACCGGGAACCGATTCTGGTCCCCGGTCGGGGCTAGTATGCCGCGGCCGTAAACTCCGGCATCGCGGGCTTAACGAATTTCGTTAAGCCCGCTTGCCAGAGTTTGCGCCGGCTGACGCGTCACATGACGTGCCCACCGATCGCGGGCCCATGGCGTCAAATCCGGGCGGGTTTGACGCCAGCCTCCCCCTCCCCGACCGGGAACCGATTCTGGTCCCCGGTCGGGGCTAGTATGCCGCGGCCGTAAACTCCGGCATCGCGGGCTTAACGAATTTCGTTAAGCCCGCTTGCCAGAGTTTGCGCCGGCTGACGCGTCACATGACGTGCCCACCGATCGCGGGCCCATGGCACCCTTGGCACGGCCGTGGTACTGCCGTGCCAATCGGTGCCATGGTTTTCAAAATCGGGACTTTACGGCCGTTTTTACGAACGGCCAGACCAGGTGTGTTTGCCGTTCGTAAAAACAGCCGTAAAGGGCTTGGACTTCGGCCCATTGGCCAGCTGAGAATCACTGCTGGCCGTAAAAAAACGGCGGCAGCGATTCGTATCGGGAGTCGGGCGTGGGGGGGGGGGAGAATAGCGGGAGGGCGTCAGACTAGCGTGGCCGTAAAATTTTACGACCCCCGCTATTCTTCGCACCGTCGTGAGTGCGGAGAATTGCGCCCTCGGTGTGGGAATGATTATCTTCCCAGTGGTTCTCACAAAGTACGAGCTACCCCCTGAGGGATGGGGGAACTCCATTTGGCACTGGTTGCTGTCCTGAAATTTATGGACATGAAATTTATAAGATTGTCCAGTATTTTCTGTTTTTGTTTCTGCATCCGCAGTAATTTGCTTTTAGCTTACTGTTTTCTATACTCGTGTTATTTATTTTGTGGACATTTTGACAATATTCTTTTGACATGAAACATAGAATTTACAATGCAGAAGGAGGTCATTTGGCCCGTCGAGTCTGCATCGGCCCTTGGAAAGAGCACCCCACTTAAGCCCCACACGTTCACCCTATCCCCGTAACCCCACCTAATCTTTTTTGGACACTTAAGGCAATTTACCATGGCCAATCCACCTAACCTGCACATCTTTGGGCTGTGGGAGGAAACCGGAGCACCCGGAGAAAACCCACGCACACACGGGGAGAACGTGCAGACACCGCACAGACAGTGACCCAAGCCGGGAATCGAACCTGGGATCCTGGTGCTGTGGAGCAACCGTGCTAACCACCGTGCTACCATGCTGCCCTTATAATATTTGGGATGAGTGTTGCTGCAGCCATTTTCATGCACAATTCTGAAGCTCCAACAATTTTAATCGCAACTTTCTTTGACTCAATTTTTTGGACATTTTTTATTTGGTGTCTCTCACTTGCAATTGATCCAGCCCATATCTAGGTCACTTGCCTTTCTCGACTGAGTTACCCCTGTGTGGTACTCTTGACAATGCTGTCCCAATCACCACAAGGTATCCATCTGCTTACCAGATCCTTATTACAGGCGCTGTGCCTTCAGTGCTTTTGTGCACATTCTCAACATTTTTGAAAGCTTTAACTATTACAGCCTCACCAAAACATCGAAGGTAAGATCATGATATGCAGCATGACCTAAACCTGTTCTCCTTGTCATACCTGGACTTAATCTGGCTGCTAGACTGTTTAACCATGTTGTTTAGAAGGAACTATTGCTGTATACCATACCTTGTATGTTAGAATGATGGGCAGCAGTTACCAGCCTTGACACGCCCAACATGGTGACACGACAAAGCAATTGAATCGATTTGCGACACTTAAGATGTCTCGCGTGATTCAACTGAACCTCGCGAGACGTCTCGAGCTGGATCTCGCCCTCACTGAACATGTACCAGATCAGCATATTTAAATGAGCCATTCAGCTCATTTTATATGTCTGTACCGGATTCTGAGAAAGGCCCCTTTTCGTACTCGTCCACACAAATGTGGACCAGTCTTAATGGCACTGGGATAGTCTCCCAGGCCATTGGACACCCCTGGGCTCTGGGCATGGTGGTACCCTGACACTCCCACTAGCACCTGGGCACCTTGGCATTGTCAGCCTGGCACCTTGGCACTGCCAGATGGCACTCTGACAGGGCCAGACTGGCAATCTAACAGTGCCATCCTGGAACTGCCAGGGTGGCAGTGTCACAGTGCCAGGTGCCAGTTGCCCATGCCATGGGTTAGGCCCAGGTGTCATGCCCTTAAGAAGTAGGTTGAGGGAGGGGCTTGAAGATCCTGGAAGTGGTAAGTTGGGTGCAGTTGGGGTGAATCTGGAGGCCACTGTGCGGGTGCTGTGGAGGGGATTAAAAGACCTGATCCAATCCATAAGTGCTCATCTGGCACTGGCGAGTTGAGCTTATCAGTGCTGGAAATGATGTATGTGAAATCTCGATGGGGTATTCCCCACCAAAGCCAAAAAAAGCAAAGTGCCGTTAATAGCAGGGTGTTTCTCGGTATTGCAGCCCAAACACGGATAAAAGGCGGACTCTGATTTTTTCCCATTAAATTGCACCTGATATAAACGGAATTCTTTGTGTTATTTCAGTTTCACTGATAATTGCTGTCAAATTGCACGTGAAGCAAAAAAAGCATTCTCTGAAACTTGATCATTCCCATTACTGACTCAAAATGGTGCCTTTATAATGAAAATATTCTGCTTGAATGTTGTGGTTGATCTCAGTCGTTGCCAGGAATTTATGTTCAGGTCAGAAGCCATTTACAAATCAGATGAAGTTAAATATTTTTTCACAAACCACTTAGTCATTCTGTTGTAGAGAGTCAATTAATAATAATATGTAGGTTTTAATAGCACGGGTGGGGTGTCGAAGGCGGTTGTCTGGGAGGCTTTAAAGGCAGTGGTGAGGGGTGACGTGATCTCGTTCAAGGCTAGGCTAGAGAAAGAGGAGAGGTTGGAACATCAGAAGGTAATAGATGAGATGCTGGAGGTAGACAGGAGGTATGCAGAAGATAGGGACCCAGCGAAGTTGGAAAAGAGGAAGGAACTCCAGGCGAGCTTTGACCGACTAGCTGCCAGGAGGGCAGTACGCCAATTGAGGCGAGCAAGGGGGACAGTTTGCGAGCATGGAGAGAAGGCGGGACATATGTTGGCGGGTCAGCTCTGGAGGGAGGCTGCCGCAAGGGAAATTGTCCAGGTGCGGGACAGGGCAGGGAAGTTGGTGGTAGCTCCAGATCAGATTGACAAGATCTTTAAGGAATTCTATGAGAGGTTGTACAAGTCAGAACCACCTGGGGAGGCCGGGAGATGCAGGAATTTCTAGATGGGTGGAGTACCCGAGGCTAGGAGAGGGGGACAGGGCTACATTAGAGGGAGCAATTGTGGAGCAGGAGATAAAAGATGCGATTGCCAGGATGCAGTCGAGGAAGGTGGCAGGGCCAGATGGGTTTCCGGTGGAATATTATAAAAAATCCAAAGATAAGCTGGTACCGCTGATGGTGGGGATGTTTGAGGAGGCGATAGGGAAGGGGGGGTTACCACAAACTTTAGGGCAGGCATCGATTTCCTTGTTACTTTAGAAAGATAAAGATCCAATGGAGTGTGGATCATATAGGCCCATATCACTTATATTGGCAAAGATACTGGCAGGTCGACTAGAGGTGTGCATCCAGAAGGTGATAGGTGAAGATCAGATGGGGTTTGTGAGAGGGAGACAGCTCTTTTCGAACATTAGGAGGGTATTGAATGTGGTTATGGCACAGGCGGAGGGGAAGGAATCAGAGGTGGTTGTGGCATTGGACACCGAGAAAGTGTTTGACTGGGTAGAATGCGAGTACTTGATGGCAGTTGAGGAGCGGTTTGGGATTGGAGCCAGATTTGTGGACTGGGTAAAGCTACTATATAAGGAGCCGAGGGCCAGTGTCCACACAAATAACATCAACTCGGAATACTTTCCTCCACCGTGGGACTAGGCAGGGATGTCCTATGTCCCCCCTGCTGTTTGCACTCACGATTGAGCCATTGGCCATCGCGTTAAGAAGTTCGGAGGTATGGAAAGGGATAGTGCAGGGGGATATCGAGCATAGGGTGTCCCTATATGCTAATGACTTGTTATTATACATGTCGGAACCGAGTGTGTCAATAGGGGGAATACTGGAGCTGTTTCGGGTATTTGGGTCTTTCTCGGGGTACAATTTAAATCTAGACAAGAATGAATATTTTGTGATGTCTCGGCAAGGGGTGGGGACAGGGGTGGGGGGGCTGCCATTTCATAGGGTAGGGACTCACTTTAGATACCTTGGGGTGCGGGTTGCTCGGGTTTGGGGGGGGGGGGGCTCCGTAGGTACAACATTTCTAGTTTTGTGGGGAGGGTGAAAGCTGATCTGGCAAGTTGGGATGGTCTCCCTCTGTCACTGGTGGGTCGGGTACAGGTGGTTAAATTGAATGTGCTGCCGCGATTCCTATTTATATTTCAATGCCTGCCGATTTTCCTGCCAAAGGCATTTTTTAGAGAGATTGAAGGGATGATTACCTTGTTTATATGGGGAGGGAAGGTGGCCAGAATTAGAAAGGTGCGACTACAGAGAGGAAGGCAGGCAGAGGGTTTGGGTCTTCCGAACCTGACGTATTATTACTGGGCGGCGAATGTGGAGAAGGTACGGAGCTGGGTCAGAGAGGTTCACTCCCAATGGATCAGAATGGAGGAGAGTATGTTAAGGGGGTTGGGAATGAAGGCGCTAGCAACAGCACAGCCCCCGACAGCCCCGGGGAGATATTCAGGCAGTCCAGTAGTAATAGCTTTGTTGAGAATTTGGAGTTAGTTTCGCCAGCACTTCAGGTTGGTGGGAGGGTCAAGAGAAATGCTGATTCGGGGGGGAACCATAGATTTGAGCCAATGAAGTAGGAAAGAAATTTTAGGAGATGGGAGGAGAAAGGAAGTAGGACACTAAAAGATTTGTTTCCTGGGGGGTTACTTTGCAGGACTGAAGGAGCTGGGAGCGAAGTATGGGCTGGAGCAGGGAGAAATATTTAAATGCATGCAGGTTCGAGACTTGCCAGAAAGGAGATACAGAGCTTCCCAGTAGAGCTGGCTTCCACATTGCTGGAGGAGGTGCTGATGACAGGGGGACTGGACAAGGGTGTAGTATCGGCGGTTATTGGGGCTATTTTGGAAGAGGAGAAGGCGCTGCTGGAAGGGATCACGGCAAAGTGAGGGGATGAGTTGGGAGAAGGCATGGAGGAGGGGTTCTGGTGTGAGGTGCTCCGGAGGGTGAACGCCTCCATCTTGTGTGCGAGGTTGGGGCTGACACAGTTGAAGGTGGTATACAGAACATACCTTACAAGGGCGAGGACGAGCTGGCTCTTTGAGGGGGTAGAAGTGTGAGCATTGCGGCTAGGGGGGGGGTCCCGCAAACCACATTCATTTGTTTTGGTCCCGTCCAAAGCTGTAGGATTACTGGAAGGAGGTTTTTAAGGTAATCTCTAAAGTGGTGCACGTGAAACTGGACCCGGGCCCTCGGGAGGCCATATTTGTGTTATCAGAAATGGGTGTGGTGGCCTCGTTGATCACCCGAAGGCAGATTCTGGTTGGGTGGAGATCAACCTCCCCACCCTGTCCCCTGGCGTGGCGGGAGGACCTGCTGGAATTCTTGACGCTTGAGAAGGTAAAATTTGAACTGAGGGGAAGGATGGAGGGATTCTACAATTCATGGGCGTTATTCATTATGCACTTTCGAGAATTGGATTACATCGAACATTAGGGAGGGGAGGCTGAGAGGGTTGGGGGGAGGGGTCTGTATGTGTTAACGGTGACTATAAGTGATTCCTGATTCCTTTTTGTCATTTGTTTATGTTAAAGTGCGGGCTAATGTTTGGGGTTTGGTGGGAGGATGGGATCATTGTTATTGATATCGGGATTGACATTGCATTCATTACAGATTATCGCTTATTGTTGGGTGCAAATTTGGCAGAAAATGTGAAAAAGCAGGAGAATAAAAATATATTTTTTCAAAAGTCAATTAAGAATGCAGAATATATCGATTTCACAGTTATTTTCCACAACGTACCTGCTAGATGAAGTCATTCGTCCACTAACTTGAAGAAATTGACGAAATTTCTCTCTTATTTGTTGATCAGACAAATTCACATCATCGCTTATGACATTAAGCCTCAGAATAACTTTGAGTTGCACTGCACATAAAGTGAAAAAGAGATTAATGATTGAACTGAGCTGCAGCCAGGGTGCTCCTTCTATATTTCATTGGTGACCCTCAGGATGTTTATCATGGGGATTCATTACATTAAACGTCAGCACTGTAGTTAGAGTTTCTTTAGTTGGAAATAGCCATTTGAAATGATACCTGTGTGGAATAGATGTTCTTTTTAATTCATTCAAGGGGTATGGGCAGTTATTGTCCATCCCTAATTGCCCATGAAATGTTACTTGCCACTTATCACCCCAAGCCCATATGTTTTCCATCTTGTCTTATGAAAGAGAGAGGCAGACAATTAGTAATTGTGTTGCACTGTGTTTGTGTGATGTTTCTGTCAGCTGAATATCAGGAAGTTTGTGGAAGTAGTGAAAGGTGGCTGGGATGCTGGCATAATTGGTTGGTGTGAGAGGGTAAGGTGGAATATCTGGATGTGAGATATGAGCACTGAGCGCCAGGGTGTGTTGTCAAGGCTTAATACATTGAGCAGCATAACAGACTGGTGTTGTAGTGGACTGGAGATGGCGGGCACGATCACCCAAAAAATGACTAAGGGCGCAAATCTTGGGTAATATTTCTAGGTGTGGTAGTGAGCGGGAACTGTCGCAAGGTTTCCGGTGCTTGGCGCGGCGAAACCGGCAAGGCGTTAACCGGTGTTAATTGGTCCACTTCACGAATCCCCATGGGCTTAACGCCGCAAATGAAGGCTCGCCAGGCAATTCGCTGGGACCGCTCTCACTAGCCCCCCCCACCCCCCACCCCCCCACCCCCGCTAACAAGATTGAGAAGCATTTGCACAGCCAATGCCACTCAGTTCGCAGCCATGGCGCCGAGATGCACAGCTCCAATGTGGACATGGGGAGGTTCTTAGATGCAGTCAAGGCCAGAAGGGATGTCCTGTTTGCCCAAGGGTCCTGGAGAGTGAGCCACAGGGCAGCCAGTGCTGCCTGGGATGAAGTGGCAGAGGCCATCATCTCGGAAGCGTGACCAAAAGGACTGGCCTCCAGTGCTGCAAGAAGGTCAACGACCTACATTTGGCAGCATGGATGAGTTGGCACCCCTCCACCCCAAGACCTTCCAGCCCGCGTGCAAGCAGCCCCCCCCACATCCCTCCTTATGCCCCCCACAACCGATCCTTCACGTTCCCCACCCCACCACTGTGAACTGCACGTGCCTTTATGTGCGTCCGCAGGAGAAGTTTTCCCACAATCGTCAGGCAAAGTTCATATATTTTGCTACCTGGAAAAAAAGGACATCCATGACCTGTTGTATGTACCTGTGGGGTGTAGCCTGCCAGATGCCACACAGATCCCCGTTCGAGCCCTGTAAGGATCGCAAGACATAAGTGTTCAGGGCTGCAGTGACCTTGACAGCCACCGAGAGCAGATGTCCTCCTTCTCCACATGGCGCCAAGTCCGTAAGAACATGGCATAGGTGCCGCACCATCACCTTGTTGAGGTGGAGTCTCCCCTGGCATCCGCTGTCTGACATCTGCTCGAACGACCAGCGATGCTTTTACACCCCGGGCCGGCGCGGGCCTCCTCTAGGTCTCACCCTGGCCTGATGGGTGACCTTGTCCTCAGGGTATGGTGCAGGGTTCGGCACATGGGCCGTTGCCTAAAGCCTCTGTAGACATTGCTGCTGCTGCCACTGTTACCGGTGTCCGGCTGCCCAGCCTACCAGCAGCACAACGGCGGTTTGTTCTGCAGGTCTAAAATACTATCCATACCGTTCAATATCTACAACGGAGTAAAAGGTTGAAGAAGCAGGCAGGGAGATGAAGCCATGATCTTATTGAATGGTGGAATAAGGGCGAGAGGCCAAATGGGCAACTCCTGCTCCTATTTCTAATCTTCTTGATGATAACTATTGTGGGTGGAATTATTTATTCCTTACGGCAAGTCAGCTGGAATATTGTGGACCAAGGTATTAAATTAATACATCCAAGACTGCCAGAAATTATAAATAAAGCTTAAGTAAAAACAATAGAAAAGCTAAGAGAAGTGATGGGAATCGGGGAGGTAAAGAGTGAAATGGGAAATATAAAACATAGTTCAAATAAAAGGCTATCAGGGGTAGATGGGGAATGTGAAACTCAACGCAATCAACTCAACCATGATCCTGTTGAGTGGTGGAGCAAGCCGGGGAGTTGAATGGTCGACTTCTGCTCCTTCTTTTATAAATTCAAATGTTCATATAGATGGAGAAAATTATTGAAAAAGAGAGATAGCAAAAGTCAATAAAAGATCGAGAAATTGTGCTGATGAGAGATAACTGGAAACAGAAAAAAGGAGAGAAAGAACAGATACGTTCGGAAAAGAAAAAGAGGGACAGATCAAGTTCAGAGAAAAACACCATGGAGTATATAAATCAGAGTTACAGAGGCAGGCCGAGGATAGAGGAAAAGAGTGAATATGCCTAAAAAAGGGTGATTGAGAGAAATCAGATATCACATTGATAAAGCATATAAGCACAAGGGTGAAATCAGATAGTCAGAAAGTCGCAAGGTCAAAAAAAGAAAAAATGAGGGATGGAACAAGCCTGATCCATTTCAACACAATGGAGAACCTTTTGCCCAATACTCCCAAACCATTCTGACCTTTCATAAATCCCATCTTCATAAATGAACCGAGAGCATGTTTAGCCAATTTATTTTTTGATTAGGTATTATATCATTATAAAAACATGAAGAATTTATTTTCCTGCCCAGCACTTGAACTTCCCAACACCAGCAGTAGCTCCTTCACCCATTGATGATCCCTGATCACCAATGCCTTCACATTCCTTTATTCTGAACAATCTATACTGCCATCTCCTACTCTAGCAGCCGGTGCTCCTTCATGTTTTTATAATGATATAATACCTAAGCAAAAAAATAAATTGGCTAAACATGCTATCGGTTCATTTATGAAGATGAAACACATGAGAACAATGGAGGTCGTGTGGCGCAATGGGTATTGTCCCTGTCTCCAAGTCAGAAACTCCGGTTCAAAACCCACCCCAGGACTTGATGGCCAAGGAAGGAACATTCATGATGTGGCCATACAGGTTGAGTATCAGCATGCACAATCCTTCCAACATGCCAATGGCAGGTGGTAAGAGCATGAAAGACTCTTGCTCAACCATACTTGACGCAAAGTGGTGCCCCTCAAGCTGTAAGCCCTGACAACAGGCTAGTGACCGGTTGCAGGAACAAAAATTGGTATGGAGAAAGATGAAGTTCTGCTTTGTGAATAAGGGAAATTAATTAACAATGACATGAGCACAGTTATACAGAGGTATAAATTCTGAAGTGATCAGCAGAACTGTGGGCGTGATTCTCCGCACCCGGGAGAAATCGTGAGGCTGGCATCAAAAACAGGCGGGTTTGACGCCAGCCTCCGCCCCCCCCCCCCCCCCCCGACTGGGAACCGATTCTGGTCCCCGGTCGGGGCTAGCATCCCGCGGCCGTGAACTCCGGCCTCGCGGGCTTAACGAATTTCGTTAAGCCCACTAGCCAAAGTTTGCGACGGCTGACGCGTCAGATGACGTCAGCCGCGCATGCGCGGATTGGACGACTCCAACCCGCGTATGCGCGGATGACGTCATCACGCATTTGCGTGAAACCCGCGCATGCGCAGGCCGGTATGCCCCTCAGCCGCCCCGCGCATGGATCTCCATCTTCCTCTGAGATTCCTAGTGTCCTGCCATTCATCACATACTTCCTTGTCCTCTTACTTCTTCCAGAGTCCATCACCTTGCACTTATCAAGGTTCACATTGAAGCTGTTCATCTACCACTGCTCTGCCCATTTGGCCAATCCATCTATATCTTCCTGTAACCTATGACCCTCTTTTTCACTGCTTTTAAAAATTTAGAATACCCAAATATTTTTTCCAATTAAGGGGCAATTTAGCGTGGCCAATCTACCTATGCTTCACATCTTTTTGGGGGGTTAGTGGGGGTAAGAGCCACGCAGACATGGGGAGAATGTGCAAACTCCACATGGACAGTGACCTAGGACTGGGATTGAACCAGGGTCCTCAGCACCATGAGGCAGCAGTGCTAATCACTGCGCCACAGTGCCACCCCTCTTCTTCACTGTTAACCACCCTACCAATCTTGGCGTTGTCTGCAAACGTACTTATCATTCCCCCATGTTCTTGTCTATATTATTAATATAGATAACAAACAATAAGGGACTGTCATGGGAGTGTCCCTTTAAGAAATGTTTTGTCTTATCACATGGTTTCAGTAATGTCATTGTGTGGGCGGAGCTGGGCTGTGGCACTGGGTTTTACTTTTGTTTTTGAGCTGGGAGCTGTTGTGTGGCTCTGAGTTTTGCTTTCGTTTTCACATTTGGTTGCTGGATTGAGACAAAGAAGGCTTGTCCTGTCTCTCTCTGTCTGCATTTTAAAAGCTGTTTCCAGATTACTTGATAACTTGAAAAGAAATAATGAGTTTCTGGAAGAAATTCAAACCTGCTGTTTTGTAAAGGACACAAGTGCATCTAAACTAGGTCTTCAGTGCTGTGTGCTGGGCCACACCGTTAAAAATGGTTTTCTGGCTCATGGGATCTTGTTACTAAATTGGAACAGTTTAAAGGGGGGATTTATTAAGGGTTATACATAGAGTACTTTAGCTGTGTGGGATAATTATGTTTGTAGCTGATTAAATGCCTACTGTGTGTGCGGAGTCTACACGTCCTCCCCGTGTGTGCGTGGGTTTCCTCCGGGTGCTCCGGTTTCCTCCCACAGTCCAAAGATGTGCGGGTTAGGTGGATTGGCCATGCTAAATTGCCCGTAGTGTCCTAAAAAGTAAGGTTAGGGGGGGGGGGGTTGTTGGGTTACGGGTATAGGGTGGATACGTGGGTTTGAGTAGGGTGATCATTGTTCGGCACAACATCAAGGGCCGAAGGGCCTGTTCTGTGCTGTACTGTTCTATGTTCTATGATCTATATTTACAGAACTCCACAATACACAACTACTCTCTCTCACACCTAAACACCTTATCCCCGAATCAAGGGTTGGCACGTGATCTATGTGACTGCTCTTGAGCACCAGCTGGTGGCTAGATGTATCTACATGAAATTGTTAACCCTTCATCTCCCATACAATATCCATATTGTTACACCACCTTTCTTGTAAAGTGGCACGACATTAGTTGTTCCCCAGTCCTTTGGCACTTCCCCCATAGCCAGAGAGGAATTAAAAACTTGTATCCGAGCCCCTGCAATTCCCTGCCTCGCCTCCCACAGCAGCCTGGGATGCAATTCATCCAGCTCTGGGGATGTATCTATTTTAATACCCAACTAGAATCTCAGATTATATTGTTGCAGATTTATTAACAGGTCAATGGATTGATGCCTCATTCATTGATATATAAAGAGACACAAGTTACCTCACTACATAGGCCATAACTTCCTGGTTCTCCAGCATTGCATTTGGGAGTACCACAAAGAAACACTGGGGAATCCCTCTTGTAAGTTCCCATGTGTGGGTTTACCCAGCAACTATCTGGAAGGGATAACTTCTCCTGGTCTGGGAACCATTCGACAAAACGATTTATATCTCTAACTTCGGATAGTTCTGCCAGTTTTACAATCATAGCTACTCTGAAGAGTTAGAAGGAATAAAAGTACTTCTAACTTCAGAGTAACCATTTAAAAAACTCACACCGAGCCTCATATGGTACACCCCTCACACCACCCTCCCTAAACAATGCACCCGACCAATCATAGTGTTCTTCACCTCCCGTGGCCCCACCCAGTTGGGATTCCCCACCCGTGCCTCCCCAACCCCGACCAGACCCCTCTGACTGATCCGACAAGAAAATCCTGACCATAATTACTATTCATGTTGTGAGATTAAAAATAATCAACTTCACTGGTAGAATACCAGTGGATAGTGAGAATGATCAGTTTAAAACCGTAGCACAGTGGGTAGCACTGTTGCTTCACAGCTCCAGGATCCCAGGTTCGATTCCCGGCTTGGGTCACTGTCTGTGTGGAATCTGCATGTCCTCCCTGTATCTGCGTGGGTTTCCTCCGGGTGGTCCGGTTTCGTCCCACAAGTCCCGAAACATGCTGTTAGGTAATTTGGACATTCTGAATTCTCCCTACGTGTACCCTAAAGGGCCGGAATGTGGTGACTAGGGGCTTTTCACAGTAACTTCATTGCAGTGTTAATGTCAGCCTACTTGTGACAATAATGATTATTATTATTAAATTATAGGCTAAATTCTCCGCCCCTCGATGCTGTAAAAGCGAATTGTGATCAGGCGGATAATCGTTCGCCCAAATCCAGCCAAACTCGAGGTTTGCGCCTATGGCCGAACCAAACGCCATGCTCCAGTCCCTCGCAGGTGGTGATAACGAGGTTTGTGCCTCGCACTGGCGGCGGCATGCAAAACCGGCATTTAAATTCATTTATATTTCATTAGCGAACTGGATCCGGTATGCTCCAAGCCTCTACCATCTCCGCCCCTCTCAGGCGGAAGGCACCCAGACGCGGTTTCCTACAGGTCTTTAAAAGTGGGGACTGGACAGCAGGGCTGCGAAGGGAGAGAGAGAGAGAGAAGGTAAGCAAAGTTTTTAAAACTGTTAAAAATTGTACAACTTGCTGCGGTTGGCTGCCAGGGCCAGGGGAAGTGGCGAGCAGCAACTTGGTAACAGCTCCGTGGATTTGGGGTGTCCCCCTCGGGATCGGGGTGGCCTGGCTCAGACCACCATTGCTGCAGGATTTGTTTTAAATGTACCCATTTGGTACAAGTTACATGCCCCTGGCTGCTCACTCTGCTGTCTGCTCGTTGTGTCTTGTAAATATCCACAGAGTCTCTGGTCATTTGGGAGACCACCCAGGCCACCCCCCTGGAAACCCTCAGACCCAGCTGACCCTTCAGTGGGATGGGTGTGGGCCAGCTCAGTCAGTGGCACACCAGGTGCTGCCACTCCTCAGTTCACTCATCAGAAGCGCTGCCCCACTGCAGGGGAAGCAGTGAATAGCAGAGCTCACCCCAAACAAGGGATACATGCACCATGGCCTTTGACACCCTCCCAGGCACACTGCCCTTCTCAGGGAAGAGGCCGCTCCAATGACACTGTCAGCAAGCTCACTCCTCAGGACCACCAACTGTTTGGCTGAGATCTTGTCTGCCCACCCTGATCCTGCTCCCAACCATGCTGCCACATGACAGGTTGTCACAACTTGTGTGTTATACCCAGGATCCACAACACACTGTAGCTATGATCCCAGCAGATGTCAGATTCCTTGCCTCACCCCCATCTGTACGAGTTGCTTACACACAAGCCTCTAAGCATGGGGGTGGTGGTGGCACATGGTGACCTCTGCACTGCACAACCAGGTGCCTACCTGCTGTTGGGATAACACACAGCCCACCCAATGAGGTAAACCCCACAGGGGAGACAGGACAGGTGTCACAGAGGCTATCGCGGCCACTGACTGCAGCAGTCACTGGTACCCCTGTTTCCAGGGACGGATAGTGAGGATAGAGGCTCCCCTGAGCCACTCAGGGACGGGGACAGAGGTGCAGTGTGGAAGGCAACAGATCAGGAAGAATGGCTGAGTGGTGGAGGTGGATTTGGGGGGGGCGGCATCTGGAGGGCAGAGCTGAAGTGTAACTCAGCGTCACCATGTAGCCTGTTAGATCTGGATGCGCACGGGAACGCTCATCTTGCAAACATGTCTGCTCTTTTCCCTCCTTGCAGAAGACAGATTTTAGAATTCAGCCAGGAATATCCACCATCTACCTGGCCGCAGCTACTGTCATGGATGGACGGAGGCTGGAGGCACAGGGCCTGCTCAGGGAAGATCCTCCACAGGAGGAGCCTTCTCCAGAAGAGCAGGGCCAGCCATTCAGCTAGGGAAGGTGACCATCTAACAGACCGAGGAGGAGGTGTGAAGGAGGCCATATGAGGCCACGTTTGTAACGTCAGAGCCTGTCATTCGAAGACCTGCCAAACTGCTTATCCAGCCAGAGACTCCACTTATCCAGGGAGATCGTGTCATCTGTGCCAGATGGTGTCACACCTGGCACCATGGGGTATGGAGGTGGTCATTTCTATGCCTTCAGGTCTTTTCAGGTGGCAACCGGGACCTTCTGGTATATCGCAGCCTTCCATTCACAGGTGCATCCGTGTTTTCATGCATTATTTTCCCGGATAACGGATTATACCATAATCAATCTGGACCAAGCCCACCAGGATGCCGGGGCAGCAGGATTCCCTGCCATCACTGGAATGCCCCAGGTCCAGGGGGTGATAGATGGGACATAAATCCATCTACGGGGTTCCACTCGCTGACTCAAGCCATTCATTCATCCTACCTATCCTGACATTCCTACTCTGACTAGGTCATGGCACTGGTAGCAGTCCTGAGATTACTACCTTTGAGGTCCTACTTTTTAGTTTAGCTCCTAACTCCCTGAATTCAGCTTGTCAGACCTCATCCCGTTTTTCACCTATATCGTTGGTGCCTATGTGTACCATGACAGCTGGCTGTTCACCTCCCACCAGCTGCACTTAATGCACATTTGTGCTCAATACCCGGGCAGCGTGCATGAGTCGTACTTCCTGGCGCACTCATCGGTTCCCGCCACCTTCAAGGCGTTCCCTCGGGTGAGGGGTTGACTGTTGGGCAGTAAGGATTATTTGCTGAGGGTTACCCATTGCTAATGTCGCCTGTCTAAGGCTCCACACCAAGATGCAGAGCCCTACAGACGCACCATAGAAAGCGTCCTATCTGACATCACACTTTCTAAAGAAAGAGCGGCTCCTGATTGGCTCACAGTAAATCAGGTGTCTCGTGTCCTTAACCCCTTTATTTCTGGGCTCACAGGAGTAGATTCCCAGCTACACTTTATAAGGTAAGAGTTTTTTTTTCTGTTTCCTTCTCACAGTTACTTGAGGGTAGCAAGTTAGATTTGATACTGTTAAGGAGTGGAGTGGAGATGAGCGGTTAGACAGACAGCATCATGGGAAGGTAAGCGGGTAAATGGTGCATCTGAGGGTTAGACTGGGGAGTAACTGAAGAAGGATGTAACAGGAGGGCTGTGATTAGATTGGCCAAGAAAGGACCTGCTGGTAAGTAGTGGTGACTGGTAAGTAGTTTTGATTTTCATTGTCTATTTTTTGTTTGTTTCTCATTTGTTTTTTTGGCATTGTATTTGTATACGTTAACCTAATGTTTAAGACATGGCAGGAGATCGCATACCCATGTCATGCTCATCGTGTGCAATGTGGGAGCTCAGGGATATGTCCACTGACCCTGGCTCCTTCACGTGCAACATGTGTGCCCAGCTGCAGCTCCTGTTAGACCACTTCACGGCTCTGGAGCTGCCAATGGTCTCACTTTGGAGCATCCGTGATGCTGAGGACATCGTGGATAGCACGTTTAGCGAGTTGGTCACACCGCAGGTGAAAATTACTGAGGGAGATAGAAAATGGGTGACAAAAAAAAACAACAGTAGGAAGGCAGTGCAGTTGTCCCCTGCAGTCATTTCCCTAAAAAACAGGTATACGTTTTGGATAGTTGAGAGAGTTGGCTCACCGGGGAAGGCAGCAACAGCCAGGTTCAAGGCACCATGGCTGGCTCTGCTGCGCAGGAGGGCAGGAAGAAGAATGGCAGGGCTACAGTGATAGGGGACTCAATCGTAAGGGGAATAGTCAGGCGATTCTGCGGACGCAACTGAGACTCCAGGATGGTATGTTGCCTCCCTGGTGCAAGGATCAAGGATGTCTCCGAGCGGCTGCAGGACATTCTGGGGGGGGGGGGGGGGGGAGGTGAACAGCCAGCTGTCATGGTACACATAGGCACCAACGATATAGGTGAAAAACGGGATGAGGTCTGACAAGCTGAATTCAGGGAGTTAGGAGCTAAACTAAAAAGTAGGACCTCAAAGGTAGTAATCTCAGGACTGCTACCAGTGCCATGACCTAGTCAGAGTAGGAATGTCAGGATAGGTAGGATGAATGAATGGCTTGAGAGAAGGTGCAAGAGGGAGGAATTCAAATTCCTGGGGCATTGGAACCGGTTCTGGGGGAGGCGGGATCAGTACAAACCAGACGGTCTGCACCTGGGCAGGACTGTAACCAATGTCCTGGGGTGGGGGTGTTTGCTAGTGCTGTTGGGGAGGGTTTAAACTAATGTGACAGGGGGATGAGAACCAATGCAGGAAGTTGGAGGGAAGTAAAACGGGGCTAGAAACAAAAAGCAGTAAGGGAGAAAGTGTAAGGCAGAGAAGCCATCGTCAAAAATCAAAAAGGGCCACAGTACAGAGGACAGTGACTGAGGAGAGTGTGAAAAGGGAGGTGGTCAATGCAGGATTGAGGGTGTTGAACCTAAATGCGTGCAGTATACGGAACAAGGTAAATGAGCTTGTTGCGCACATTGAAATTGGCTGATACGATGTTGTGGGCATCACAGACACGTGGCTGCAAGGGGATCAGGGCTGGGATCTAAATATCCAAGGATATATGCCCTATCGAAAGGACAGGCAGATGGGCAAAGGGGGCAGAGTTGCAATATTAGTAAGGAATGAAGTTAAATCGTTAGCAAGGAGTGATATTGGATCAGAAGGCATAGAATGTCTGTGGGCGGAGTTGAGTAATCGCAAAGGTAAAAAGACCCTGATTGGAGTTATGTACAGGCCCCCTAGCAGTAGTCATGATGTGGGGCAGAAAATAAATCAGGAGATAGAAAAGGCATGTAAAAAAGACAAAATTACAATAATCATGGGGGAACTTCAATATGCAGGTGGACTGGGAAAATCAGGTTGGTAGTGGATCCCAAGAAATAGAATTTTTGGAATGTCTAAAAGATGTTTTTTTGGAGCAGCTGGTGACAGAGCCTACTAGGGAACAGGCAATTCTGAATTGGGTGATGTGTCATGAGGCAGACTTGATTAGGGATCTTAAGGTGAAGGAACCCTTCGGGACCAGTGACCACAATATGATCGAATTTACCTGCAGTTTGAGAGGGAGAAGCTGGAATCCGATGTGACTGTATTCAATTAAATAAGGGTAACTGCAAAGACATGAAGGAAGAGCTGGCCAGAGTTGATTGGAAAAGGAGCCTAGCAGGGAAGACAGTGGAACAGCAATGGTAGGAGTTTTGGGGGGTTATTAGGAAGGCACAACAGAAATTCATCCCAAGGAGGAGGAAACATGCTAAGTGGAGGACAAGGCATCCATTGCTGACGAAGGATATCAAGGACAGCATAAAGGCTGAAGAAAAAACATAGAAAGTTGCGAGGTTTAGTGGGAAACCAGAGTTTTGGGAAGCCTTTAAAAGCAAGCAGAGGACAACTAAAAAAGTTATAAGGGGGAAGAAGATAAAGTACGAGTGCAAGCTAGCTAGTAATATAAAGGAAGATAGGAAGAGATTTTTTCAACATATAAAAGGTAAGAGAGAGGCAAAAATAGACATTGGACCACTGGAAAATGTGGTTGGAGAAGTATTAATAGGAAACAAAGAAATGGCAGACAAACTGAATAGGGGGACGGGACTTCCAGATTTGAAGGGGGGTCATGAGTTAGTATGGACTCTGTTAATGTATACTGTTGATGTTGTAATATTATTCATAAAGACGTTTAGAGTTAGGGCTGTATAAGTTGTGTTAACAAAGTTAAGTCAACAAGCCTTTTTACAACACAAGACGGAAAACAAACAATAACTAACTATGGTCAGTCTATATACAAGGGTAAAGACTTGGAAGGAGGTGAAGTAGGAGGATCCTGTCTATCGATGGTAAACCTGATGTTCAGTAGTGTAGAGCAGGGTAGAAATATGTCAGGGCATGCCATGGGGTCTTCTCCATAACTGTACCCTCTGTTGTAAATGTCGTATTATTCACCCTGGGGTAACATGGACTGCAACTGGATGCAGTTGTACTTGAAAGTAGACTCCAAACTGTGATGTTAGTTCAATACGCTTTATTGAACTTGTTAAGCAGTGCACACAGTTCTCTGTGGGTTTGACACTCTACTAATCTAAGCGTGCTTGCTATAACTAACTAGACCAAACTAGCTCTGAGCCATGTGTAGAAGGTGCGAACTGATATATACACCTTGACTGTCGCTACAGTTGTCACCAGTGCAAAGAGGCAGAGTGTTGATGCCTCATGTGTTTTATAGTGGGAGCCCACCTTCTAGTGATCTGCCTGGTGATTGGTTGTGTTTTGTCCCTTGTGTTGATTGGCTATACTGGGTGTCTGTCACTGCCTGTCTGTATCTCATTATGCGCATGAGTGCATGTCATGACAGTAAATATCTACACAGTTCTGTAATGTTAACAAAGACTTCTTGGTGACTTCTGCAAGATGGTTTAAAATGTAGGGATTCTATGCTTAAAATAGCCTCCTTCGTGCTGTATTTAAAAATAGTTAGCACTGCTGCCTCACAGCTTTAGGGACCCAAGTTCAATTCCAGCCTTGGGTGACTGTGTGGAGTTTACACATTCTCCTAGTCTGTCTGGGATTCCTACATGTGCTCTGATTTCATCCCACGGTCCAAAAATGTGCAGGTTAGGTGGATTGGTCATGCTAAGTTATCCCTTAGTGTGAAAAGGTTAGATGGGGTTACAGGTTTATGGAGAAAGGGCAGGGGAGTGGGCCTGGGTGCTCTTTCAGAAGGTCGGCGTAGACTTGATGGGATGAATGGCTGCCTTCTGCACTGCAGAGATTTTATGATTATTCTATGATGATGTCTAAATATTACACATAAGGGTCGCAACAACCCAACAAAATAATACCTTGAATGAGTTGCCCAATTTTCAATACCATAAGAAAGAGGTACATGGATGACATTTGATATTCCCGTTACCTGTATTTGGTGAATTCCCAACTGCAGTCGAAGTTCTCGTATAATGAGATCTCAATGGTTGAGTGCTGTTCTGCTCAGTTGTTGGTGATGATGTTGATAATGGTGATATCGAGGCCTGTGGTGCAGTTGTTGATGGTTCAGACAACTTTATTTCTGCTGTTGATGTTGTATTTAACGTGACAGCTTGACCAAACCAGAGAATCAATGTTTGAGACTTTAATTAGAGCATTATATGTTGTACTACCTTTTCTGATTCAATAGAAGCTTCAAAATTGAGAACAATTCCACATATCATATTGGTGTTCACCAATAATGTCCTCAACCTAATTCTGCCATACACACTTACAAAATATCCTCATAAATATGCACTCCTTCAAAGTCCTCTCCCTCCACCACACATAATGTGAACAATCAACTTCCGGTGACGGTGATGTGCCAAGCGGATGCACATCAGTTGGCTCTCCTCCCAACCAGAACCAAAAGAGACACTTTTAGAAGAATTTGACCCAAAAAACTAACACAAAAAAGAGGAACAGAAGCAGCAGAGGAGAAGATGCCGGCGAATGGAAGCTCGAAGGGCAGACAAGAGGACAGAAATGGTGGAAAGGGCCACAAGTAACGGGTGGTTGAACCGGTGGACCCATGAGGTGAGGGCAGGGTCCGGCCGCCCAAGAGCAAGGGAGACTGGTGGCCTGAGCACCGGCACCAGCACCAGCTTCCCACACCCCAGCAGGAGACAGATGGAGGACTTTCCAAAAAGGAGATGGCCGCCATGAAGGAGGCGATTAAAATCGAGATCCAGGTAGCAGTGAAAGTGGTGGTGTCGGAGACGATGGTCCCTACAACGTACGATCAACGGTCTGGGAAAGAAAGTGGAGGCGCAGGGAGAAGACGATCCAAGACCTCGAGAGAGCCTCGATGGACCAGAGCGACAGGACCGTCGCTCTGGAGGCAGAGGTGAAAAGGTTGGTGGCGACCCAGGGGAACTTGAAGGGAAAGGTCACCAGTGAGGGGTGGGGAAAATTGCGTATCCCAACTCTTGCAACATTTAGTGCCCACGTTACGGACTTGCTGACAGCTAACTCGGGCGCAAAATAGCTGCTGGTATCTATTGTCAGTCTCTATCCAAGGAGAGTGACTGGGAAAGTTGTGCAGCAGAAGTATCCGTTACATTAAGGGTTAACCTTGGCCTACCCACTGGTGCTGTAAAGAACCACTGTAAAGACTGGAACCGAGGTCAGCAGTATAGAACTAGTTAGCAACATGTAAGGACTTACTATGGAGTGTTCCCCATAACTATGCCCTCTATTTTAAATATATACACCGTTCAGTAATGTTAATAAAGACTTATTGGTAACTTCTGCAAGGTGGTTTAATGATGTCAAAGTAGTACACACCATGGGTAACAACAACCCAACAAAACAATACCTTGCCATGGTTGCATTATTTTCAACACCTTAAGAAGGAGAGATTATGGATACGAATTGTTGTTTAGAACTACCTGTTCTGGTTGAATTTTCAGCTGTTGCTGTTGTTGAAGTTATCATAATGCAAGGTGAAAATGATTGAGTGATGTTCTGCGTAGTTGTTGGTGATGATGTAGATAATGATGGTGGTAAGGCCTGTGGTGTAGTTGCTGATGGTCTAGAGGAAGTGATTTCTGTCGTTGTTGTTGCAGTAGTTGACATCACTGATTGAACAAATGAGAGAATCAGTGTTGGACACTTTAATTAGTGAATTATGCGTTGTGTCACCTTATCTAATTAGTGCATTATGCGTTGTGTTACCTTTTCTGATTCAGTAGAAGCTTCCAACTTGAGAGCAATTCTCCATGTCATGCTGGTGTTTCAACAATAATGTTGTCAATCCAATGCTGCCATACACGTTTACATAATACTCACATAAGTATACATGTCTTCAAACTCCTCGGTGCTCTCTCCCCCCCACCGCACATAATAGGAACACCCAAATTGGGCTCACAAGCGGTTCTGCTTCGACCTTGCCCCGGCACAGGTTGGCACAGGCTGGCACTGCCTGAATGTCCCTCTCTCCCTGGGTGCAATACTGACATTGGCACCCCAGCGGATCCACTTGACTGTTTCCCGTCCTTTCAGAGCAGATGTTTCAATATTCCTTCAGGGGTTCATATGGCGGTGATAGTATTAAAATTTAGTGAGATGTATTTAAATAAAGATCCTGTCTTTTGTAAGGGTGGCATAGAGTTTGCAGTGACTTGATCGAAAGCAGACATTTATTTTACAATTATTATTATGTACACATCCAGTAGTTCCCTTCTAGGTCGACTCTGGTGGGTATCTTACTGGACAACTCTATTTACACAAAGAGAACATTGTTAAAGATCCCCAGCTTCCTTATCGAGGGAGCTCGTATGTTGCAAGATCCATAGGGTAGATAATCATCCCTACCCCGTAAGACCTGTCCGGGCTACAACACCGTCCTTCCTGGGTGAGAACCTAATTATGAGACCAGTGAGGGGAGGAGAAAATCGGGAAACACGATGTTGCCGGCGGAAACCGCGGGGGTGATGCTCCCAGCCCTAGGCAGGGTCGGAGAATCCGCGCGGCCAGACACGCCGCCCCGCGCCGGCACGCGATTCTCCGCAGTTAAAACGCTGAGTCCCATCGGCGCCGTCCACACTTGCAGGCCGACCTCTCTGTCCCCCGCCTTTTTTCCTACGTGCCGGCCCATGTAGTCCTGCGCCATGTTGTGTTGGGGCCGGCACGTTGCAGGAGCCACCACGCATGCGCGCTTTGGCGTCGGCGCCACTGTGCATGTGCGGAATCCACAGCGCCCAGTTTGCGCCGGGATCGGCAGCTGGAGCGGCGTGAACCACTCCAGCACCATGCTGGCCCCCTGGAGGGACCAGAATTACTCCTGGCAGTGGCCCATTCATGCTGTCGTAAAACGCAACGGCGTTTACGACGGTGTGGACCGCTGCCGCAGGATGGGAGAATCCCGCCCCGCATCTCCCAACGCTTGTGATATTTTGAGCATACATTACCAGTCTCATTGACGGCTAATGCAGTCCCAGGTAACTATTATCAGTCTCTATCCAAGGGAGAAAGACGAGGAAGGTAGTGCAGTGGAAGGATCTGGTACATTAAGGGTTAATCTTGGACTACCCACAGGTGCTGTAAAGAGCCACTTGACTGGAACCTCGGCCAGCAGAATAGAACTAGTCAGCAACATGTTCATTTCACATGCCATGGAGACCTCTCCATAACTGTACCCTCTATTGTAAATATATACACCGTTCAGTAATGTTAATAAAGATTTCTTGGTAACTTTTGCAAGTTGGTTTAAAAATGTCTAAGTAGTATACACATGGGTAGCAACAACCCAACAAAACAATACCTTGCAGGAGTTCCATTACTTTCAACACCATTAGAGAGAATAAGAATTGTTGTTTACAAGATAATATTGTGGAGGAGAATGCTGAGACCCAGGCTATTAGAATAGATGGCATTGAGGTGCGTAGGGAAGAAGTGTTGGCAATTCTGGACAAGGTGAAAATAGATAAGTCCCCGGGGCCGGATGGGATTTATCCTAGGATTCTCTGGGAAGCCAGGGAAGAGATTGCTGAGCCTTTGGCTTTGATTTTTAGGTCATCATTGGCTACAGGAATAGTGCCAGAGAACTGGAGGATAGCAAATGTGGTCCCTTTGTTCAAGAAGGGGAGTAGAGATAACCCCGGTAACTATAGGCCGGTGAGCCTAACGTCTGTGGTGGGTAAGGTCTTGGAGAGGATTATAAAAGATACGATTTATAATCATCTAGATAGGAATAATATGATTAGGGATAGTCAGCATGGTTTTGTGAAGGGTAGGTCATGCCTCACAAACCTTATCGAGTTCTTTGAGAAGGTGACTGAACAGGTAGACGAGGGTAGAGCAGTTGATGTGGTGTATATGGATTTCAGTAAAGCGTTTGATAAGGTTCCCCACGGTCGGCTATTGCAGAAAATATGGAGGCTGGGGATTGAGGGTGATTTAGAGATGTGGATCAGAAATTGGCTAGTTGAAAGAAGCCAGAGAGTGGTAGTTGATGGGAAATGTTCAGAATGGAGTTCAGTTACGAGTGGCGTACCACAAGGATCTGTTCTGGGGCCGTTGCTGTTTGTCATTTTTATAAATGACCTAGAGGAGGGCGCAGAAGGATGGGTGAGTAAATTTGCAGACGACACTAAAGTCGGTGGAGTTGTAGACAGTGCGGAAGGATGTTGCAGGTTACAGAGGGACATAGATAAGCTGCAGAGCTGGGCTGAGAGGTGGCAAATGGAGTTTAATGTGGAGAAGTGTGAGGTGATTCACTTTGGAAAGAATAACAGGAATGCGGAATATTTGGCTAATGGTAAAATTCTTGGTAGTGTGGATGAGCAGAGGGATCTCGGTGTCCATGTACATAGATCCCTGAAAGTTGCCACCCAGGTTGATAGGGTTGTGAAGAAGGCCTATGGTGTGTTGGCCTTTATTGGTAGAGGGATTGAGTTCCGGAGCCATGAGGTCATGTTGCAGTTGTACAAAACTCTAGTACGGCCGCATTTGGAGTATTGCGTACAGTTCTGGTCGCCTCATTATAGGAAGGACGTGGAAGCTTTGGAACGGGTGCAGAGGAGATTTACCAGGATGTTGCCTGGTATGGAGGGAAAATCTTATGAGGAAAGGCTGATGGACTTGAGGTTGTTTTCGCTAGAGAGAAGAAGGTTAAGAGGTGACTTAATAGAGGCATACAAAATGATCAGAGGGTTAGATAGGGTGGACAGCGAGAGCCTTCTCCCGTGGATGGGGGTGGCTAGCACGAGGGGACATAGCCTTAAATTGAGGGGTAATAGATATAGGACAGAGGTCAGAGGTGGGTTTTTTACGCAAAGAGTGGTGAGGCCGTGGAATGCCCTACCTGCAACAGTAGTGAACTCGCCAACATTGAGGGCATTTAAAAGTTTATTGGATAAGCATATGGATGATAAGGGCATAGTGTAGGTTAGATGGCCTTTAGTTTTTTTTTCCATGTCGGTGCAACATCGAGGGTCGGAGGGCCTGTATTGCGCTGTATCGTTCTATGTTCTATGTTCTATGTAACTACCTGTTCTTGTTGAATTGCCAGCTGTTGTTGAAATTGTCATATTCGGAGGTGTCAATGATTGAGTGATGATCTGCGTAGTTGTTTGTGATGATGTAGATAATGATGGTGCAAAGGCCTGTGGTGTTGTTGCTGATAGTTCAGGGGAAGTTATTTCTGCTGTTGTAATATTTGACATCACTGATTGAACAAACCAGAGAATCAGTGTTTAACACAGTGCATTATGCATTGTGCACACTTTTCTGATTCAGTACAAGCTTCAAACTTGAGAACAATTCTAAATATCATATTGCTGGTTCAACAATAATGTCCTCAAACTAATGCTGCCATGCACGCTTACAAAATATCCACTTAAATATACACTCATTAAGGGCAGCACGGTGGCACAGTGGGTTAGTCCTGCAGCCTCACGGCGCCGAGGTCCCAGGTTCGACCCAGGCTTTAGGTCACTGTCCGTGTGGAGTTTGCACATTCTCCCCGTGTTTGCATGGGTTTCGCCCCCACAACCCAAAAGATGTAAAGGCTAGGTGGATTGGCCACGCTAAATTGTCCCTTAATTGGAAAAAAATGAATTTGGTACTCTAAATTTATTTTAAAAATATATATACACTCATTCAAAGTCCTTGGTGCTCTCCCCCCCCCCCCCCCCCCACCCCCCCCACCATACATAACGGAAATCCCAAAAATGGGCTCAAAAGTGTGCCTGCCCTGACACTGTTTCTGGCCCAGGTTGGCACAGGCTGGCACTGCCAGAATGTCCTTCTCTCCCATGAGCAATACTGACCTCGGCATCCCAGTGGTTTCCTGTCCTTACAGAGCTGCAGTTTCAATATTCCGTCAGGGGAATAATGTGACGATGTGAATGAATAATATTAACATGTAGTGAGATGTACTTAAATGAACATCCCACCTTTTGTAAGGAGCACGGTATGGTTAGCACAGATCCAGGGTCCCAGGTTTGATTCCTGGCTTGTGTCACTGTCTGTGCGGAGTTTGCACTTTCTCTCCATGTTGGCATGGGTTTCCTCCAGGTGATCCAGTTTCCTCCGGGTGATCCAGTTTCCTCCTACAGTCCAAAGATGTGAGGGTTAGGTGGATTAGCCATGCTTGCTTCGTGTCCAAAAATGTTAGATGAGCGTTACTGGGTTACGGGGATAGGGTGGAGGTCAGGGCTTAGGTTGGGTGCTCTTTCCAAGGGCCCTTCAGACTCGATGGGCCAAATGGCCTCCTTCTGAACTGTAAATTCTATGAGTACACTGAGTTGGTCGAAAACAAAAAAATACTTCATTTTACAATTACTGTTACATACAGCTTCAGTAGTTCCCTCCTGGGTCTTTTCCAGTCGGTGTCTTACTGGCCAAATCTATTTCCACAAAGCGAACATTCTTAAAAATCCCCCACTTCCTTATCGGGGAGCTCATATGCTGCAAGATCCAAAGGGTGGTTAATCATCCCTACTCCTTATGACCCATGCGGGCTATAACACCACCAATCCTGGGTGGGAACTGAATTATGTCACCGGTGAGGGGTGGGGGAAAATCAGGTAACTATCGTCAGTCTCTATCCAAGGAGGATGACTGGGAAAGTGGCGCAGTAGAAGTATCCGGTACATTAAGGGTTAACCTTGGACTACCCACTGGTGCTGTAAAGAATCACTTGACTGGAATCTAGGTTAGAAGTATAGAACTAGTTAGCAACGTGTAAGGACATGCCATGGAGACTTCTCCATAAATGTACCCTCTATTGTAAATATATATACAGTTCAGTAATGTTAATAAAGACTTCTTGGTAACTTCTGCAAGATGGTTTAATGATGTCTAAGTAGTACACACCATGGGTCGCAACAACCTAACAAAACAATACCTTGCAGGAGTTGCATTACTTTCAACACGATAAGAAAGAGAGATATGGATATGAATTGTTCTTTGGAACTACCTCTTCCTGTTGAATTGCCAGCTGTTGTTGACGTTGTCATATTCCGAGGTGTCAATGATTGAGTGATGTTCTGCATATTTGTTGGTGATGATGTAGATAATGATGGTGCAAAGGCCTGTGGTGTTGTTGCTGATGGTTCAGAGGATGTTATTTCTGTTGTTGTTGAATTATTTAACATCACTGATTGAACAAACCAGAGAATCAGTGTTGGACATTTTAATTAGTGCATTATGTGTTGTCCTTCCCTTTTCTGATTCAGTCGAAGCTTCAAACTTGATAACAATTCTCCATATCATACTGGTGTTTCAACAATAATGTCCTCAATCCAATGCTATCATACACGCTAACAAAATATCCACTTAAATATACACTCCTTCAAATTCCTCGGTGCTCTCTTTCCCCTCCCCCCCTCCCCTCCTTCCCCCCCCCCCCCCCCCCAATATATCATAGATATCATAGAATTTACAGTGCAGAAGGAGGCCATTCGGCCCATCGAGTCTGCACCGGCTCTTGGAAAGAGCACCCTACCCAAGGTCAACACCTCCACCCTATCCCCATAATCCAGTAACCCCACTCAGCACTAAGGGCAATTTACCATGGTCAATCCACCTAACCTGCACATCTTTGGACTGTGGGAGGAAACCGGAGCACTCGGAGGAAACCCACGCACACACGGGGAGGATGTGCAGACTCCGCACAGACAGTGACCCAAGCCGGAATCGAACCTAGGACCCTGAAGCTGTGAAGCAATTATGCTATCCACAATGCTACCCAAATTGGGCTCACTTGCGGTTCTACCCCGACATTGCCCCTGTCTTTTGTAAGGGTGGCATAGGGTTTGCAGTGACTTGATTGAAAGCAGTCATTTATTTTACAATTATTATTATGTACACATCCAGTAGTTCCCTTCTGGGTCGTCTCTGGTGGGTATCTTACTGGACAACTCTATTTACACAAAGAGAACATTGTTAAAGATCCCCAGCTTCCTTATTGAGTGAGCTCATATGCTGCAAGATCCACAGGGTAGATAATCATCCCTACCCCGTAAGACCTGTGCGGGCATTGGAACTGGTTCTGGGAGAGGTGGGACCATTACAAATTGGACAATTTACACCTGGTGCCGGACTGGAACAAATGTCCTGGAGGGGTTGTTTGCATGCACTGTTGAGGAGGGTTTAAACTAATATGGCAAGGGGATGGAAACCAATGCAGGAGGTTGGAGGGCAGTAAAGAGATGATAAAAGCAAAAGTCAGTGAGGAGAAAAGTGGAAGGCAAATAAACAGATTGAACTACATTTATTTCAATGCAAGAGGCCTAACGGGCAAGGCAGATGAACTCAGGGCATGGATCGGTACATGGGACTGGGATTTTATAGCTATTACTGAAACATGGCTAAAGGAGTGGTAGGACTGGCAGCTCAATGTTCTGGGGTACAGGTGCTGTAGGAAAGATAGACAAGGAGATAGGAGGGGAGGGGGAGTTATATTTTTGATTAGGGACAGTATCACGGCAGTACAGAGAGAGGATATATCCAAGGGTTCGCCCATTGAGTCTATATGGGTGGAACTGAAAAATAAGAAGGGTGAGATCACTTTGATAGGACTGTACTATAGGCCCCCAAATAGTCAGTGGGATATTGAGGAGCAAAGATGTAAAGAGATTACAAATAGCTGCCGTAAAAATAGGGTGGTAATAGTTGGGGACTTTAACTTTCCCAACATTAACTGGCAGAACACTAGGGGATTGGATGGGGGAGAAATTTGTCGAGTATATTCAGGAAGAATTCCTCATTCAATATGTGGATGGCCCGACCATAGAGGGGGGAAAACTTGACCTGCTCTTGGGGAATAAGGAAGGGCAGGTGAGGGAAGCGTTAGTGAGGGATCACTTTGGGACCAGTGACATAATTCCATTAGTTTTAAAATAGCTATGAAGAATGATAGTTCTGGCCCAAAAGTTAAAATTCTAACTGGGGCAAGGCCAATTTTGAGGGTGTTAGGCGGTAACTTTAAAACGTTGATTGGGGTGCCTATTTGCAGGCAAGGAGACAGCTGGTAAGTGGGAGATGTTCAAAAATGTGTTAACTAAGGTTCAGGGTGAGTACATTCCTCTGAGAGTGAAGGATAAGGCTGGTAGAAGTAGGGAACCCTGGATGACCCGGGACATTGAGGCCATGGTCAAAAGGAAGAAGAAGGTATATGACATGCATAGGCAGCTGGGATCAAGTGGATCACTTGAAGAGTATAGGGCTTGTTGGAGTAGAGTTAAGAGAGAAATCAGGAGGGCAAAAATAGGACATGAGATTGTCTTGGCAGATAAGGCAAAGGAAAATCGAAAAAGCTTTTACAGATACATAAAGGGTAAAAGGGTGACTAGGGAGAGGGTAGAGTCCCTTAAGGGTAAGCAAGGTCATCTATGTGCAGATTTACAAGGGATGAGAGAGAAATAAAAAGTGATGTCTTGAGAAGTGTACATATTACAGTGAAGGAGGTGCTGGAGGTATTAAAGAGCATCAAGATAAATAAATCCCCGGGACCTGATGATTTGTATCCCAGAACATTATGGGAGGCTAGCGAGAAAATTACCGGCCCCCGAGCTGAGATATTTGAATCATCGACAGCTACAGGAGAGGTGCCTGAAGATTGGAGCGCAGCAAATATTGTGCCCTTGATTAAGAAGAACTCTAGGGATAAGCCTGGGAACTACAGAACGGTTAGCTTTGCTTCTGTAGTGGGTAAATTGTTAGGTATCCTGAGGGACAGGATCTACAGGCATTTAGACAGGCAAGGGTGAATTAGGGAAAGTATGCATGGCTTTGTAAGAACATAGAACATAGAACATAGAACATTACAACGCAGTACAGGCCCTTCAGCCCACGATGTTGCACCGTCCTGTGAAACCCTTCTAAAGTCCCTCTACACTATTCCCTTATCGTCCATATGCCTATCTAATGACCATTTGAATGCGTTTAGTGTTGGCGAGTCCCCTACTGTTGCAGGCAGGGCATTCCACGCCCTTACTACTCTCTGAGTAAAGAACCTACCTCTGACATCTGTCCTATATCTATCTCCCCTCAATTTAAAGCTATGTCCCCTCGTGCTGGACATCACCATTCGAGGAAAAAGGCTCTCGATGTCCACCCTATCTAATCCTCTGATCATCTTGTATGCCTCAATAAGTCACCTCTTAACCTTCTTCTCTCTAACGAAAACAGCCTCAAGTCCTTCAGCCTTTCCTCATATGATCTTCCCTCCATACCAGGCAACATTCTTATAAATCTCCTCTGTACCCTTTCCAATGCTTCCACATCCTTCCTATAATGTGACGACCAGAACTGCACGCAATACTCCAAATGCGGCCGCACCAGAGTTTTGTACAACTGCTACATGACCTCATGGCTCCGAAACTCAATTCCTCTACCAATAAAAGCTAACACACCGTACGCCTTCTTAACAACCCTCTCAACCTGGGTGGCAACTTTCAGGGATCTATGACATGGACACCGAGATCTCTATGCTCGTCCACACTACCAAGAATCTTACTATTAGCCCAGTACTCTGCCTTCCTGTTATTCCTTCCAAAATGAATCACCTCACACTTTTCTGCATTAAACTCCATTTGCCACCTGTCAGCCCAGTTCTGCAGCTTACCTATGTCCCTCTGTAACTTGTAACATCCTTCTGCACTGTCCACAACTCCACCGACTTTAGTGTCATCTTCAAATTTAATCACCCATCCTTCTACACCCTCCTCCAGGTCATTTATAAAAATGACAAACAGCAACGGCCCCAAAACAGATCCTTGTGGTACACCACTAGTAACTGGACACCAGTCAGAGCATTTCCCATCAACCACCACTCTTTGTCTTCTATCAGCTAGCCAATTTCTGATCCAAACTGCTAAATTACCCTGAATCCCATGCCTCTGTATTTTCTGCAATAGCCTACCATGGGGAACCTTATCAAACGCTTTACTGAAATCCATATACACCACATCAACTGCTTTACCCTCATCCACCTGTTTGGTCACCTTCTCGGGAAAGTCATGTCTCACAAATTTGATTGAGTTTTTTGAAGGGGTAACCATGAAGGTAGGTGAGGGCAGTGCAGTCGACATGGACTTTAGCAAGGCCTTTGACAAGGTACCGCATGGTAGGTTGTTGCAAAAGGTTAAATCTCACAGAATCCAGGATGAGGTGGCCAATTGGATACAAAATTGGCTTGGCGACCTAAGCTGAAGGATAGTTGTGGAGGGTTGTTTTTCGAACTGGAGTCCTGTGACCATTGATGCACCTCAGGGATCGGTGCTGGGTCCACTATTATTTGTTATATATATTAATGATTTGGATGAGAATGTGGGAGGTATGGTTAGTAAGTTTGCAGATGACACCAAGATTGATGACATAGTGGATAGTGAAGAAGGTTATATAAGATTGCAACAGAATCTTGACCAATTGGGCCAGTAGGCCGATGAATGGCAGATGGAGTTTAATTTGGATAAATGTGAGGTGATGCATTTTGGTCGATCAAATCAGGGCAGGACCTACTCAGTTAATGGGAGGGAGTTGGGGAGAGTTACAGAACAAAGAGATCTAGGGATACAGATTCATTGCTCCATGAAGGTGGAGTCGCAGGTGGACAGGGTGGCGAAGAATGTATTTAGCACGCTAGGTTTTATTGGTCAGAATATTGAATACAGGAGTTAGGACATCTTGTTGAAGTTGTACAAGACATTGGTAAGACCACACATGGAATACTGTGTTCAGTACTGGTCACCTTATTACAGGAAGGATATTGTTAAACTAGAAACAGTGCAGAAGAGATATATGAGGATGCTACGAGAACTTGATGGTCTGAGCTATAAGGAGAGGCTGGATAGGCTGGATTTTTTTCCCCTGCAGCGTAAAAGGCTTAGGGGTGATCTTATAGAGGTCTATAAGATAATGAGGGGCATAGATAAGGTCGAAAGTCAACATATTTTCCCAAAGGTAGAGGAGTCTAATACTAGAGGGCATAGGATTAAGGTGAGAGGGGAGAGATACAAAAGGGACCAGAAGGGAAATTTGTTCACCCAGAGGGTGGTGAGCATCTGGAATGAGCTGCCTGAGGCAGTGGTAGAGGCGAGTACAATTTTGTCCTTTAAAAAACAGTAAGACAGTTACATGGGCAGGGTGAGTACAGAGGGATATGGGCCAAATGCGGACAAGTGGGACCAGCTTAGTGATAGAAACTGGGTGGCATGGACAACGGGCCGAAGGGCCAGTTTCCATGCTGCAAACATCTATGACTCTATAACAATATACATTAATGATCTGGAAGAAGGAACTGAAGGCACTGTTGCTAAATTTTCAGATGATACAAGATCTGTCGAGGGACAGGTGGTATTGAGGAAGCAAGGGGGCTGCAGAGGGACTTGGCCAGGCTAGGAGAGTGGGCAAAGAAGTGGCAGGAATACAATGTGGAAAAGTGTGAGGTTATGCACTTTGGAAGGAGGAATGGAGGCATAGACTATTTTATAAATGGGGAAATGCTCAGGAAATTACAAGCACAAAGGGACTTTGGAGTCCTTGTTCACGATTCCCTTAAGGTCAAGTCGGCAGTTAAGAAGGCAAATGCAATATTCGTATTCATGTCGAGAGGGTTAGAATACAAGACCATGGATGTACTTCTGAGGTTGTATAAGGCTCTGGTCAGACCCTATTTGGAGTATTGTGAGCAATTCTGTGTTCCCGTATCTAAGGAAGGATGTGCTGGCCTTGGAAAGGGTCCAGAGGAGGTTCACAAGAATGATCCCTGGAATGAAGAGCTTGTCGTATGAGGAACGGTTGAGGAATCTGGGCCTGTACTCATTCGAGTTTAGAAGGATGAGGTGGGATCTTATTGGAACTTAGAGGATTCTTTGATGCCTGGATAGAGTGGACGTGGAGATGATGTTTCTACTGCTCGGAAAAACTAGAACCAGAGTACACAATCTCAGACTAAAGGGACAATCCTTTAAAACAGAGATGAGGAATTTCTTCAGCCACAGGGTGGTGAATCTGTGGAACTCTTGCCGCAGAAGGTTATGGAGGCCAAATCACTGAGTATCTTTAAGACAGAGATAGATAGGTTCTTGATTCATAAGAGGATCACGGGTTATGGGGAGAAAGCAGGAGAATGGGGATGAGAAAAATATCAGCCATGATTGAATGGTGGAGAAGATTCGATGGGTGTGTGATCTAATTCTGCTCCTATGTCTTATGGTCTTATGATGCCTTACTGGCTGAATCTATTTATACAAAGCGAACATCGTTAAAGACTTGATTCATTCTGGGGGGAACTCGCATGCTACAAGGTACATGGGTAGTTAATCATCCCTGCCCCTTAAGACCCATGCGGCTTATAACACCGCACTTCCTAGCTGGGAGCCTAATTATGTCACCAGGGAGGGGAGGGGAAAATTTGGAAATGCGATATCGTGGGCGAGAATTGGGTATCCCAACTCTCGCGATACGTTGTGCACAGATTGCTGGTCTCGCTGATGGCTAACAAGGGCTTAAAATCATCCCCTAGTTAACTGCCAGTCGATATCCAAGTGAGAAAGACTTGATGGGAGTTGTAGTATGAGGATCCGGTACATTAAGGGTTAACCTTGGACTACAGGTGTATTTTGGTCAGAAAAATGGGAAGGCAACTTCTTAATCTAAATGGGGAGAAACTTTGGTGCTCTACTGCAGAGGGATCTGGAGGTCCTCGTTCATGAGTCTCACAAAACTAGCATGCAAGTACAGAAGATAATGAAGCAAGTGAAAGGAATGTTGACATCTAAAGAAATAGAGTATAAAGGGAAGTGTTGTTGCAACTATACAAGGCATTGGTAAGATCACACCTGGAGTATTGTGCACAAATTTTGTCCCTATATTTGAGGAAAGATGTAGTGGCATTGGAGGCAGTTCAGAGGAGGTTCACTCGGTTGATTCCAGATATGAGAGGTTTGTCGTATGAAGAGAGTTTAAGCAGTTTAGGCCGATACTCTCTAGAGTTTAGAAGAATGAGGGGAAATCAAACTGAGGTACACAAGATAATAAAAGGTATGGATAACGTAGAAGTGGAGCTGATGCTTCTCCTTCTGAGGTATTCTAGAACAAGAGGTGAAAGTTTTCGGATAAGAGGTAGCAAATTGAAAATAATGGAGGAGAAACTACTTCTTCCAAAGGGTGTGAATCTGTGGAATTTGCTACCGCAGAGTGCAGTGGATACTTGGACGGTGAGTAAAATTAAGGAGGAGGAATTAGACAGATTTTTTATTGGTAATGGTTTGAAGGGTTATGGAGAAGCGGCAGGACAGTGTAGTAAAGGCCAAGATGCGATCGGCCATGATCGAATGGTGGAACAGATTTAATGGGTCAAATGGCCGAATATTGCTCCTATATCTTATGAACTTATGAACTTACCCACTGGTGCTGTAAAAAAACACCTGATTTGGAACCTTGGTCAGTAGTATAGAAATAGTTAGCAACAGGTAAGGATATGCATGGAGTCTTCTCCGTGACTATACCTTTCTTGTAAGTATACACACAGTTCAGTAATGTTAACAAATACCTCTTGGTAACTTCTGCAAGATGGTTTAATGTGTAGATATTCTACGATTAAAATAGCTTCCTCCATGCTGTATTTAAAAATTGTTCGCACTGCTGCTTCACAGCTCCAGGGACCCGGGTTCAATTCCAGCTTTGGGTGACTGTGTGGAGTTTGCACATTCTCCCTGTGTTTGCGTGGGCTTTCTCCCATAGTCTAGGGCTGTGCAGGTTAGGTGCACTGGCCATGCTATACTGCCCCTTAGTGTGAAAAGGTAAGATGAGGCTACAGGATTATGGAGAAAGAGCAGGTAGGTGGGCCTGGGTGCTATTTCAGAGGGTCGGTGCAGACTTGATGGGCCGAATTGCCGCCTGCCGCACTGTAGGAATTTTATGATTATTCTATGATGATGTCTAAGTATTACACATTCGATCGCAACAACCCAACAAAACAATGGGCTGAATTCTCCAACCCCCGCAGGGTCGGGGAATTGCCCGGGGCCGGCGTAAATCCTGCCCCCGCCGTGGCCGGAATTCTCCGCAACCCGGGAATCGGCGGGGGCAGGAATCGCGCCGCGCCGGTCGGTGGGCCCCCCGTGGCGATTCTCCGGCCCGCGATGGGCCGAAGTTCCGCCGCTGTCAGGCCTCTCCCGCCGACATGGTTTAAGCCACCTCGGCTGCCGGTGGGAGGAGGCGGCGCGAGCGGGCCCCGGAGTCCTGGGGGAGGCGCGGGGCGATCTGACCCCAGAGGTGCCCCCACGGTTGCCTGGCCCGCGATCGGGGCCCACCGATCAGCGGGCGGGCCTGTGCCGTGGGGGCACTCTTTTGCTGACGTTCCGGCACATGCGCGGACTCACGCCGACCGGCGAAGGCCTTTCGGCCAACCATGGCGCCGGTCGGCGGGGCGCCAAAGGCCAGTCGCGTCGGTCAGCGGGGCGCCAACCACTCCGGCGTGGGCCTAGCCCCTAAAGGTGCGGAGAATCTTTGGGGAGGCCCGATGCTGGAGTGGTTCTTGCCACTCCGGTACGCCGGGACCCCCCGACCCGCCGGGTAGGGGAGAATCCCAGCCAATACCTTGAATGAGATACACGAATGAGATTTTATATTTCCGATACCTGTATTTGGTGAATTCCCAGCTGTAGTTGAAGTTCTCGTGTAACGAGATGTCAATAATTGAGAGCTGTTCTGCTTAGTTGTTGGTGATGATGTAGATAATGTTGGTATCGAGGCTTGTGGTGTAGTTGTTGATGGTTCAGAGGACGTTATTTCTGCTATTGGTGTAGTATTTTTCGTGACAGCTTGAACAAACCAGAGAATCAGTGTTTGAGACTTTAATGAGAGCATTATGCGTTGTACTACCTTTTCTGATTCAATAGAAGCTTCAAACTTGAGAACAATTCTACATATCATATTGATGTTCACCAATAATGTCCTTCATCTAATGCTGCCATACATGCTTCCAAAATATCCTCAGAGATATGTACTCCTCCAAAGTCCTCGGTGCTCTCTCCCTCCACCCCACATAACAGAAACAACTGACTTCAGGTGACAGTGATGTGCGAAGTGGATACACATCAGTTGGCTCTCCTTCCAACCAGAACCAAAAGAGACACTTTTAGAAGAATTTGACCCAAAAAGCCAACAGAAAACAACCCTAATGGAGGGAAAGAAGCGCCAGAGGAGAAGATGTCGGTGAATGGAAGGTCGAGCAGACTCCGAGAGGGCAGAAGTGGCGGATATCATAATATACATCTGTGTATATAATGGAGAGCAGACGGGCAGTGATTGACACACAGGATGACTAGTAAGCACACAGAACAGAGCAGCCAATCACCAGATAGGACACGACCACTATAAAGCCAGAGGGCACCAGTTTTCCCGCTCTCTTGGGACCCAGACTCTGAGACAGTCAGACCTCGTGAGCTAGCCAGTGTAAACACCATGTGGTAGCTAGTGAGTCTGGTCAGGCTCGTGTCAGGTCTCCATTCAAGTCAGCATAGTGTCAACCCACAGTTGTATAATAGTTTAGATGTTAAATAAAATCGTGTTGCAGCTCATCAAGTGTTGGAAGTCTGTCTCTCGCTGCACAGCATCAAGTGCAGTCCACATCGACCCAGCCAGCCCAACACATCATGGTACCAGGTAGTGATGCTGAAAATTGACGGACCTACCTTGAGTGAATCAGCGTTGACCAGCAAACAGCCATCCGGTGACATGGAAAACGTCCGCCCTCTTCCGCAGCTCCGCATCGCCGGCAACCTCGGTGAAAATTGGAAGATCTTCAAACAAAAGTTCCAACTCTATCTCGAAGCCACCGACCTCGAGGCCGCATCGGACGCACTATTCCTCTCCACAGCCGGGGACCACGCCATCCACATCTACAACTCCCTTACATTCGCTGAAGTCGAAGACAAGGCTAAATTTAAAACAGTCCTGCTGAAGTTTGACAGCCACTGTGACATTGCGGTGAATGAGAGCTTTGAACGGTTCCAGCAGAGGCTTCAGGGTAAGGATGAACCTTCAATCCTTTTTGATCCATCTCCGTATCCTCGCGCAGTCATGTAACTATGACTCGACAATTGATTCCATGATCCGGGATCAGATTGTTTTCGGGGTCCACTCTGATTCCCTTTGCCAGCAGCTCCTGAAAGTCAAGCAGCTCACCCTCACCATCGCCATCGAAACGTGCGTTCTCCACGAACATGCCAACAATCGGTACTCCCACATCAGGGCGGCAGAAACCGCAAAGCTAACCTCCCACGAGGCGGAACGGGTGCAGGCCATCGCACAAATGCAGGGCCTAAGTATCGACGAGAGTGGCCATTTCGCGCGCTTTTCCCGGGCCCCTGCGCATGCGCGCCACGACCGAGGGGACGGCGAGGCAGACAACCGGCCTGCGCAGGTGCATATGTTTTTGGACCGCACTGTGCATGCGCGTTGGCGCACGGAACGCGCTGACGTTTGCGTCATGATGTGTCCGAATCGTGGCTCCGCCAATTTAAAGCTGCAATGTCCGGCAAAATCACGGCGATGTCTACAGTGTGGAAAGCTTGGCCACTACGCAGCCCTTTGCAGATCTGCTCCACTGCCCAACATCCAGCGATCCCAGCCACGGCGCAGAGCGTCCGTTCAATAGAGCAGGCCATGCCAGAATCCGACCCCGACAGCCCAACAGATCCTGAGGCTGAGTGCCTCAAACCCCCATACCGGGTGGGCATCATTACGAAACATGTGCTGCCTCTCTCCAAGATAGTGAAGCACCCTCCGATCCTCAGCGTGGATCCCGATGACGAGTGGTGTGCTGTCCTCACGGTCAACAAGGTTCGCATCCGGTTCAAACTGGACACCGGCGCATCGGCGAACCTCATCTCGAAATCCGATCTCGACACCATCCGCGTCAGACCAAGCATTCTTCCACCGGCCTGCCAGTTCCTTGACTACAATGGCAATGCCATAGCTGCCAGTGGTTCATGCCAACTCAGAGTTTCCAATAAATCATTTAAAGCAACACTGCGATTTGAGATTGTCGGACCTGACAGAGCATCCCTGTTTGGTGCTCGGGCCTGCAAACTCCTGAACCTGGTTTAGCGAGTCCATACCATGTCATCCTCACAGGCGACTACCTCACCTGATGAAAACTTCCAGGCTGAAATTGATAACATCATCACGCAGTACCACAGCGTGTTTGACGGAATGGGCACATTCCCATACCGATACAAAATCCTGCTCAAACCAAACGCAACCCCTGTGGTTCACGCACCCGTCGGGTGCCGGCACCCCTCAAGGACCGCCTCAAGCAGCAGTTGCAGGACCTCCAGGACCAGGGCATCATATCAAAGGTCACAGAACCCACCGACTGGGTCAGCTCCATGGTCTGCGTCAAGAAGCCGTCAGGAGAGCTTCGAATCTGCATCGATCCCAAAGATCTAAACCGCAACATCATGCGGGAGCATTACCCAATACCAAAACGAGAAGAGTTGACCAGCGAGATGGCTCATGCTAAATTCTTTGCGACACTGGACACCTCCAAGGGGTTCTGGCAAATACAGTTGGACACATCCAGTCGCAAGCTGTGCACATTCAACACCCCGTTCGGTCACTACTGCTACAACCGGATGCCTTTTGGCATCATCTCTGCCTCAGAGCATCTTCACCGCATCATGGAACAGATGATGGAGGGCATCGAGGGGGTGCGCGTGTATGTTGACGATGGCATAATCTGGTCCACAACTCAAGAACACATCGATCGCCTCAAGCAGGTATTCCACAGAATCTACGAGCATGGCCTCCGACTCAACAGGGCCAAGTGCTCGTTCGGTCAATCAGAAATCAAATTCCTTGGTGACCACATCTCACAGTAAGGCGTGCAGCCAGATGTTGACAAGGTTTCGGCGATCAACGCCATGAAGACCCCAGAGGATAAGAAGGCGGTCCTCCGCTTTCTAGGGATGGTCAACTTCCTCGGGAAGTTCATTCCCAACATGGCGTCCCACACCACAGCCCTCCGCCATCTCGTCAGAAAGTCGACGGAATTCCAGTGGCTCCCCGCTCATGAGAAAGAATGGCGTGAACTGAAGGCAAAACTCACCACAGCCCCGGTTCTGGCATTTTTCGATCCTACCAAGGAGACCAAAATATCCACTGACACGAGCCAGGACGGTATTGGGGCGGTGCTCCTCCAACGGGATGACTCCTCGTCCTGGGCTCCAGTTGCGTATGCCTCCAGAGCCATGACGCCCACTGAGCAACGGTACGCTCAAATTGACAAAGAATGCCTGGGCCTCCTAACAGGAATCAACAAGTTTCACGACTATGTGTATGGCTTCCCAAAGTTCACGGTTGAGACGGACCACAGGCCATTAGTCCACATCATCCAGAAGGACTTAAACGACATAAACGGTCGTTCAAATTCGTGAGGAAACGGCCAAAAGTCCTCTGCTATAGCGTGTGATGCAGCACCTCACGAATGGATGGCAGAAGGGACAGTGTCCCCAGTTTTACAACGTCAAGGACGACCTGACGGTGGTGGACGGCATCCTCATGAAGCTCGATAGAATCGTGATTCCGCAGAGCATGCGAGCTATGGTGCTCGGCCCAATCCATGAGGGACACCTGGGGGTCGAGAAATGTCGACGCAGAGCTGGGCTGGCAGTCTACTGGCCGGGCATCATCCAGGACCTTGCCAACATGGTCCTCAACTGCCCTACATGTCAGAAATTTCAGCCAGCTCAACCCAAAGAAACTCTGCAGCAACATGAGATAGTGACCTCCCCATGGTCCAATGTCGGCGTCGACCTTTTCCACGCGTGACTATGTCCTCCTGGTCGACTACTTCTCCAATTACCCCGAAGTGGTGAAACTGTCCGACCTCACGTCGAAGGCTGTGAATAAAGCATGCAAAGAAACATTTCCCAGGCATGGGATACCGCTCACGGTGATGAGTGACAACGGTCCCTGTTTTTACAGCCAGGAGTGATCTGAGTTTGCCCGGCTATACAACTTTTGTCACGTCACCTACAGCCCCCACTACCTGCAGTAAAACGGAAAAGCCGAGAAAGGGGCCCATATCATCAAAAGAGTACTATGCAAGGCTGCAGATTCAGGCTCCGACTTCAACCTGGCGCTGCTGGCATACGGAGCAACCCTGCTGTCCACTGGGTTGTCTCCAGCGCAGATGCCCATGAATCGCACTCTACGAACCACGGTTCCAGCCATCCATGTTCCAGACCTTGACCACCTCACGGTCATACAAAAGATGCAGCAGTGTCGGGCCCAACAGAAATTAGCATATGACGCTCATGCCACGGATCTCCCCGAGCTGGTCCCGAATGATCGTGTTCGTGTGCAGCTGCCTGACGGCAGCTGGTCCGCCACTGCTATGGCGGTCAAGCAAGTAGCCCCGAGATCGTTCTTCGTCCGCATGGATGATGGCTCCTTCCTACCACGCAACAGACGGACGCTGCGCAAAGTTCCACGCCCGCCACCCAACTGTGATGTCCCGCCTCCCACAATGCTTCCTCTGGACGTGCCCTACCACGAGGCCACCGATCTACCAGCAATTCTGCCGACCTCTGCGACCACCACATTGGCGGCGGTCCCGCCTATCCAAGTTCAGGCGGCCCCTGATCAACCCTTGAGGCGGTCAACCAGAATTCGTCGCAACACTTGAATTCGTCACAAAGACTAAACTTATAGACTGAACTTTTGCACAATTTTGTTACCTCATCGTTTTGACCTCTGTAAATATCGTTTCCACCGCTTTATCTGCCCTATATCTGCACTCGCGACACCTTCCTATGTATATAAGTTCATTTTAGCAGATTCTGTACATAGTCACGCACATATGCACGTCCACATGCACATGCACCTTACTATTTATTATCTGAACACAAACAATGTAGAAAGAAAAATAAAAGGGGGGGAGATGTCATAATATACATCTATGTATATAATGGAGTGCAGACAGGCAGTGATTGACACAGGATGACCAGTGAGCACACAGAACAGAGAAGCCAATCACCAGACAGGACACGGCCACTATAAAGCCAGAGGACACCAGTTTTCCGGCTCTCTCAGGACCCAGCCTCTGAGACAGTCAGAGCTCGTGAGCTAGCCAGTGTAAACACCATGTGGTAGCTAGTAAGTCTGGTCAGGCTAGTGTTAGGCCTCCATTCAAGTTAGCATAGTGTCAACCCACAGTTGAACATGTATAATAGGTTAAATGTTAAATAAAATCGAGTAGCATCTCATCAAGTGTTGGAAGTCTGTCTCTCGCAACATTACATCAAGTGCAGTCCACATCGACCCAGCCAGCCCAACACATCAGCAGAAAGGGCCACATGTAAAGGGCGGAGGCGATGGTGGACCCACGAGGTGAGGGGGGAGGCCCCGGCTGCCCAAGAGCAGGGGATACTGGCGACCTGAGCACTGGCACCAGCACCAGCACCAGCCTCCTCCTCCCAGGCAGGATATGGATGGAGGACCTTCCGAAACAAGGAACTGGCTGCCTTGAAGGGGGCGATTAAAATTGAGATCCAGGTGGCAGTGAAGGTGGTGGTAACGGAGGTGATGGGCTCCCTACAATGTACGATTGACAGTCTGGGAAAGAAAGTAGAGGCACAAGAGAAGACGATCCAAGACCTTGTGAGAGCCTTGACGGACCAGAGGGACAGTATTGTCGCTTGGAGGCAGAGGTGAAAAGGTTGGTGGCGACCCAGGTGTTGCTGGAAGGGAAAGGTCATCGGTAAGGGGTGGGGAAAATTGGGAAACGCGATGTCGCCAGCTAGAGCCGCATATTCCAACTCTTTGCGATATTTTGTATCCACATTACCACTCTTGCTTATGACTAACTTGAGCACCAAAGCGCCGCAGGTAATTATTGTCAGTCTCTATCCAAGGAGAATGACTGGGAAAGTGTTGCCGTAGAAGTATTCGATACATTAAGGGTTAACCTTGGCCTACCCACTGGTGCTGTAAAGAACCACTTGACTGGAACCTAGGTCAGAAGTATAGAACTAGTCAGCAACATGTAAGGACATGCATTGAGTCTTCTCCATAACTGTACCCTATATTGTAAAGATATACACCATTCAGTAATGTCAATAAAGACTTCTTAGTAACTCCTGCATGGTGGTTTAATGATGTCTAAGTAGTACACACCATGGGTAACAACAAGCCAACAAAACAATACCTTTCAGGAGTTGCATTACTTTGAACACCATAAGAAAGAGAGATATGAATAAAATTTTTGTTTATAACTACCTGTTCTTGTTGAATTGACAGCTGTTGTTGAAGTTATCATCATGCAAGGTGAAAACGATTGAGTGATGTCCTGCGTAGTTGTTTGCGATGATGTAGATAATGATGGTGAAAAGGCCTGCGGTGTTGCTGCTGATGGTTCAGAGGAAGTTATTTCTGTTGTTGTTGTAGTAGTTGACATCACTGATTTAACAAACGAGCGAATCAGTGTTGGACACTTTAATTAGTGCATTATGCGTTGTGTTACCTTTTCTAATTCAGTAGAAGCTTCCAACTTGACAGAAATTCTGCATACCATGTTGGTGGTTCAACACTAATGTCCTTAATCCAATGCTGCCATACACGTTTACCTAATATCCATATAAGTATACACACCTTGAAGTCCTCGGTGCTCTCGCCACCCTGCATACATAACAGGAACAACCAAATTGGGCTGACAAGTGGTTCTGCCCCGTCACTGTCCCCAGCACAGGTTGGCACAGGCTGGCACTGCTAGAATGTCCCTCTCTCCCTGAGGGCAATACGGATAATGGCACCCCAGTGGATCCCCTTGACTGTTTCCTGTCCTTTCAGAGCTGCTGTTTAAATATTCCGTCAGGGGATCATATGACGGTGAGGCCCTTCAATAGTATTAAAATTTAGGGAGATATTTATAAATGAAGTAAGGGGAACATAAGAGTTTGCAGTGAATTGATGGAAAGCAGACATTTATTTTACAATTATTATTATTATGTACACATCCAATAGTTCCCCTCTGGGTCGTCTCTGGTGGGTATCTCACAGGCAGTCTTTACTTACACAAAGCGAACATTGTTAAAGATCCCCCGCTTCCTTATCCGGAGAGCTCGTATGCTGCCAAATTCACGGCGTAGTTAATCATCCCAACCCCATAAGACCTGTGCGGGCTTCAACACCGCCTTTCCTGGCTGGGAACCTAATTATGAGACCATTGAGGGGAGGAGAAAATCGGGAAACACGATGTCGCCAGCGAGAATCGTGGGCGAAATTCTCCCAAAACGGGAGAAATCGTCAAACTGCCGTAAAACCCGGGCGGGTTTTACGGCATCGCGCCCCTTCCCGACGGGGGACCGATTCTGGTCCCCCGTCGGGGCTAGCAGCCCGACGTCGGAGGCCCCGACAAGTCGGGCTTAACGAAAATCGTTAAGCCTGCTTGTCGGACTTAGCGCCGGCTGACGCGTCATATGACGTCAGCCGCGCATGCGCAGGTGGGAAGACTCCACCCGCGCATGCGCGGGTGACGTCATCGCGTTTTTGCGTGAAACCCGCGCATGCGCGGTCCGGGTTGCCCCTCAGCCGCCCCGCGTATTGATACTGCGGGGCGGCGGAAGGACAAATAGTGCGCGGGCATCGGGCCCGCTGCCCGCGATCGGTGGGCACCGATCGCGGGCCCATGGCACCCTTGGCACGGCCGTGGTACTGCCGTGCCAATCGGTGCCATGGTTATTTTTTTCCAGGTGGTCACGACGTTTTTACGAATGGCAGGACCAGGTGTGTTTGCCGTTCGTAAAAAGGTCGTAAAGGGCTGGGACTTCGGCCCTTCTAACAGCTGTGAATCGCTGCCGGCCGTAAAAAAACGGCGGCAGCGATTCGTGTCGGGATTTCGGCGGGGGGGGGGGAGAATAGCGGGAGGGCGTCAAAAAAGTCGGGAAGGCCCTCCCGCTATTCTCCCACCCGTCGTGGGGGGGGGAGAATTTCGCCCCGTGTATTTCAAGTCTTGCGATATTTTGTGCCCGTATTGCCGGTCCCGTTGACGGCTAACGCAGGTGCAAATCACCTTCCAGTTAACTATTATCAGTCTCTATCCAAGGGAGAAAGGCTAGAAAGGTGGTGCTGTCGAAGGATCCGGTACATTAAGGGTTAACCTTGTACTACCCGTTGGTACTGTAAACTAGTTAGCAACATGTAAGGTCATGTCGTGGAGAATTCTCCATAACTGTACCCACTATTGTGAATATATACAACCACCCAACATAACAATAGCTTGTCAGAGTTGCATTACTTTGAACATCATTAGAAGAGAGATATGGATAAGAATTGTTGTTTAGGACTACCTGTTCCCGTTGAACTTCCAGCTGTTGTTGAAGTTGTTGTATTCCGAGGTGTCAATGACGATGTAGATAATGATGGTGCAAACGCCTGTGGTGTAGTTGCTAATGGTTCAGAGGAAGTTATTTCTGCTGTTGTTATATTTGACACAGTAAGAAGTCTTACAACACCAGGTTAAAGTCCAACAGGTTTGTTTCAAACACGAGCTTTCGGAGCACGGCTCCTTCTTCAGGTGAATGGAAAGGCTTGTTCCAGAAATGTTTATATAGACACAGTCAGAGATGCCCCGGAATGCGAGCACCTGCAGGCAATCAAATCATCAAAGATGCAGAGAGAGAGGTAACTCCAGGTTAAAGAGGTGTGAATTGTCCCAAGCCAGTTCAGTCGGTAGGCCTCTGCAAGTCCAGGCTTGTTGGTGGGGGCCGAATGTAATGCGACATGAATCCCAGATCCCGGTTGAGTCCGCATTCATGCGTGCGGAACTTAGCTATAAGTTTTTGCTCAGCAATTTTGCGTTGTCGCGTCTCCTGAAGGCCTCCTTGTAGAATGCTGACCCGGAGATCAGAGGCTGAATGTCCTTGACTGCTGAAGTGTTCCCCAACTGGAAGGGAACAGTCCTGCCTGTTGATAGTCGCATGATGCCCGTTTATTCGTTGTCGCAGTGTCTGCATGGTCTCGCCAATGTACCACGCTTCGGGACATCCTTTCCTGCAGCGTATGAGGTAGACTACATTGGTCGAGTCGCACGAGTATGCGCCGCGTACCTGGTGGGTGGTGTTTCCACGTGTAATGGTGGTGCCCATGTCGATGATCTGGCATGTCTTGCAGAGATTACCCTGGCAGGGTTTTGTGGTGTTGTGGTTGCTGTTCTGAAGGCTGGGTAATTTGCTGCAAACAATGGTTTGTTTGAGGTTGCGCGGTTGTTTGAAGGCCAGTAGTGGGGGTGTGGGGATGACCTTGGCAAGATGTCCATCCTCGCTGATGATGTGTTGGAGGCTGCGAAGAAGATGTCGTAGTTTCTCCGCCCCAGGAAAGTACTGGACGACGAAGGGTACTCTGTCAGTGGTGTCCCGTGTTTGTCTTCTGAGGAGGTCGGTGCGGTTTTTTGCTGTGGCGCGGTGGAACTGTCGATCAATGAGTCGAGCGCCATATCCCGTTCGTACGAGGGCATCTTTCAGCATCTGTAGGTGTCTGTTGCGCTCCTCCTTGTCTGAGCAGATCCTGTGTATACGGAGGGTCCGTATACACAGGATCTGCTCAGACAAGGAGGAGCGCAACAGACACCTACAGATGCTGAAAGATGCCCTCGTACGAACGGGATATGGCGCTCGACTCATTGATCGACAGTTCCACCGCGCCACAGCAAAAAACCGCACCGACCTCCTCAGAAGACAAACACGGGACACCACTGACAGAGTACCCTTCGTCGTCCAGTACTTTCCTGGGGCGGAGAAACTACGACATCTTCTTCGCAGCCTCCAACACATCATCAGCGAGGATGGACATCTTGCCAAGGTCATCCCCACACCCCCACTACTGGCCTTCAAACAACCGCGCAACCTCAAACAAACCATTGTTTGCAGCAAATTACCCAGCCTTCAGAACAGCAACCACAACACCACAAAACCCTGCCAGGGTAATCTCTGCAAGACATGCCAGATCATCGACATGGACACCACTATTACACGTGGAAACACCACCCACCAGGTACGCGGCGCATACTCGTGCGAATCGACCAATGTAGTCTACCTCATACGCTGCAGGAAAGGATGTCCCGAAGCGTGGTACATTGGCGAGACCATGCAGACACTGCGACAACGAATAAACGGGCATCGTGAGACTATCAACAGGCAGGACTGTTCCCTTCCAGTTGGGGAACACTTCAGCAGTCAAGGACATTCAGCCTCTGATCTCCGGGTCAGCATTCTACAAGGAGGCCTTCAGGAGACGCGACAACGCAAAATTGCTGAGCAAAAACTTATAGCTAAGTTCCGCACGCATGAATGCGGACTCAACCGGGATCTGGGATTCATGTCGCATTACATTCGGCCCCCACCAACAAGCCTGGACTTGCAGAGGCCTACCGACTGAACTGGCTTGGGACAATTCACACCTCTTTAACCTGGAGTTACCTCTCTCTCTGCATCTTTGATGATTTGATTGCCTGCAGGTGCTCGCATTCCGGGGCATCTCTGACTGTGTCTATATAAACATTTCTGGAACAAGCCTTTCCATTCACCTGAAGAAGGAGCCGTGCTCCGAAAGCTCGTGTTTGAAACAAACCTGTTGGACTTTAACCTGGTGTTGTAAGACTTCTTACTGTGCTCACCCCAGTCCAACGCCGGCATCTCCACATCATGGTTATATTTGACATCACTGATTGAACAATCCAGAGAATCAGGGCGCGATTCTCCGCTGCCCACGACGGGTCGGAGAATAGCGGGAGGGCCTTCCCGACATTTTTCCCGACCTCCCGCTATTCTCCCCCCCCCCCCCCCCCCCACGGCCGCCCCACGACATGAATCGCTGCTCGCCGTTTTTTACGGCGAACAGCGATTCTCCCCAGGCCGATGGGCCGAGTTCCCAGGCCTTTACGGCCGTTTTCACGAACGCAAACACAGCTGCTCTCACCATTCGTGAAAACGGCCGCAAAGTGCCGTCCTGGACAACCATGGCACCGATTGGCATGGCCGCACCATGGCCGTGCCAAGGGTGGCATGGGCCCGCGATCGGTGCCCACCGATCGCGGGCAGCATGTCCGATACCCGCGCACTCTTTGTTCCACCGCCGCCCCGCAGGATCAGTCCGCGGGGCGGCTGAGGGGCATGACGGCCCATGCATGCGCGGGTTTGACGCATATGCGTGATGACGTCATCCGCGCATGCGCGGCTGACGTCATCGTGCGCGTCAGCCACCGTGACGCTTGGCAGGCGGGCTTAGCGCCGGTCGCTAAGCCCGCGATGCCGTTCTTCACGGGGCCGCGCTGCTAGCCCCGACCGGGGGGAGAATCGGGTCCCGGGAGGGGGCGCGGAGGCTGCCGTGAAACACGGCCAGTTTCACGGCAGCCTTTACGACTCTCCGAATTTGCAGCGAATCGCGCCCTCAGTGTTTGACACAGTGCAATATGCATTGTGCACACTTTTCTGATTCGGCACAAGCTTTAAACTTGAGAACAATTCTACATATCATATTGGTGGGTCAACAATAATGTTGAGTAGATTAGGATTGTTTTCGTTGGAAAGACGGAGGTTGAGGGGGGTCCTGATTGAGGTCTACAAAATTATGAGAGGTATGCACAGGGTGGATAGCAACAAGCTTTTTCCAAGATTGGGGGTGTCAATTACAAGGGGTCACGATTTCAAGGTGAGAGGGGGAAAGTTTAAGGGAGATGTGCGTGGAAAGTTTTTTACACAGAGGGTGGTGGCTGCCTGGAACGCTTTGCCAGCGGAGGTGGTAGAGGCGGGCACGATAGCATCATTTAAGATGCATCGAGACAGATATATGAATGGGCGGGGAACAGAGGGAAGTAGACCTTGGAAAATAGGGGACAGGTTTAGATAAAGGATCTGGATCGGCGCAGGCTGGGAGTGCCGAAGGGCCTGTTCCTGTGCTGTCATTTTCTTTGTTATTTGTTCTTTGTTCTCAAACTAATACTGCCATACACGCTTACTTAATATCCACTTAAATATACACTCCTGCAAATTTCTTGGTGTTCTCTCCCCCTACCACACATAACGGTACCACCGAATTGGGTTCACAAGTGGGCCTGCCCTGACACAGGTTGGCACAGGCTGGGTTTCCAAAATGTTCCTCTCTCCCTGGGGGCAATATGGGTATTGGAATCCCAGTGGATCCCCTCGATATGTTTCCCGTCATTTCAGAGCATCTGTTTCAATATTCTGTCAGGGGGATGATGTGTCGGTGAGGCCTTTTAATAGTATTAAAATTTAGTGAGATGTATTTCAATGAAGAGCCCGTCTTTTGTCAGGGGAACGAAGAGTCCACAGTGCCTTGATCGAAAACAAACATTTTTTTTATTTTACAATTACTATTATACACACCTCCAGAAGTTTCCTTCTGGATCTTCTCTAGTGAGTATTTTACTGGCCGACTCTATTTACACAAAGCGAACATTGTTAAAGATCCCCCACTTCTTTATCGGGGGAGTTCGTATGCTGCAAAATCCACGGGTTAGTTAATCATCCCTACCCATTATTACCCATGCGGGCGACAACACCGCCCATTCTGGGTAGGGAATCAGTGTTGGACATTTTTATTAGTGCATTCTGTGTTGTGCTCCCTTTTCTGGTTCAATAGAAGCTTCAAACTTGAGAACAATTCTACATATCATACTGGTGTTTTAACAATAATGTCCTCAATCCAATGCTGCCATATATTCTTACAAAACATCCACTTAAATATACACTCCTTCAATGGAAACTGTATAATGTCACCGGTGAGGGGTGGGGAAAATTGGGAAATGCGATATTGCCGGCGAGAATCGCGTGCCCCAACTCCGGCGACATTTTGTGCCCACATTACCGGTCTTGCTGACGGCTATCTCAGGCGCAAAATCACCACAAGTAACTATTGTCAGTCTCTATCCAAGGAAAATGTCTGGGAAAGGGTGCAGTAGAAGGATCCGGTACATTAATGGTTAACCTTGGACTAACTCCTGTATCTGTAAAGAACCACTTAACTGGAACCTAGGTCAGCATTATAGAACTAGTTAGCAACATGTACAGACATGCATGTACGGACAGACATGGAGTCTTCTCCATAACTGTACCCTCTATTGTAAATATATACACCATTCAGTAATGTGAATAAAAACTTCTTGGTAACTTCTGCAAGATGGTTTAATGATGTCTAAGTAGTATACATCATGGGTAGCAACCACCCAACAAAGCAATACCTTGCAGGAGTTGCATTACTTTGAACACCATAAAAAAGAGAGATATAGATAAGAATTGTTGTTTCAGACTACCTGTTCCTGTTGAATTGCCAGCTGTTGTTGAAGTTGTCATATTCCGAGGTGTTAATGATGGATTGATGTTCTGCGTAGTTGTTGGTGATGATGTAGATACTGGTGGTTCAAAGGCCTGTGGTGTTGTTGCTGATGGTTCAGAGGAAGTTATTTCCGCTGTTGTTGTAATATTAGACATCACTAATTGAACAAACAAGATAATCATTGCTTGGCACTTTAATTAGTGCAGTATGCGTTCTGCTAACTTTTCTGAATCTGTAGCAACTTCAAACTTGAGAACAATTCTACATATCTCTGTGGTGGTTGAACAAAAATTTTCTCAAACTAATGCTGCCATACATGCTTCCAAATATCTACATAAATATACACTAACGATAATTGCCAACTTCCCTCCATCAAACATAACGGGAACCCCCAAATTGGGCTCCCTAGTGGTGCTGCAACCTCCTGGCATAGGTTGGCACTGGCTGGCACTACCAAAATGTCCCTATCTCCCGGGCTCCATACTGAATGATACCCCAGTGGATCCCCTCCACTGTTTCCCATCCTTTAAGAGCAACTGTTTCAATATTCCGTCGGGGGATCATGTATCATGTGATGGGGAGGCCCTTTAATAGTATTGAAATTCAGTGAGATATATTTAAATGAAGATCCGGCCTTTTGTTAGGGGCATGAAAAGTCCACACTGATTGTTCGAAAACAAAAACTTACTTTATTTGACATACAGATATATACAGCCCCCATAGTTCCCTACTGGGTCTATTCTTGTTGGTGCCTGACTGGCCGACTCTATTTCTACAAAGTGAATATTGTTAAAGGTCCCCCACCATCTTTCGGGGAGCACATATTCTGCAAAATCCACAGGGCGGTTAATCATCCCTACCCTGTAAGACCCGTGTGGGTTGTGACATCCCTTCCCCACCAAAGTCCAATGAATCCTCAGAAGACCGCGGTGACGAAGGGCGCCATCTGGCTGGGCATCATGCACCCGATGTGCTGGATTGGGTGGCATGTATCTTAAAGGCGAACACCGCTTCCGACACAAATGCCCCAGTGGCTGCCACTCCAGAGACAATGGACCCGAGGGTTCCCCACAGAGACATCCTACATTTCCAAGTCCGAGTTGACGACCTCAGGCAGTCTATAGATATGGTTGTAGAAGAATCCTCTGAGGACAAGGTTCCGCTGTGGCCTGATCAGGCAGTAGATGCGGTTTTAGAATTTCCTGAGGATGAGGAAATTTCCGACGAAGCGGTCACCTGGACCTAATGTGGTCAAAGTGCTTTCACATAATATGATACTGGGCTTTCACCTGGTAAGAGACCATCCCTGTCGGGCACAGGATAATGCCAGGGATCCACTTGGCGCTGTCGTCGAAGATCCGAACAAACGACGAGTCACCTGGTGCAAAGTGGCAGGAAGGTTGACGTCGAGTGGGGCAACACCATTGCTGCTCTTGGTTATGGTGCACTTTCGCACTTATGTCTAGAAAAAACGCACTAAGGTGGGTCCGAAGTTTCCAGCCCGTCAGTAGCTCCGTGGAGGCTACCCCAGTCACTGCGTCTGGAGTGGCCCTGTAACAAAATGGGCCAGCCTGGTTTCCATCAATCCCGAAGATTGTTTCTTGAAGCCCCATTTAAATGTTTGTACTACTCTCTCCCCCAAACCATTAGAAGTGGCACAGTGGTTAGCACTGCTACCTCATAGCGCCAGGGACCCGGGTTTGATTCCAACCTCGGGTGACTGTGTGGAGTATGCACATTCTCCCTGTGTCTGCATGGGTTTCCTCAGTGTGATCCGGGTTCCGTCCACAGTTCATAGATGTGCAGGTGAGGTGGATTGGCCATGTTGAATTGCACTTTTAAGGTGGGGTGTAGGAATAGGACGGGGGATTGGGCTTAGGTAGTGTGGTCGTTCATAGGGTCAGTGCAGACTCAATGGGCCGAATGGCCTCCTTCTGCACAATAGAATCTATTCTATCAAGCCGGGTAGCATGGGACAGTACAGGTATGACACACCCCATTTGCTTCAGAAGAACTCCTCACTCATGAAAGTTGTGCAATTTTCATGACAAGTACTTCAGGGAGACCGTGCGTGCAAAACGATAAACATAACTTCTCGATGTTTGCGCAGGACGTGGCTCCCACCATCTTGTGCACTTCAAGCCAATTCGATTGAACATCAACTAATAAGAGGACCATGGACCCGAAAACGGATCAGCAATGGCCGGACGGCCTGGCCATTCCCAATTATGCAGGAATGCAGCCGGCAGGACCTCCTCATGCTCTTGGGAAACCATCTTCTCAATGTTGAGCCATCGTCTCAATGTCAGCATTGAGTCCCGGCCACCATACGTAACAGCGTGCCAGCATTTTCACCTTGGACATGCCTGTCCTTTGTCTGAGACAACTAAATGCGTACCCCACAGCTAGATACCATCCTCTACACTGAGCTCAGACTGCTTGGGAGGAAAAAAAACCTTAACTTGCCTGGGAGCTGTTTGTGACATTATAGGCAATGTACAGATGACAAAGGGTGAATGTAATGATGTAGATAACCTCTAGTTGAAGCTAGTTAAAGAAGTATATAAAACAGTGACTCACAGATCTCTGGGAGAGAGCTGGAGAGCAGTGATAGAGAGTGCAGTACAGTATTAGAGTATTGAGACTAGTGTAGTTGAGTGTAGGTTATAGATGAGCTTATTGTTTACTTTAGGGGTAAGTGGCCAAACTTAATTTAAGTTGTGTAAATAAATGGTAGCTTTGTTTATGAACTTAGCTTTTGTGGTCTTTGTGAACACTACAAAATTCATCCTGACAATAAGAATCACAAAGAACACTACATGGCACCAGGCATGTGTTCCCACAAAAAGCATTGAGTAGAAAGTTAGCAGAGAGTCTAGAAAGAAATGAAGAACAGTCAAGCCACTACAAAGATCTCGAAGACAGAACCAAGTTCCAGATTGCGAAAATGCAAGATCTGAAAATGCCAGAACACTTCAGGACGACCGGGAAACTCAGTCTGGGAAACTGGGAAAATCTCCAAACAGCAATTTGAAGTTTTTTGATCTCTTCCATATTAGAATCAGCTCCTGATCACAAATGAGTCGTGCTTCTCCTCAATTTGGCTGGACTGCAAGCATTAGAATTGTTTAATTAATTTGAATTTACAGACGGAGAGGGTAAGAAAAAGTTTGAACGGGTCGTGAAGAAATTTGATGCACATTGCAAAGTGCAAGTCAATGAATATACGAACTACACATGCTCAGGAAAAGGCTACAGCTTAATGAAGAATCGGTAGATTAATTTCTTACGGATTTAAGGCGAAGACCGCAAGCCTGTAATCTTTCCTCCGTTCTGGATTCAATGTTGCGCAATCAAATAGTATTAGGCATTTTTGATGAGAAATTGTGAGAAAGGTTGTTATAAAGACCAATTCTGTCTTTAGAAGAAGCCATAAATCTGTGAAAATCCAGCGAGCAATCAACTGAAGAGTATGCCAAGTTCAGGGCTAAGGAAAAAAGCTCGGACTCGGGCAACGTGGCCGACGCCATTAATGCTGTGGCGCAGTTCGGAAAGCAGCACGCCACTGATGGTGGCCATTTTGAAAGTGACGTCACAAATGTGATGATGTGCACACACTGCGGCAATGGCTACTTTAGAAAAAATTTCCAGCAAAAGGGAAAAAATGCGTGCGATGCATCAGGTTCAATCATTTTGCCGTTTCACTTCAGCGATACCGGCAAACAATGCTAAAAGATCATTTTTAAAAATAAGAAGGTCCAGAACAGACAAAGTAGAGAACAGAATGAAAAATGTTTAAATGTACATGATGATTCCTCAAACTTTCATACCGGATGACTTAATTGTGGAAGTGGTAAACAGAGTTTTTTTTTAATCAACATTTTATTGAGGTATTTTTGGTACAGTAACAACAACAAAATAAACAATATACATGAAACCATAAACATAGTGCAAAAGCCATTTTCCTTTTGTACAAGTCCCACCCTTATTAACCCCACCCCTCTCCCCCGTCTGCTGACGATTAATTTTCCACAGAAGTTGACGAACGACTGCCACTTCCTGGTGAACCCTAACAGTGACCCTCTCAAGGTGAACTTGATTTTCTCCAAACAGAGAAAGCTAGCCATGTCCGATAGCCAGGTCTCCGACTTCAGGGGCTTTGAGTCCCTCCATGTTAATAGCATCCATCTCCGGGCTACCAGTGAAGCAAAGGCCAGAACGTCTGCCTCTTTCTCCTCCTGGATTCCCGGGTCTTCTGATGCCCCAAAAATTGCCACCTCTGGACTCAGCACCACTCTTGTTTTGAACACCGTGAACAAACCCCTGCCAAAATCCCCTAAGCTTTGGGCATGTCCAAAACATGTGGACATGGTTCGCCGGTCCTCCCGCACATTTTGCGCACCGTCCTCCACCCCAAAGAATCTGTTCATCTGGGCCACTGTCATGTGAACCCAGTGAACAACCTTAAGTTGTATCAGGCTGAGCCTGGCACATGTTGCGAATGCGTTGACTCTACTCAACGCGTCTGCCCATAGACCATTTTCTATCTCACCTCCCAGCTCCTCCTTCCACTTGCACTTCAGCTCCTAGGACTGCGTCTCTTCCAACCCCATAAGCTCCTTATAAATGACCAAGACACTCCCTTCTCTTTCCCACCCTCTGGATACTACCCTGTCCTGAATCCCCCTCAGCGGTAGTAGCAGGAAGGTTGACACCTGTTTATGAAGGAAGTCCCGCAGCTGCAGATACCTGAATTTGTTCCCCCTCGCCAACGCACACTTTTCCTCCAATGCCCTCATACTCGGAAAGCTCCCTTCTGTGAACATATCCCCCATCCTCTCAATCCCAGCTCTCCGCCATAACTGGAACCCCCTGTCCATACTCCCCAGGGCAAACCGGTGATTATCACAGATTGGGGCCCAGACCGATGCTCCCACATGCCGCCTCCATTGGCCCCAAACTCTCAGGGCCACCACCACCACTGGGCTGGTGGAATACCGTGTCGGCAGGAAAGGCAGAGGCACAGTTACCAACACCCCAGACTGCTGCTCTGACATGAAGCCGCCTCCATGCCGACCCCTCCCCCACCACTCACTTCCTGATCACGGCTATATTAGCCGCCCAGTAATAGTTGCTAAAATTTGGCAGCGCCATACCGCCCTCTCCCCAACTCTGCTCAAGCAGGGGCTGGTTTAGCACACTGGGCTAAATAGCTGGCTTTTAAAGGCAGGCCAGCAGCACGGTTCAATTCTCGTACCAGCCTCCCTGAACAGGCGCTGGAATGTGGCGACTAGGGGCTTTTCACAGTAACTTTATTGAAAACTACTTGTGACAATAAGAGATTTTCATTAATTTTCATTTTCATTACCTTCCTTACTCGCGGGGTCTTGCCCGCCCAGACGAATCCCGTGATCACTCTGTTGACCCGCTTAAAAAAGGACCGCGGAATAAAGATGGGGAGACACTGAAATACAAATAGGAATCTCAGGAGGACTGTCATCTTCACCGTTTGCACCCTCCGAGCCAGAGACAACGGAAGCGCGTCCCATCTCCAAAAATCGTCCTTCATGTGGTCCACTAGCCGGGCCAGATTCAATTTATGCAGCCGGTCCCATTCCCGCGGCACTTGGATGCCTAGGTACCTAAAGCTTCCCTCTAGTAACCTAAATAGCAGCCCTCCCAGTCGCCTCTCCTGTCCCCTTGCCTAGACCACAAACATCTCACTCTTTCCCATATTAAGCTTATACCCCGAAAACCAGGCAAATTCCCCTAGAATCCTCATGATTTCTTCCATCCCCTCTATTGGGTCTGAAACGTACAGAAGCAGGTCATCCGCATAGAGCGAAACCCTATGCTCCACACCCCCCCCCCCCCCCCCCCCCCCACACCACCCCACCCCTCCCCGGATCAGTCCTCTCCAGCCCCTCGAGGCTCTCAGAGCAATTGCTAATGGCTCTATAGCCAGCGCAAACAACAATGGGGAGAGGGGGCATCCCTGTCTCATCCCCCGGTGCAGTCTAAAATAGTCCGGTGTTGTCCTATTCGTCCGTACGCTTGCCCAGGAGCCTGATACAGTAACCTGACCCAGTCAATAAAGCGTCGCCCGAATCTGAACCGTCCCACTATCTCCCACAGATAATCCCATTCTACCCGATCAAAAGCCTTTTCTGCATCCAATGCGATCACTACCTCCACCTCCCTACCTTCCGGGGGCATCATGATCACATTTAACAGCCTTCTTACATTGGCCACCACTGCCTGCCCTTAACAGACCCCGTCTGGTCCTCCCCAATAATGTCCGGAACACAATCCTTAATCCTGGAGGACAAGATTTTGGCCAGCAACTTGGCATCTACATTCAACAGGGAGATCAGCCTGTAAGACCCACACAGCTCCGGGTTCTTGTCCCGCTTAAGAATCAGCGAAATCGTTGCCTGTGACATCGTCGGGGGCAGCAGCCCTCTTTCCCTTGCCTCATTGAACATCCTCAACAACACCGGCCCCAATATCCCCGAGAACGTTTTATAAAACTCCACTGGATACCTGTCCGGACCCGGGGCTTTATCCGCCTGCATGGCCTTCAAGCCCTCCGCTATCTCTTCCAGCCCAATTCGGGCCCCTAGCCCTCTATCCGCTCCCCATCCACCTTTGGGAAATTCAGCCCCTCGAAGAAGTGCCTCATCCCCTCCGGCCCCGTTGGGGGTTCTGACCTGTACAGCCTGCTGTAGAAATCCCTAAACGCCTTATTCACCCCTGCTGAATCACCAATCAGGTTCCAATCTCAGTCCTTTACTTTCCCTATCTCCCTAGCTGCATCCTTCTTCCTGAGCTGCTGTGCAAACATTCTGTTGGCCTTTTCTCAAACATCGCCCCCCTCGCCTTTCCCAGCTGCTCCACCACCCGCCCTGTGGTCAGCAAGCTAAGCTCCGCCTGTAACCGCCGCCGTTCTCTTAAAACTCCTGCCTCTGGGGGTCTCTGCATACCTCCTATCAATCTGTAGTATCTCCTTTACCAGTCGGTCCGTCTCTGCCCTATCCACGTTCTTCCTATGGGCCCGGATTGAGATCAGTTCCCCCCTGACCACTGTATTCAGTGCTTCCCACACCACCGCTCCTGAAATTTTCCCCGTGTCATTGACCTGCAGGTAGCTCTGAATACATTTCCTCAGACGCTCGCACACCCCTTCATCTGCCAAAAGTCCCACATCCAACCTCCAGTGCGGGCGCTGGTTACTGTCTTTACTAACCTGCAGGTCAACCCAGTGCGGAGCATGGCCCAAGATTGTAATCGCCGAGTACCCTGTGTCCACCACCCTCGCCAGCAAGGCCCTGCTCAAAATAAAGAAATTAATCCGGCAGTACACTTTATGCATGTGTGAGTAGAAGGAGAACTCCTTCACCCTCGGCTGCCCAAATCTCCATGGATCTCTCTCTCCCCCCCCCCCCCCCCCCCCCCACCACCACCACCACCAACACTCCTTCAGCTCCATGAACCCTCTCAGTTCCTTTGCCATTGCTGGCAGAGCTTGACCGATCCAAGCCAGGGTCCATAACTGTGTTGCTGTCCCCACCCATGACCAACCTGTGCGAGTCCAGGTCCTGTATGTTCCCCAGCATCCTCTTTATAAACTCCACATCATCCCAATTTGGCGCATACACATTTACTGATACCACCTGCACCCCCTCTAGCTTCCCACTGACCATAATGTACCGACCTCCCACGTCTGAGACTATTCTACCCGTCTCAAACACCACCCGCTTATTGATCAGGATCGCGACTCCTCTAGTCTTTGAATCTAGTCCTGAGTGAAAGACCTGACTGACCCAGCCTTTTCTCAGTCTATCCTGGTACTTTACTCTAAGGTGCGTCTCCTGCAACATTACCACGACCGCCTTCAATCCCCTAAGATGCGCGAACACACGTGCCCTTTTGACCGGCCCATTTAACCCTCGAACATTCCAGGTGATCAGCCTAGTTGGGGGGCTCATTGCCCCCCTCCGCCGATCAGCCATCCCCTTTATTAGGCCCGCCTCCAGACCGTGCTCCACGCCTCCACCGGTCCATCACCAGGGAGCCCCCGCTCCCAACCTCCTCTCTGTCCCTCAGCCCAAGTCCCTCCCTCGTCAGCAGAACATTCACCCCTAGTAACAACACCCGGTAACGCAAACCCCTTTACTAAACCAAACATATGCACACCCCCTACTGCGCTTCCGAGAGCTATCTCGCCCAGCTGGCTTGGTGGCTCCCATCCTCGGTGCCAGATAGTCGCCCACCTATTGTCCCCTCCCCATCCCCTCCCCCCCCGCTCATACAAACAAACTCCAACGTCAAACAATCCCCACTCAATTGCCCAACAGAAAAACACCAAGATCAAAACAAGCACCCCTCCATCCCCCAACAGTGCAACTGAAAAGCTTAACTCACTCAGCTCTACCGCTGGTTCCAAATCAATGGAAACGGCATCACAAACATCTTCCATGAAACGCTAAACAAAAAACTTTTTACAAAAACAGAGAAACAAAAAGAAAAAACAAAAACATGAACGTTACAGCCAAGATCAAAAGTTCTCAATCCAGCCCTTTCTTTTTCTCAAAGTCCAATGCGTCCTCAGGCGACTCGAAGTAGAAGTGCTGATCCTCATGTGTGACCCAGAGATGGGCTGGGTATAACAATCCAAACTTCAACTTTTTCTTAAAAAGGGTCGACCTGATCTGGTTGAAGCCTGCTCTCCTCCTGGCCTCCTCTCCACACAGGTCCTGGTAAACCCGCAGGATGCTGTTGTCCCATTTACAGCTCCGTGTCTGCTTGGCCCACTGCAGAATACGCTCCTTATCCGAGAACCTGTGGAATCTCACCTCCATAGCCCTCGGAGAGTCTCCCATTCGCAGCTTCCTCGCGAGTGCTCTGAGAGCCCTATCCACCTCCAAGGGCCGGGAGAATGCCCCATACCCCAGCAGCTTCACAAACATGTCTGCGATGTATGCCCCAGCGTCCGTTCCTGGGCGTCCAATCTACGCTCCAATCGCTCAATTGCCTCTTTTATCGGGTCCAAGCAGTCCCGCTTCTGCATAGCAAAGCCTTCCTGAATGACTTGCATCAGCTGCTCCATAGACTGCTGGGTCGACAAGCCAGAGGTCCGAACCTCCGCCTTGCTGTCTTCTGTTGCAGCCAAAGCCCAAGTCTTCTTTTTCTTTTTGTTTCTGCCCTTACGAACACTTTTAGTCCTTCTCTCCGTGCACCGAAGTGGGAATTCAGTAAACAATTGGCACTGGCATCCATTTTACAATTCAAGTCCGGTAGAAAAACGGGGGAAAGGTCCAAAAGTCCGACCAGAGCGGGAGCCACCAAATGTGCGACTTACTCCTTTATAGCCGCCACCGGAAGTCCCTGGTAAACAGAGTTGATACACTGGATACAAATGAAAAAGAAATTTGTCAAATTTTCAACTTAATAAAAGATTGGACAATGACATTAAATGCAAAGGGCACACCAGTGTTCCTTTCAAGCTGGACATGGGTGCACTTGCAAATTTACTCACTGAGACCAATCTGAGACAAGTGCATAGCACTCCAAACATAAGAAAATCAAACTGCCGACTGACAGATTACAATGGCAAATCCATAATGACCACAGGCTCCTGCTGCCTCATGGTGCAGAATGGTGACATCTCCATGCCACTGGACTTCGAAATTGCAGACGACAACAAGTCCTCGCTAATTGGTGCAGAGGCATGCGTTAAATTAAATTTGGTGAAAATAAATCAGCCTACCAACGAATATCAGCATGAAGCTGAAGGCAAAGAATTAGTTTGGCTGCGTTATCGAGAGCCACAAGCAATAGTGCTGAGGCAACATCCAACATTGTATGCAATGTGGAAGCACGTTGCAGACATGCTGCCCGTTTCGGATGCAAAGCTAAAGTTGATCAAAGATTAAACTGAAAAAGACCCAATTCTACAAAGGGTAATAAAAACCTAATTGGAAAATTTTCAAAGCATTAAGGCTGATTTAACAGTGATAAATATATTCCTGCTAAAAGGTGACAGGATTGTCAGAACCCTCCTGCCTGAGACAAAGTATCATGTAAAAGAGACATGAAGGGCATCAAGGAATAGAAAAGTATCGCAGACGTGCCAGACAGTTAGTGTACTGGCCGAGCATCAATTGTGATGTTGACCACTACGCGCAAGAGTGTAATGCCTGTCAAACACATCAACCATCTCAATGCAAAGAAACCTTTGTTGCAAGCGAGATTGTCACAAATCCATGGGCAAAGATTGGGATGGATATAGAGAAATACAGCACAGAACAGGCCCTTCGGCCCACGATGTTGCGCCGAACTTTTGTCCTAGGTTAATCATAGAATTTTGGACAATTTTTCATGGCCAATCCACCCAACCTGCACATCTTTGGACTGTGGGAGGAAACCGGAGTACCCCGAGGAAACCCACGCAGTCACGGGGAGGATGTGCAGACTCCACACAGACAGTGACCCAAGTCGAAATCGAACTTGGGACCCTGGAGCTGTGAAGCAATTGTGCTATCCACAATGCTACCGTGCTGCCCTTAAGAAGTTAACCTACACTCCCTTATTCTACCCTAATCCAAGTACCTATCCAATAGCCGCTTGAAGGTCCATAAATTTTCCGACTCAACTACTACCACAGGCAGTGCATTCCATGCCCCCACTACTCTCTGGGTAAAGAACCTACCTCTGACATCCCCTCTATATCTCCACCATTTATCTTAAATTTATGTCCCCTTGTAATGGTGTGTTCCACCCGGGGAAAAAGTCTCTGACTGTCTACTCTATCTATTCCCCTGATCATCTTATAAACCTCGATCAAGTCGCCCCTCATCCTTCTCCGTTCTAATGAGAAAAGGCCTAGCACCCTCAACCTTTCCTCGTATGACCTACTCTCCATTCCAGGCAACATCCTGGTAAATCTCCTTTGCACCTTTTCCAAAGCTTCCACATCCTTCCTAAAATGAGGTGACCAGAACTGCACACAGTACTCCAAATGTGGCCTGACCAAGGTTTTGTACAGCTGCATCATCACCTCACGGCTCTTAAATTCAATCCCTCTGCTAATGAATGCTAGCACACCATAGGCCTTCTTCACAGCTCTATCCACTTGAGTGGCAACTTTCAAAGAACTATGAACATAGACCCCAAGATCTCTCTGCTCCTCCACATTGCCAAGAACCCTACCATTAACCCTGTATTCCGCATTCAGATTTGTCCTTCCAAAATGGACAACCTCACACTTGTCAAGGTTAAACTCCATCTGCCACTTCTCAGCCCAGCTCTGCATTCTATCTATGTCTCTTTGAAGCCGATAACAGCCCTCCTCACTATCCACAACTCCACCAATCTTCGTATCATCTGCAAATTTACTGACCCACCCTTCAAATCCCTCATCCAAGTCGTTAATGAAAATCACAAACAGCAGAGGACCCAGAACTGATCCCTGCGGTACGCCACTGATAACTGGGATCCAGGCTGAATATTTGTCATCCACCACAACTCTCTGTCTTCTATCGGTTAGCCAGTTTGTTATCCAACTGGCCAAATTTCCCACTATCCCATGCCTCCTTACTTTCTGCATAAGCCTACCATGGGGAACCTTATCAAATGCCTTACTAAAATCCATGTACACTACATCCACTGCTTTACCTTCATCCACATGCTTGGTCACCTCCTCAAAGAATTCAATAAGACTTGTAAGGCAAGACCTACCCCTCACAAATCCGTGCTGACTATCCCTAATCAAGCAATGCCTTTCCAGATGCTCAGAAATCCTATCCCTCAGTACCCTTTCCATTACTTTGCCTACCACCGAAGTAAGACTAACTGGCCTGTAATTCCCAGGGTTATCCCTATTCCCTTTTTTGAACAGGGGCACGACATTCGCCACTCTCCAATCCTCTGGTACCACCCCTGTTGACAGCGAGGACGAAAAGATCATTGCCAACGGCTCTGCAATTTCATTTCTTGCTTCCCATAGAATCCTTGGGAATATATCCCGTCAGGCCCGAGGGACTTGTCTATCCTCAAGTTTTTCAAAACGCGCAACACATCTTCCTTCCTGACAAGTATCTCCTCAAGCTTATCAGTCTGCTTCACGCTGTCCTCTCCAACAATATTTGATTTCAGAGGAAATGATTATTTTATCATTATAAATTATTACTCCAACTATCCTGAAGTAATGACATTGGTCAGATTTGATTGCTCACTCAGTGATAAGAGTGGCAAAATCTGTATTTTCTCGACACGGAATACTAGTCAAAGTCATGACGGATAATGGACCTTATTTTAGTAGCGTGGAATGGTTGTCCTTTGCAGAGGCATACAACTTCCAACAACCTCCAGTCCATTAAACCCCAATCTAACGGAAAAGCTAAAAAAGACATTGGCATAATAAAGCAACTCTTCAGGAAGGCGTATGATGCCAAGAAGGACTTGTCGCTAGCGCTCTTAAGTTATAGAGCAACTCCGTTATTGTCAGGATTGTCTCCTGCCTAAATGCTCATGGGTAGGAAGCTTCGAACAACATTGCCTGCAATTACCATTCCTAACAAGGGTGAACAGTTCATGCATCAACGTATCAGGCAGGAGCAATGCAAGCAGCAAGCTTACTACAACAGGCAAGCAAAACCGTTACCGCCACTCAAAGAAGGTGATATTGTAAGGATAAAAAATCAAAATGGTGGCTGGTCAGAAGCAGCTAAAGTCTAAAATGAAGTTGCACCAAGTTGTAGTTTGGGGCTGGTTTAGCACAGTGGGCTAAACAGCTGGCTTGTAATGCAGAACAAGCCAGAAGCACAGGTTCAATTCCCGTACCGGCCTCCCCGAACAGGCGCCGGAATGTGGCGACTAGGGGCTTTTCATAGTAACTTTATTGAAGCCTACTTGTGACAATAAGCGATTATTATTATCACCAAGGTCACATGTAGTGCAAACTGAAGCTTGAACACTGTTTCAAAGAAATAGATGAGCTTTACTAAAAGTTAAAAGTTCAATGAAATTTCCAGAACCGAATTTAACAAAACCAGAAACCTTGTTTCGCAACATAGACCTACCAGCAGCATTATTAACAACTACACAAACTGAACAGATGACAGAAAACTCTGATGGCACTATGAGTGCACTAAGAAGATTGACAAAAACGAGAAGATAACCAAATAGACTGCATTTGTAAACTATATTAAGGACTGGAACTCAAAAGAAACTGAAATTATGATATGTACAATACCTTCAAATCATGTAATGTATGAACATAGTATCCACTATGTATGTAAAAAAAAATGCGTTGGAAAGAATTTAGGCCAATTTTTTGTCTCAAAGAAAGGGAGATGTGACATTATAGGAAATGTACAGATGACAAACGGTTAATGTAATGATGTAGATAACGACTAGTTGGAGCGAGTTACAGAAATATATAAAGTAGTGACTTGCAGATCTCTGGGAGAGAACTGGAGAGAGCTGGAGAGGAGAGCTAGAGAGTGCAGTACATTTTAGATAAAGTGTTGAAAATAATGTAGTTGAGTGTGGATTATAGATTATCTTATGGTTTACTTTAGGAGTAAGTGGTCAAACTTAATTTACGTAGTGTAAATAAATGTTAACTTTGCTTATGAACTTAACTTTTGTGGTCTTTGTGAACACGACAACATTCATCCTGAGACCAAGAATCACAAAGAACACCACACTGTTGATGCTGTCCACCGTATGAGGCCATGTGCCAAATTTTTGATAGGATCGGTTTCATCTGCGTCCACTCACGGATCTGTGACTCCATGACAGGCAAAGAGTCTATGAAATTCAGAGTTGGGACTACCTCAACCATCATGAGGGGCAATAAGGGACCAATTGACAAAGGTATCGGTGCATCGGCATTTGCAATTTGGGTCCCCAGCCTATGTTCAAAAGAATATTGATAGGCGATGAGTAATAGGACCCAGTGCTGGATTTGCCTGGAAGCAATAGGCAGAATTGCCTTATCCTCCTTGAAAAGCCCAAGGAAGGGATCCATAATTCTAGTGAAGTAGCGGCCATAGACATATTGATGAATTTATGGTTTCACAGCAAAAACCATTGCCTGGCCTCCCTTCTCGATCTGCATGTATTTCCTTTTCACTGCAACCAATATATGGGAGGCAAAGACGATTGGCCGTTCCCTTCAATTTTTTTCCAGTGGGACAGGATTGCACTGATACCAGAGGGGGAAGCATGACATGTGATGGGAAAGGCTTTGACAGGATCAGAATGGGTCAGTAACCCATAAGACGACAACTGCTTCTTCACCCGTTAAAAAGCCATTTCCTGCGGCTGGCCCCAGGCTCTTACGTGATCTTTTTTTAGAAGAAGGTGTAAGGGAGCCAACACGAGGTGGCCGTCGGGGTGGGAGCCTGCTGGATGGCGCACATCTTTGCGACGGGGGTGCGAACCTTTGTGGACAACAATAGTGAAGGTAGACTATCTCCCTCACATAAAATAGGCATTTCGCTCACTACAGGCAGACACCAGCTCAGAGAACCATTTTAATACAGCTCCAACTTTTCCAATTGCTCTTGCTCAGAGGTTCCAGTGACCAGCACATCATCTAAAAAACAGCCAACTGTAGTACACCTCAATGCCTGCCCCATTCCCTATGTCTTGCTTGAAAAGGTTGAGACTGACGTAGGTCATTTGGAATCTTTGGTACCCCTCACAGGATATTCTCCAATATGCACTGAGAAATAGCACAGGTGGAGGGCATCCAAAAGACAGCCATGTATACGCATACAGGCCCCTGTGCATAATGATGGTGACACATTAGCGGGAGACCGGATCCAACTTGAGCAGCAAATAGGTGTGGCTCATATCAAGCTTTGTGAACTTTGCGTAAAGATCTTCTGTGGGGGGAATGGGGTAGCAGTCCAACCGTGAAGCCGTGTTTACCTTTAATTTATAGTCTCCGCATAATTGACCCATTTTGTCTGGTTTCATGACCGGAACCACCAACGCTGCTGGTACCACCGCGCTGTCGAATCAGCGAACTGGATTGCCCTGATGGTGCCCAAAGATTTCAAATAACCCAGCTCAGTCTCCACCTTTTCCAACAAGGCATAGTGAATAGGGCAGGCACGGAAATATTGTGCAGGCTACAGTCCCTTTTATCCACCCCAATCCCGGTTGGAACACTGTGCTGTGTTTTCATAACACCTCGCCCAAACCACCGGAACTCTGGAGGATGTGCTGCCATTGCAGCTGCAGATGGAGCAACTGGTCATGACCCAACAGGCTTTTCCCATGGCCTTTTACCATGATAAGCGGGAGGCGCACCGTCTGGCACCCATAAACCTCTGGGGTCATCGTAGAACTTGTGATCTCCAAAGGTCCTCCCACATAGATAGGTTGTCCGTCAAATCCAGGGTCTAAATTCCCACCTTAATGACTGGCAGACCATGGAGACCAACTCCATATCGAGTGACTGTCCAACTCCATATCGAGTGAGTGCCCATTCATACCCACTGTAACCTTAATGGGGGCCACTCAGTTGCACGAAATGCAACTGCATGCAGCCGACCTCCTTGTCTGGCTCATCTACATGGAAATTACAGGCCCTGGGCTTGCATTGGTCTCTACCGTGCACTGGCGACATATCGGGCCGCTCATCGCCGGCGACCGCCGCCAACCAGCCGTGACTGGCCTCCATCGACCAGTCCCGACCGCACAACCTCGCGACCGTGTCGACGACAGTGAAGGTCGACGGGCACAAGATATCCTGCCTTCTGGACTCTGGGAGCACTGAGAGCTTCATCCACCCCGATACGATAAGGCGCTGCTCCCTCACGGTCCACCCACCAACCAGAGAATCTCCCTGGCCTCCGGATCCCACTCCGTGGCGATCCGGGGGTATTGCACCACCACCCTCACCATCCAGGGCGTAGAGTTCAGCAGCTTCCGGCTCTATGTCCTCCCCAACGTCCGTGCTGCCTTGCTATTTGGCCTGGACTTCCAGTGCAACCTCCAGAGCCTAACCCTGAAATTTGGCGGGCCCCTACCACCCCTTACTGTCTGCGGTCTCACGACCCTTAAGGTCGACTCACCTTCCCTGTTTGCGAACCTCACCTCGGATTGCAAACCCTTTGCCACCAGGAGCAGACGGTACAGTGCCCAGGACAGGACCTTCAACAGGTCGCAGGTCCAGCGGCTGCTGCGGGAAGGTATCAGCGAGGCCAACAACAGCCCCTGGAGAGCCCAAGTGGTAGTTGTAAAAACTGGGGAGAAAAACAGGCTGTTCATTGGCTACAGTCAGACCATCAATCGGTACAGGCAGCTCGACGCGTACCCCCTCCCTCGCATATCTGATATGGTCAATCAGATTGCATAGTACCGGGTCTTCTCGACAGTGGAACTGGAATCTGCCTACCACCAGCTCCCCATTCGCAATGCGGACCGCCAGTACACCGCATTTGAGGCGGAGAGCCGCCTTTACCATTTCCTTAGGGTTCCCTTTGGCGTCACTAACCGGGGTCTCGGTCTTCCAACAGGAGATGGACCGAATGTTTGACCGGTACGGACTGCGGGCCACTTGTCCATACCTGTAAAAACCTCACCGTCTGCAGCCACGACCAGCAGGACCACGACGCTAACCTTTCCAAATTCCTCCACACCGCCTAATTCCTCAACCTAACCTACAACAAGGAGAAGTGTGTGTTCAGCACGAACCGATTAGCCATCCTCGGCTATGTGGTTCAGAACAGAGTTCTAGGGCCCGACCCTGATCGCATGTGTCCCCTTCCCCACTGCCCCAAGGCTCTCAAACGATGCCTGGGGTTCTTTTCGTACTACGCCCAGTGGGTCCCTAACTATGCGGACAAGGCCCACCCACTCATCCAATCCACCGTTTTCCCACTGAAGGCCGAGGCTCACCAGGCCTTCAACCGTATCAAGGCCGACACCACCAAGGCCGCGATGCACGCAGTTGAGGAGACCCTCCCCTTCCAAGTCGAGAGCGATGCATCAGACGTCACTCTGGCCACCACCCTCAACCAGGCAGGCAGACCTGTGGCATTCTTTTCCCGCACCCTCCACGCCTCCGAAATTTGGCACTCCTCCATCGAAAAGGAGGCCCAAGCTATCGTTGAAGCTGTGCGGCATTGGAGGCATTACCTGGCCGCCAGCAGATTAACTCTCCTCACTGACCAACGGTCGGTTGCCTTCATGTTTAACAACACACAGCGGGGTAAGATCAAAAATGATAAGATCTTGAGGTGGAGGATCGAGCTCTCCACCTACAATTATGAGATTTTGTATCGCCCCGGTAAGCTCAACGAGCCCCACGATGCCCTATCCCGAGGTACATGTGCCAGTGCACAAGTGGACCGACTCCGCACCCTGCATGACGATCTTGGTCACCCAGGGGTCACCCGCTTTTATCATTTCATAAAGGCCCGCAATCTGCCCTACTCCATCGAGGAAGTCAGGGCTATCACCAGAAACTGCCAGGTCTGTGCAAAGTGTAAACCGCACTTCTACCGGCCAGACCGTGTGCGCCTGGTGAAGGCCTCCCACCCCTTTGAACGCCTCAGCGTGGACTTCAAAGGGCCCCTCCCCTCCACCGACCGCAACACGTACTTTCTTAATGTGGTCGACGAATATTCCAGATTCCCCTTCACCATCCCAAGCCCCGATATGACGTCTGCCACCATCATCAAAGCCCTCAACGCCATCTTCGCTCTGTTCGGTTTCCCCGCCTACGTACACAGCGACCAGGGATCCTTATTTATGAGCAATGAGCTGCGCCAGTACCTGCTCAACAGGGGCATTGCCTTGAGCAGGACGACCAGCTACAACCCCTGGGGAAACGGGCAGGTGGAGCGGGAGAATGGAAGGCTGTCCAGCTGGCCCGACTGTCCAGAATTCACCCTGCCTCCCGCTGGCAGGAGGTCCTCCCCGACGCCCTCCACTCCATTGGGTCGCTCCTGTGCACTGCGACTAACGAAACTCCCCATGAGCATTTCTTTGCCTTCCCCAGGAAGTCCACCTCAGGGTTAGGCTCACAACATGGCTGGCAGTTCCAGGACCCATTCTCCTCCGCAAACACATGCAGCTCCACAAGGCGGAGGTTTAGAGGGTACAGCTACTCCACGCGAACCCGCAGTACGCCTAAGTAGCGTACCCCGACCACCGCCAAGACACAGTCTCCCTCAGGGACCTGGCGCCAGCTGGGTCCCCACAAACCCACCCCCCTGCCCCCGTGCCACCCTCCCCCCCCACCTCCCCACCCCAGCGCACCCCACCACAGCCCCCATTCGAGGACGATCCATCCTCCCCTTGGTCCCACCCGGGGATGAAGATGAGGCTGACATTCTCCCGGAGTCACCGACGACCAAACCGACGCCTGAATCATCACCAGAACTGCGGCGCTCGCAATGCCGGATCAAGGTGCCTGATGATCTAAATTTGTGAACTCTTTCTAAAATTTTAGACAACCTGTCTATAAATAGTTTCCCACCACCCCCACTGGAATTTTTTTTAACAGCAGGTGAATGTGGTAGTCACCACTGTTGTATTGTGTATACTGCATACGAGGGTGTTATGGTAAGGCCTTTGTACTACAGGTACGGGGGTAGATCCCTGCCTGCTGGCTCCGCCCAGTAGGTGGAGTATATATGTGTGGGCTCTCCGAGCTGCAGCCATTTTGGCAACAGCTGTGGGAGGCTCCACATCTCTGCGTAATAAAACCTCGAATACTCTCTACTCTCGTCTCATCGCAATTGATAGTGCATCAGTAGCCGTAGGATATTCTTCTGGGGGCGAGGAAATAGCCAGAAGTCATGGTCTACATTGGTGCAAGTGACTTATTCAGGAAGTGGAAGACGTCCTGAAAGCAAATTTCAGGGAGCTAGGAAGGAGATTGAAAAGCTGGGCCTTTAAAGCACTAACCTCAGAATTACTTCCAGTCCTATGCCCTCGTGAGCATAGAAATAGGAAAAATTAGAATTTAACGTATGTTTGGAGAACTGGGAGGCATCAGAATTATGAGGCACTGGGACTGATTCTGGGGCAGGTGATAGAGGGGCTGCATTTTAGCTGGACCAGGATTAATACCCTTGCAGAGAGGTTTGCTCCTTCTGTTGGGGAGAGTTTAAATTAGATTGGCTAGGGAATTGGAACTAGGGAGGGAACGTAGATCTGACAGAAATAAAGGGTAAAACGAAGTAGAAAAATAGAAAGCAAAATAGAAGATAGACGAAGCATAGACAAACATCAAAAAGGATCAGAATAGAGAATAATGGTTAAAAAGGTGAATTAAAGGCACTTTATCAGAATGCACGTTGCATTCATTAAATTGAATCAAATTGAGGTAAATGGGAATGATTCCATTGCCATTATGGAGGTAAGGTTACAGGGTGACCATGGGGCTGGTTTAGCACAGGGCTAAATCGCTGGCTTTGAAAGCAGACCAAAGTAGGCCAGCAGCACGGTTCAATTCCCGTACCAGCCTCCCCGAACAGGCACTGGAATGTGGCGACTAGGGGCTTTTCACAGTAACTTCATTTGAAGCTTACTTGTGACAATAAGCGATTTTCATTTCATTTCATTCATTCCATTGGGAATTGAATATCCAAGTATATTTGACATTTAGGAGGGATAGGCAAAAATAAAAGGGAGGTGGGGCAGCAGTCTTAATATGGGATGAGATCACCACATTGGTGATAGAGGATCTGAGATCGAAAAAATGTAGAATCAGTTTGATGGAGTTTGGATGGCACGGTAGCACAGTGGTTAGCAGTCCTGCCTCACAGCGACAGGGACCTGGTTCAATTCTGGCCTCGGGTGACTCTCTCTGTATGGAGTTTAAACTTTCCCCCCGTATCTCCATGGGCTTCCTTCGGGTGCTCAGGTTTGCTCTCACAATCCAAAGATGTGCAAATTAGGTGGATTGGCCATGCTAAATTGTCCCTTAGTGTCCAACAGGTTAGGTTAGGTTACTGGGTTATGGAGATGGGGTGGGGGCATGGGCCTAGGTAGGGTGCCAGGAATCGAACCTGGGACCTTGGCACTGTGAAGCAACAGCACTAATCACTGTGCTACCGTATTGTGCTGAGCCTGTGCATGTTGGAGAAAAATGAAAGATGACCTTTGTGGTGACATGCGTGTGGATAGTGTACAGACACACCAAGCGGTCTCTAGACCAAGGTCATGTGACCTGCGACTCGGATATAAAGGGAGACATATCCGGGCATCTTCAGAAGAAGATTGAGAGGGTAATAAGACATACATATGAATGGTTAGTGCAAGGTGCAAGTTCCAGAGGAGTAGTTAGCTGACTCCATGATAATGTGCTCTGTATCAGATTGCTATCTTACCACACGAGACTCAATAAAATATTCTGGTTTGGACAAGTCGAAGTGTTTGGTGAGTTCCTTCGTAAAGTACAAAGGACCAAATGCAACAACCTTATTGAAACGTACAACATTCTGATGGGGCTTGACAAGGTAGATGCTGAGGTGATGTTTTCTCTCGTGGGAGAATCTAAAACTAGGGGACACAGTTTAAAAATAAAGCTTCTCCAATTTAAGATCAAGATGAGGAAGAATTTCTTCTCTGAGAGGAGCATTAGTCTTTGGAATTCTGTACCCCACAGAGCAGTAGGGGCTAGATCATTGAATTTTTGCAAGGTTGAGTCAGATCGACTTTTGATGATTAGAGTGTCGGGTGTCAAGATTGTTCACTGAAGAAGGCGCTGTGGATGAAGGGGAACTGGTGGATGTACTGTACTTAAATTTGCAGAAGGCATTTGATGAGGTGCCACATCAGAAAATAGAAGCTCACAGTGCAGGGGATAACATAGAAATAAAATTGGCTAGTTAACAGGAAACACAGAGGAGGCATAAATAGACCATTTTCTGGTTGGCAGGATGTGATGAGTGGTGCGCAACACAGATCAATACTGGGCCTCAAGTCATTACAATTTATATAAATGATTTGGATGAAGGGGCTAAAGATTTGATTGCTAAAGTTGCTGATGGCACAAAGATAGGTAGGACAGTAAGTTGTGAAGAAGACACAATAAGACGGCAAAGGGATACAAATAGGTTAGCTGAGTAGGCAAATATCTGGCAAATTGAGTAGAATGTGGGAAAAAGTGAAATTGTCCATTTTAGCAGAATAATAAAAAAAACATATTTTCCAAAAAGGTGAGAGATTGCGGAGCTCTGAGGTGCAGAGGGTTCTGTGTGTTCTCGTGCATGAATCACTCAAGGCTAGCATGCAGGTAAATGTTAGTACAGCAACTAATTAGGAATTGGGTTTTCCCAAATCTGGCTACATAACGTGCGTGCAGTAATTATTTGCAGGATTTAGCTTCTTGGGTACCATAATATTGAATGTTATTTGGGAACAAAGGAGCATCTTAGAGTTTCAGGGAACGTGGCAGTTGAATCCAGGGGTAATTTCCTGTAATACTGTGTGTGCATTGCCATTAGTGTACTTACGTGTTGTGCGTATTATAGTCGTTCTTGGAGTGCGTTTTTTTCTTTAAAGTTTTTTTTTATAAATGGTTTTATTGAGTTTTCATATTTTATATATGACAAATTACAAATTATTAGAGAGAAAAAAAAAAGAAAACACAAAAATTTAACATGAATATTTACAGGTAAGCATCTTCATAACAACAATTGTGGCCGCCCCCTTTAGCCAGCATACATATTTTACATTCCCCAATATGGCCGAGGCACATGTTTATAGGCATTTATTTATAGTTTGGTTTTGGGCCTTGGCTTGCCAGCAAACCCCCATAACGAGCCTGTAACCCCCCCCCCCGGCTACCCTCCCCCGATTCCCGTCCATTTTCCCCTGATTCTTGGCCACCCGACTATTCTTCCTCTTGTACGTTGGCCACAAACAGGTCCCGGAACAGTTGCATGAATGGCTCCCACGTTCTGTGGAAGCCGTCGTCCGACCCTCGGATGGCGAATTTGATTTTCTCCATTTGGAGAGATTCCGAGAGGTCGGACAGCCAGTCTGCAGCTCTGGGCGGTGCTGCTGACCGCCAGCCAAACAGGATTCTACGGCGGGTGATCAGGGAGGCAAAGGCAAGGGCGTCCGCCCTCCTCCCCAGGAATAGATCTGGCTGGTCTGAAACCCCGAAGACCGCCACTATCGGGCATGGCTCCACCCTCACCCCCACCACTTTGGACATAGCCTCGAAGAAGGCTGTCCAGTACTCCACAAGTCTGGGGCAAGACCAGAACATGTGGGCGTGGTTGGCCGGGCCTCTTTGGCACCGCTCGCATCTGTCCTCCACCTCCGGGAAGAACCTACTCATACGGTTTCTCGTTAAGTGGGCTCTATGTACCACTTTTTAGTTGCGTCAGGCTGAGCCTTGCGCACGAGGAGGTGGAGTTGACCCTATGCAGTGCTTCGCTCCAGAGTCCCCACCCTATCTCCATCCCCAGGTCGTCCTCCCATTTCCTTCTTGTTGCGTCCAGTACGGTGTCGTCCCTATCTACCAGTCGGCCATACATGTCACTACAGTTCCCTTTCTCTAGGATACTTGCGTCCAGTAGGTCTTCCAGTAGTGTCTGTCGTGGCGGTTTTGGGTACGTCCTTGTCTCCTTTCGTAGGAAGTTTTTGAGCTGCAGGTACCGTAGCTCGTTCCCCCCAGCTAGCTGAAATTTCTCTGTCAGTTCGTCCAGTGTTGCGATCCTGTCGTCCGTGTATAGGTCCCTGACTGTCAGTGTCCCCCCGTCCTGTCTCCACCTTTTGAAGGTGGCGTCAGTCAGTGCTGGTTTGAACCTATGGTTGTTGCAGATGGGAGCCTTGTCCGACATTTTGTACAGGCCAAATTGCTGCCGCAGTTGGTTCCAGGATTGGAGGGTGGCTGTCACCACTGGGCTGCTGGAGTGTTTTTTGGGTGGGATGGGAGTGCTGCCGTGGCGAGGGCCCGGAGGGAGGTTCCCATGCAGGAGGCCTCTTCCGCACGCACCCACTCGGCTTCTGGCTCCTGGATCCATCCCCTTACTCGCTCGGCTGTTGCCGCCCAGTGGTAGAATTGTAGATTCGGGAGGGCTAGCCCCCCCCTGGATTTTGTTTTTTGTAGGACCTTCTTTGGGATCCTAGCATTTTTATCCCCCCCCCCCCCCCCCCATACGAACGCCATGATAAGTTTGTCCAGCGCTTTGAAAAAGGCCTTGGGGATGTAGATCGGAATGGATCTAAACAGGAAGAGGAACCTGGGCAGTACGTTCATTTTGATCGTCTGGACTCTCCCCGCGAGGGAGAGCGGGAGTGTGTTCCATCTTTGCAGGTCCTTTTTAACTTCCTCCGTCAGGCTGGTGAGGTTCCATTTGTGGATCCCTTTCCAGTCATGGGCTATTTGGATCCCCAGGTAGCGGAATTTATGTCAGGCTTGTTTGAACGGCAGCCCCTTTAGTGCTGCCCCCCCTCCCCCCCCCCCCCCCCCTTGCGGGTGTACTGGGAAGATCTCGCTTTTGCTCATGTTGAGTTTGTAGCCCGAGAAGGCTCCAAACTCTTTCAGGAGTGCGATGATTCCGTCCATGCTGCTTTGTGGGTCCGAGATATAGAGGAGCAGATCATCGGAATAGAGTGAGACTCTGTGCTCTCTACCTCCCCTTCGGATCCCCCTCCAATTTTTTGCTGCCCTGAGCGCGATTGCTAGCGGTTCGATTGCTAGTGCGAACAGCAGCGGGGACAGTGGGCATCCTTGTCTGGTGCCCCTGTGCAGCTGGAAGTATTGGGAGTTGGTATTGTTGGTCCGTACACTCGCCATGGGAGCGTTGTATAGGAGCTTTACCCAAGCGGTGAACCCTGTTCCCAGCCCGAACCGCTCCAGTACCTCTATGAGGTATTTCCATTCAACTCTGTCGAAGACCTTTTCTGCGTCCAGGGAGACGATCACCTCTTGTGTTCTCTCCCCGGAGGGGGTCATTATCACGTTCAGCAGGCGCCTGATGTTCGAGGTGAGCTGTCTACCTTTGACGAAGCTCGTCTGGTCCTCTGTGACCACCTCAGGTACACAGTCTTCTAGCCTTTTGGCTAGGATTTTGGCCAGTATTTTGGCGTCTGCGTTCAGCAGAGATATGGGTCTGTATGACCCACATTCCGTTGGGTCTTTGTCTTTCTTAGGTATCAGCGAGATTGAGGCCTGTGCTAACGTGGGTGGCAGTGTGCCCCTAACTAGCGAGTCTGTGAACATCTCCCGCAGGTGCGAGGCCAGCGCTGTCGCGAATTTTTTGTAGAAGTCCGCCGGGAATCCGTCTGGTCCCGGCGCCTTCCCCGTCTGCATGGAGCTAATGCTCTCCATGATCTCTCCCAGTGCTAGTGGTGCTTCCAGATCCCGTTTTCTGCCCTCTCCCACGACTGGTATGTCCAGTCCATCAAGAAACCGGTTCAGCCCAGCCTTCCCCGTTGGGGGCTCTGAGGTGTACAGCTCTTGGTAGAAGGCCTTGAAGGTTTCGTTAATCCTCTCTGGTTCTGTTTCCCACGTGCCTCTGGTACCTCTGATTTGTGCAATTTCTCTGCTGGCTGCCTGCTTTCTCAGCTGGTGTGCCAACAAGCGGCTGGCTTTGTCTCCGTGTTCGTACAGGGCCCCGCGTGCCTGGCGGAGTTGGTGTACTGCTTTCCTGGTGGAGAGTAGGTCAAAGTTCCTTTGTAATTCTTTTCTCTCCGCCAGGAGCTCTACGGTCGGGGCCTCGGAGTATTTACGGTCTCCCTCCAGTATGGAGTCGACCAGCTTCTGCCTAGCCACCCTTTCCTCCCTATCTCTTTGCGCTTTGTAGGCAATGATTTCCCCTCTTAGTATGGCCTTAAGCGCTTCCCAGAACGTGGAGGATGAGACCTCCCCGTTTTGGTTGTTCTCCGTGTATTCCGCTATAGCCCGCGCTATCCTTTCGCTGAAGGCCTTGTCAGCTAGTAAGGCACCGTCCAACCTCCATGTGGGGCGCTGGGCCCTTCCCGTCTCCAGCCGCACGTCCATGTAATGTGGGGCGTGATCTGATATCACAATTGCGGAGTATTCCACCTTGTCTATCCCTGGAAGCACCGTTTTCCCCACCACAAAGAAGTCAATTCTGGTGTACACGTTGTGTACTGGGGAGGAGAAAGAGAATTCTTTCTCCCCCGGGTGGGCGAATCTCCAAGGGTCCACTGCTCCCATCTGCTCCATATAGTGACTAAGTTCCCTTGCCATGTTTGAGGTTTTCCCCGTTCTGGGGTTTGATCTGTCCGTCTTTGGATCCTGTACACAGTTGAAGTCCCCCCCCATGATTAGTCAGTGCGTCGCTATGTCCGGGATTTCTGCCATGGTCTTTTGGATGAAGCTCGTGTCGTCCCAGTTGGGCGCGTACACGTTGACTAGAACTACCGGCGCCCCATCCAGGGCCCCGCTGACCATGACATACCGCCCCCCTGGGTCTGTAACCGTCTTTGTCGCCCTAAACATTGTCCTCTTGCCAATCAGGATCGCCACCCCCCCTGGCCCTTGTCCCATAACAGGAATGATAGGTTTGTCCCACCCAGCCCTTTCTTACCTGCAGTTGGTCCTGCTCCCTCAGGTGCGTCTCTTGGAGGAAGACTATGTCGGCCCTCATGTTTCTGAGGTGGGTGAGGACTCTAGATCTCTTCACTGGGCCGTTAAGTCCCCTTACGTTCCAGGTGACTATCCTGGTGGGGGGTTTCTGCCCCCTCGCTCCTGTGGGATTAACCATATTTGTCCGGTGGATGCGCCCCTGCCCTCTGGGGTTTCCCTTTGTTAGGGGGCTGTCCAGGATGGCCACTATCACTGCTCTCCCCATGCGGTCGGGTCTCTGCGCTCCGGGGTTTCCCCTTGTCCCGGGGGCACCCGCCATGGCCGTCCACTGTGTGTCCGCCACGGAGGTAGTCCCCTGCACTCCGGGGGGCCTCTTCGCTCACAGACCGTCCTGGGTGGGTGCTTGCAGCGGTTCCCTGTTTCGGGCCCTTGGTTGTGGCACTTTGTGGCCCTGTTCCTTTTCTGGCCTCTTTTGTCCCTTTGTCCCTGCATTTCCCCTCCCTGGTCTCTCGCACCCCGAGTGCCCCCCCCCCCCGCTCTCTCCCTTTTCCCCCCTCCCCTGTATACCCCTCCTTTGCCCCTCTATCCCCTATTCCTGTCCCCATTTGCTCTCCTGTCTTTGATGGGTGATCCCCCCCCCTCCCCTGCCTGGCGCCTTCCCCCCTGTTTGGGGTGCGCTGCGGCCCTGCTTTGTTGTGTGCCCCCGTCGCTAGCTTTCCTGCTAGCGCAGTGGCTCCCCTCTCGGAGGTTGCTGTCTCGCTTCTCCTCTCCCTTCTCCAATACTCCCGTTCCCTCGTGCTGGGGCCTGGCCTCCCACCTGGAGCGGTCCCTTGGGCTGTGGGTTGTTTTTTGTTCTGGGTGTTCCTGCCGGGGGGGGAGGGGGCTGGCTTTGCCTCGCCCCTCCCCACCCCCCCGTCGGCATGTCGTTTCTCCTTGCCATGGGCCCCTCGTCCCTACCTCCCATGGCGTTTTTCCAGCCCGTGCTCCTCGACGAACCTATTCGCCTCAGCAGGGGCTGTAAAGAAATATTCCTTGTTTTGGTATGTGACCCAGAGTTTTGCTGGGTACAGCATACCAAAACGCACTTTGCTTTTGTAGAGAGCTGCTTTCGCTCTGTTGAACTCAGCCCGTCTCTTAGTTATGTCCGATCCAAGATCCTCGTAGACTCGGATGGCGTGCCCGTTCCATTTGCAGGCTCTATTTTCCTTGGCCCAGCGCAGGATTGTCTCCCTATCCCGGTACCGGTGCAGTTTGGCTATGACTGCTCTCGGTTGTTCCCCTGTCTTGGGCTTCGGGCGCAGTGACCGATGGGCTCTGTCCACTTCCGGTGGGGTGGGAAAAGTGTCCCCCCCACTAAGGAGCCCAGCATCGCAGCCACGAATGTTGTGGGGTTTCCGCCCTCGATCCCCTCTGGCAGGCCCATTATGCTAACATTTTGCCTTCGCGAGCTGTTCTCCTGGTCGTCTACCCTGCGCTTCAGGCTCCCCTGTGTTGCACCCAGTCTCGCCACTTCCCTCTCCAGGGCCGTGACCCGGTCGCTCGCGTCGGTCGCTGCTTTCTCCAGCTCTTTAATGGTTGCCTCATGGGCTTCCAGTTTCTCCCCTTGGGCATCCACTTTCTCCTCCAATCTGGTCAGAGCCTGCTGCACCCCTGACATGGCCCTGGCCACTGCTGTCTGTACTGCGGCCTCTCCGTCCGCTTTCAACTCTGCCTTGATTGCCTGCAGCTGCTCCCTCACCACCTCGGCAAAGGCTGCCTTCCAATTCACGCCCCCCTCTAACCCTAGGGGAGAGGGCACCTGTCTGTCCAGCTCTTTTTGATGCTGCGATACATCCTTCCCGCCGCTTCGTGTGCTGATTCGTTCGCCCGAGTTGGCTTGCCCTTTGCCCCGTCTAATTCTGGTGCCCCCTTTCTCTTGGCTCCCTTCTGGCATTTTTTTCTCCCCCTTCCCTTTCATCTTTTCTTCTCCCCTTGTTTTTCTTTTCCCCCCTTTTCCGCACCCTATTTTTATTTTATTTATTATTATTCTTTTTTTAAATTTATTTTTCCCCCCCCCTTCTTTCCTTTACCCCTCTATTTTATTTATTTATTTCTTAATTATTTTCTCTCCCCCTCCCCGCTTTCATGCAACTCCTCTCCGATGGGCTTACTTTTGCTGGGAGCGAGTGTAAAAAGAGAGAAAATAGTATATACTCCCCCCTTTCTCTTTACCAGTTTTCTTTTGGGTTTTTTTTAAAAAACGGAAATATAGGTCTTTTTGTTTTTGTTTTCTCTCCCCCTTCCTTTCTCCTCACTCACCCAGGAGAGAGAGAGAGAGGCTTTTGCCCAGTCCCTTTGTTCTTGCCACGTGGTGGTTGCTGCCGGTTGGGGGGGGGGGGTCGTCCCCGCTGCCGCACTTTGCACCCCGCGACCTCCTGGTCGCTGCCTCCGGCTTGGCCCCCCCTTCGGTCCCGCACCGCTCCTGGCCTGCGTTGGGGGGGAGGAGAAGGGGGGGGAGGAGGAGGGAGGGCCTGCCGCTGCCGCACCGCTCCTGGCCTGCGTTGGGGGGGAGGGAGGGCCTGCCGCTGCCGCACCGCTCCTGGCCTGTGTTGGGGGGGGGGGGGGAGGGCCTGCCGCTGCCGCACCGCTCCTGGCCTGCGTGAGGGGGGGGGGGGTTGGACCGGGTTGGACCTGCCGCCGTCAAGCCCCGCCGCTGCCGCCAAGCCCAGCTGTCGCCGCCGCTGCCGCCAAGCCCCGCTGCCGCCGAGTCCCTCTGTCGCCACCGCCGCCGCTGCCGCCACCAAGCCCCGTCGCCGCCGCCGCCACCAAGCCCCGCCGCCGATGATCCTCCGCCGACCGGCCTGCCCGGGGGGGTCCCTTCCCTGCTCTCTGCCGCTTGCGGGAGCCCCTCTCCCTGCGACCGCTTCGCTCGCCGACCAGAAGTCAACTCCTTTTTCTTTAAAGTTAATAAATATTCTTTATAAATTGTTCACACAATGACAGGATTATTCCTCCCTGGTTCACATACGTTTCCTCGCAGTGTATCAAATTGAAAATATACATCATAAAAAACTAGTGTCCTAAGCTATCCTTCCGGGTTTTGGGATACTCTGGCATTTAACATCAGGGGGGTTCATAACAAAAGTTATTTCATTCCACAGCTCTTTGTTTCTTGTTTCGGCATCTATGAAAATACTTCAATGTGTTTGGCTGCTTGGATGGTCTGATGCCATCGCTCCAGCTCCATATTTGGAATTCCCCAGTGAAGAACGCTGCAATTAGTCACAATAGTGGAATTTCAGCGTTTCCCCGCCCACATCAATGCTGGAAACCACATTAAAAATGCTACTTGTTCAGTCAGGTGGAACTGGGTTTTCTTAAAAAAGGGAATGTCAGTTTTGTTTGCAGAGAGGATGGAATATAAAGTGGGGTTGACTTACTACAACTGTACAGGGCAATGGTGAGACTGGACCGAGAGTACTGTGTGCAGTTTTGATCACTTATGCAAGGACATACTTACATTAGAACCAGTTCAAAGAATCACATTAATAGAGAAATATAAATTCTCACCAGAAAGATTATTAGATTTCTCAACAGGGTTAACTTTATTGACGGTGGCATGGGCCCTTGCTTTGCTGCAGACCAGAAACTCTGGGCCATTATGAAATCTGCAGTTTTTATTTACCAGACATAGAGGGTGCAATTCGCCGCCCCCCCACGACGGGTGGGAGAATAGCGGGAGGGCCTTCCCGACATTTTTGCCGCCCTCCCGCTATTCTCCCCCCCCCCCGCCGAAGTCCCGACCCGAATCGCTGCCGCCGTTTTTTTACGGCCGGCAGCGATTCTCAGCTGTTAGATGGGCCGAAGTCCCAGCCCTTTCCGCCGTTTTCATGAACGGCAAACACACCTGGTCTTGCCGTTCGTAAAAACGGCGTCACAAACTCGCTTTTTATAACCATGGCACCAATTGGCACGGCAGTACCACGGCAGTACCACGGCCGTGCCAAGGGTGCCATGGGCCCGCGATCGGAGGGCACCGATCGCGGGCAGCGGGCCCGATGCCCGCGCACTACTTGTCCTTCCGCCGCCCCGCAGTATCCATTCGCGGGGCGGCTGAGGGGCAACCCGGCCCGCGCATGCGCGGGTTTCGCGCAAAAACGCGATGACGTCACCCGCGCATGCACGGGTTGGAGTCTTCCAAACTGCGCATGCGCGGCTGACGTCATATGACGCGTCAGCCGGCGCTAACTCCGGTAAGCGGGCTTAACGATTTTCGTTAAGCCCGTCTTGCCGGAGCCTACGGCGTCGGGCTGCTAGCCCCGACCGGGGACCAGAATCGGTCCCCCGTCGGGAAGGGGCGCGCTGCCGTAAAACCCGCCCGGGTTTTACGGCAGCTTTACGATTTCTCCCGTTTTGGGAGAATCTCGCCCAGAGTGCATGTTCTCTACCATTGAGATACAATGTCATTATTGCGCATTGAAGTTTAACCAACTGAAATCACAGTTTACCAAACAGTGCACTATTATATAAAGAACCCAACTCTAATTTACCTAACGCCCAGGGAAAATCATCCCTTGATGTTTACTGTCCATAAACAATGACAGGTAATAAGGATATCAGATTTGCTTACTTGTATTCTGCCCATAAATTGAGTCACCGATAACTAGTAAAAGAAAGGGATATGTCCATGTTGCTGCTCTCCCCATGTTGCTGTATGCTTCCTTGTAGCCTTGTATGCGATGTTATTGATGTTATTGCAGCCTACACTAACTTGCTGAAAACAAATAACTTGGCAAAGCTGCCAGCCTTCAGTGTGGATGAACATTCCTCCCACTTATTTTTACCCAGTTCGTATTTTTTTTCTGGTAGTTGTTTCCGGGTTTATTTAACTTCTCACATTTCAGAGGTGATCATAGTAAATTATGGATAGATTTCTAATGTTGATGCATCAGTATTTACAATGAAAGTTTAGACGAGTTATAAGATAATAGAAATAGGGGATTAAAAACAATTGAATGCACAACTTCCTGTTTCAATTGAATAAATACTATTGCTTGAAAAAAAACTTAAACTAAGGTGTAAAATTGAGATCAAAGAAAGGCCTCTAATTTTGATTTTGCGGAGGTGGGGTGGGGGGGGGGGGGAGCAGGGAGAGGATGCATGACCCAATAAACATGGATTGGAATCATCGAATGGCTGCAGCACAAGATGCCATTCAACCTATCAACTCCATTTAAGCTGCAAGCATAGTCCATGCTAGTCCGACTCCCTCATCTTTTACCCGTGACCCTACGTTTATTCTTCCCTTGCGTACTTTCCTAATCGCCTTTTGGAAGCCTCGGTTGTATCTACCTTTTCTTAAAATGTTTTTATTAAGGGTTTTTCATATTTCCAGAGCAAAGTTGAGCTTAGACATACACCGAAAAGAAAAATATATACATTGGTTGTATTCCATTATGTTCATTGGTTATCTTTCATTATTTACATCGGTTTAAGTTTCTTGTTTTACGTTTTCCAGTAAGCGCTTAGTTTTAGTTGGATCCCCTGCCTCCCTCTCCCCCCTTCTTCCTGGCCCCCCTCCCTTCTAGTCATCTGGCATGACCTCTTCCCTCGTTGGGTCTTTTATTCTGTTCCTGTTGGGGTGGCATGATGCCATGTATTTTGTTATGTGTTAGGCATGGTTGGGTTCCATGCCTATTTATTTCACTGCCTCCCCCTCCCCTCCTTCCCCCCGCCCTTCCTTTTCTGTTTGTGTCCGTTGCTCTATTGTGGCTTCTCCCTCCCTTCCTCTGGCTTATTTGCTGTTGACTATAAACAGGTCTTGGAACAACTGGGTGATTGTCTCCCACATTTTGTGTAAGCCCTCTTCCGATCCCCGGATGACGAATTTAAAATGACAGGTCAGACAGCCGGTCTTCAGCTTTGGGTGGTGCTGCTGATTGCCAACTAAGCAGGATTCTCCGGCAGGCGATTAGGGAGGCAAAGGCAAGGGCATCGGTCCTCCTCCCCATGAAGAGATCTGGCTGTTCTGATACTCTCGGGCATGTCTCCACCCTCATCCCCACCACCTTGGACATTGCCTCAAAGCAGGCTGTCCAATGTCCTGACTAGTCTGCAGCAGAACATGTTGGCCGAGCCTCCTTGGCACCGTTCGCATTTGTTCTCCAAAGAACCTACTCATTCTGGTTCGGGTTAAGTGAGTTCTGCGTACCACTTTCAGCTGCACTAGACTTAGCCTTGCACATGTGGAGATGGAGTTGACCCTGTGCAGTGCTTCACTCCAGAGTTCCCACCTATTTCAAACGCTAGGTCTTCCTCTCACTATTCCCTTGTCTTATCCAGTGGTCAGTGTGCCCTTCCCAGTGGTCGCTCAGCCAGGTTGTCGCAGTTCCCCCACCCAAAGATGTCTATATTCAGTAGGTCCTCTAAGAGTGATTGTTGCAGTGGCCAGGGTATAACCTTGTTTCCCTATGTAAGAAGTTTTTAACCTGCATATATCTTAGCTTGATTCCACCTGTTAGCTGGAACTTCTCAGTTAGTTCCTCTCGTGTTGTCTGTCTGTATAGAAGCCCCTAACTGTCAACGTCCCCCCGTACTGTCTCTACCTTTTGAATTTAGATCCACCTTCAGGAAATTAGAGTTGGGTTCTCAGTATGCGAATCTGTGGTTGTTGCAGATGGGGGCTTTAATAGACATTTTGGTTAGTCCAAAGTGCTGTCGTAGTTGGTTCCACGATCGGAGTGTGGCTATCACCATTGGACTCGTTGAGTGTTTGGTGGGGATGGTAGTGCTGCCATGGCGAGGTCCAGAGGGAGGTTCCCGTGCCGGAGCCTCCCTCCATTCTCACCCATTCGGCTTCCAGCTCCTTCATCCACCCCTTTAACCTTTCTGCTTTGTTGCCCAGTGGTAATATTGCAGGTTTGGGAGGACTAGGCCACTGTGCTTCTCGTTCTCTGTAGGAAATTTTGGGGGATCCTAGGGTTTCTCCCTCCCACCCCTCCCCCTCCCACAAAAACACCATGATCAGTTTCTCCACTGAGTTGAAGAATTCCTTGGGGATATAGATCGGTTTTGGATCTGAATAGGAAGAGGAAACTGAGCAATATGTTCATCTTGATCATCTGCACTCTCCCTGCCAGGGACAGTGGGGCCCACCCCTCTGCAGGTCATTTTTAACTTCCTTCGCCAAGCTGGTCAGGTTCCACTTGTGGATCATGTCCCGTCATGGGTGGATTGCCAGGTAGCAGAATTTGTGTCGGCCCTTAGTGAATGACAGCCCCTCCAGCTATGCCCCTTCCCCTTCTGGGTTTATTGGGAAGACCTCATTTTTCTCAGGTTGTGTTTGTAGCCCAAGAAGGTTCCAAACTCTTTCAAGAGCGCATGCTGCTTTGTAAGCCCGAGATGTAGAGGAGCAGCTCATCCGCATAGAGTGAGATGATGTGCTCTCTGTCTCCTCTCTGAATCCCCTTCCAATTCTTTGTCACCCTGAATGCGATCTCTAGTCGTTCGATCGATGGGGCTTACAGCAGCTGGGACAGTGACCATCCCTGTCTAGTGCCTCTGGGCAGCTGGAAGTACTTAGAGCTGGTAGTATTCATCCGTATGCTCACCATGGAAGCATTGTACAGGAGTTTCACCCAGGCGGTGAACCCTGTTCCAAGCCCGAACTACTCCAGTACCGCAATAACATTCGACTCTGTTGAAGGCCTTTTTTGCATTCAGGGAGACGATCACCTCTGGTGTTCTCTCCCTGGATGGGGTCATTATCACATTCAACAGACGTCTGATGTTTGATGTCAGCTGTCTACCTTTGACAGAGCCTATTTGGTTCTCTACTATCACCTCTGCTATGCAGTTCTCCAGTCTCCTAACTCGGACCTTGGCCAGTATTTTGTATTTACAATTAGCACCAAAGTAAGTCTGTAGGACCTGCATTCTGTTGGGCCTTTGACTTTCTTGGGTATCAGTGAGATTGAGGCTTGTGTTAGTATGGGTAGTAGGATGCCGCTCGCCCGTGAGTCTGTGAGCATCTCCCGCAAATGCAGGGCCAGACCTGTCGCAGATTTCTTTCTGAAAGTCCACCAGGAAACCGTCTTGTTCCAGCACCTTGCTCCCCTGCATGGAGTTGATACTCTCCATGACTTCTCTCAGTTCTAATGATGCTTCCAGCCGGTTTCCTATCTTCCTCCATGACTGGAATGACCAGTCCATCGAGGAACTGTTTCATTCCCAAGTACCCTGTGGGAGGCTCAGAGATGTACAGCACCCGCTGGAAGGCCTCGAATACATTGTTTACCATCTCCGTCTCCAATACTAGTTTGAGTCTGTTGTCTCTAACCCTGGGCGGGATTCTCTCAGCCCACGCCAGTTCGGAGAATCGCCGGGCCGGGTGCAAGTCGTGCGACGACGCCCCGACGCCGGTCCGCTGATTCTCTGGTGACCAGAGAATCTGCGCCATTGGTGCCAGCGCGGTGCCGGTTGGGGGACGTTCTACGCGTCCCCTCGACGATTCTCCACCCGGGATGGGCCAAGTAGCCGCCAAAAAAGGCCGAGTCCAGCCAGCGCCATTCACATCTTATCTCACCTGGCGGAACCTCGACGTCCATCCTGCCAGGGGTGGTCCAACCCCGTGGGGGGTCTCCACAGTGGCCTGGCCCGCGATCGGGGCCTACCAATCGGCAAGCCGGCCTCTCCTGGTTGGGGTCTCATTTGCTCCGCGCTGGCCCCTGTAGCCCTATGCCATGTTGCGTCAGGACTGGCGAGGAGAAGGAAGCTAGCACGCATTGGAGCTGGTCGCAGTGCGCATGGGCGTATTCGTGCCTATCGCAGCGCGCATGCGCAGACCCGCAGCACCCATTTCACTCAGGTATCGGCAGCTGGAGTGGCGTGGGTCGTTCCAGTGCCATGCTGGCCATCTGTGGGGCAGAGGATCGCTACACTTAGCTGTTAAACTAAAAACTCTCCAGTTTTTACAACAAGAATTCCGCCCTCTGTGCTTTCTCAGCTGGTGAGTTCTACAATCGGGGCTTGGAGTATTGTCGGTCTACCTCTAATGTGGAGTCGACTAGCTGTTGCCTAGCCACCCTCTCTTCCCTATTTCTTTGTGCTTTGCAGGCAATAACTTCACCCCTGATCAACGCCTTCAGTGCCTCCCAGAAAGTGGGGGGGTGAGACTTCCCCATTCTGGTTAATAGCAATACACTCATCTATGGACTGTGATATTTTCTTGCAGAAAGCCTCATCAGCCAGGGGGGCCTTGTCCAGCCTTCATAGGGGTTATTGGGCACAGCCCATCTCCAACCTCACATCCATGTAATGTGGAGCATGGTCAGAGATTTCAATCACTGAATATTCCGTCCTTACTAGCTCTGGAAGCATCGTTTTACCCACAACAAATAAATAGATCTGTGTAAATCCATTGTGTACCTGGGAGAAGAAGGAGAACGCCTATTCCCGTGGGTGGGTGAACCGCCAGGGGTCCCCTGCCCCATCTGCTCCATGATTATGCTGTGTTCTTTTGCCATGTTAGAGGTCTTCGCCATGTTGGGGTTCAACCTGTCTGTCTGTTATGCGTGTGAGTCACTCAGACTCTAGTCTTCAGTTGCAGCCAGAGGAATAGCATCACACAGCAATAAAGCCTCGATTGAACTTGTCTCTCGTCTTTGACTGTAAATGTTAGTGCCACAATTTATTGCTGTGTGATTTTCCTTACACCATGGACATCAGAATCAAGCCTGACCATCTGCAGCTGGATCTGCAGTCGCCTCGCGCCAGGAAAGACTTTGTTCACTGGCTTGCAGTTTTCGAGGCCTATATCTCTTCAGCGGACCCTCCCCCGACGGAGGCTCAGAAAAAGCAACTCCTGTACTCGAGACTTAGCTCCAGTGTCTTTCCGCTAATTCGAGATGCGACTGACTACACCAGAGCTATGGAACTGCTCAAGGAGAACTATGCACAGTCGACGAACACCCTGTTTGCAAGGCATCAACTCTCTACTCGCGTCCAGCAGCCGGGTGAGTCGATTGAGGACTTCTGGAGGGCACTTATATCCCTGGTACGAGACTGCGATTGCCGGGCCCTCACAGCCACGGAACACTCTGACTTACTCATGCGCAATGCCTTTGTCACAGGCATTGCATCGGACCCCATCCGGCAACAACATGGTAGAAGGGGCCGCCCTCGACCTCGCGGCCACAAAGACTCTGGCGCTTTCCATGACGGCCGCCTCCCATAGTGCGTGAACTTACCACACCCCCTTAGAATTGTTCTGATGAGTTTACATTACCTCTCCTCATTCTTCCCATCAAAGTGTAGCACTTGTCTGGATTAAATCTAATCTAACGGATGTTTGTACATTCCACCAGCCTGTCTATATCCTTTGAATATAAATAGAAAATATTGCAAAATGTAACATCTATGAAGAGAGATTTCAGGGTGATGATGGTCCTTCATCAGAACTGAGGAAAGATAAAAATATAAATAGGTTTTGAGCAATTGATGAGGGATGAGAGGGAAGGGAGAGTCTGTAATAAGCTGGAGGGCAGGTGTGATTAAAAAAAGGTTTCGCAATATTGGGCAATGTAGAAAATAAAAGATGTGTTCAGGCGTGATGTGAATGGCTGGATAGCAGCCATCAAATGCAAGTGAAGGAATAGAAAGAAATGAGAAAAAACAAACCAGCAAAAAGAAACATGAAGCAAGATGGAGGCAGATGTTATGATGCAAAGCTGTTGAACTTGTTGAGTCAAGAAGTATGTAGGGTGCCGAGTCAAATGCTTTTCTAATTACTTAACACCACAAAAAGTTGTTTTCCCTGCCAAGAGAGTATTGTTTTGGGGATCTTTCTGGAATTCCTTTTCTAAAAGTGAAATTATTTTATACAGCCAGACCTCCTGCTCACCCGGCAGTGATACACGCTCCCTTCTTTGTAGCGTGCTCCACCTGAGGTCTGACCATTTGGTGCTTCTGTTCTGTCTTGTATCTTTAGGGATACATTAATTCACAAAGTTTGGGAAAGCTTTAGTTGCTGTGCCACATGACTTTTCAGATGGTAGCACAGTGGTTAGCACTGTTGCTTCACAGCAACAGGGACCCGGATTTGATTCCCGGCTTTGGTCACTATCTGTGGGGAGTCTGCACGTTCTCCATGTCTCTGCATGTGTTTCCTCCGGGTTCTCCAGTTTCCTCCCACATGTCCCGAAAGACGTGTTGTTGGGTGAATTGGACTTTCTGAATTCTCCTCTGTGTACCCGAACAGGCGCTGTAGAGTGGCGACTAGGGAATTTTCACAGTAACGTCATTGCAGTGTTAATGTAAACCTACTTGTGACACCAATAAAGGTTATTATATTATTAAAAGTGAAACAGTTTTTTACAGCCAGACCTCCTGCTCACGCTCCCTTCTTTGTAGCGTGCTCCACCTGAGGTCTCATCTTCTGGTGTTTCTGTCCTGTCTAGTATCTTTAGGGATACATTTACGCACAAAGTTTGGGCTGGCTTTGGTTCCTGTGTGATGCACCATCAATTGGACACGAGGCGAAGATGTGATCCAGACAAAAAACTTTAATACACAAGATGTGTGCCCGGCAGCAGACGTACAGAAGAAATGGCTGACTGCCGGAGAACACGGGTTCTTATATCCCGCCCTGTAGGTGGAGCAACCTACCTCTCAGCCAATTGGCTGAGAGGCACATGACTTACCTGGGCCAATGGGCAGCAAGTCCTCTGCACCAATGGCAGCTCACCTCTGAAGGTACCGTAATCCCCCTAGTCATACTACCACATTCACCCCGTGTTGAAAAGGAAGCCGGGGGGGTGAGAAATTAAAAAAATGGGCATGGGGGAGGGGGGGGGGGGGGTTGGTGGTGCCCCGTGAGTACGTGAGACTGGTAGTATGACTAAAGATGTTTACGCCGTGCCGTTGCATCGATGGCTGCCCACTGACCCATAGCTAATATTCAAGAGGAGAACAGAACAATAACTATGTACAGTGTGCAATAGGTGAACAGTTAAAGAACAAAAAAAATCACAAGAGTCCATCCGCTGCCAGAAGTCCACCCGTAGGTCACATTGATTCAATCAGCCGAGTGGGCGCCCTCGATGTCCTGCTTGACGTGCGTAGTGGTGCCGGAGATGTCGGAGTGGTGGTCGTCTGTGACTCCGGGAGCGATGATCTTGCTTCTGTGTCCGTATCCCTAGTTGGAGCTAGCGGGAGCCAGGCCGGGGGAGGAGATCCCTGTCCACTGAGCTGTGGGTGCGTAGTTGCTGGGGGCAGTAGGTGTTGGGGGGGGGGGGGGGGGGGGGGGGGGGGGGGGGGGTGGCTGGTGCTGGGGAGTGCGGCCGAGATGCGGCGGGTGCCACGTCCCAGAGGGAGACCGTGTCGTTCGGCAGTCAGGATACTCCACATACGCATACTGCGGGTTCGCGTGGAGTAGCTGGACTCTTTCGACCAACGGGTCCAACTTGTGCACCCGCACGTGTTTCCGGAGCAGGATGGGCCCGGGGGTAGCCAGCCAGGTTGGGAGCGGGGTCCCTGAGGAAGACTTCCTGGGAAAAACAAGAAGACGTTCGTGAGGCATTTGGTTAGTGGTGGTACAGGGAAGTGACCGGATGGAGTGGAGGGCGTCTGGGAGAACCTCTTGCCAGTGGGAGACTGGGAGATTTCTGGACTGTAGGGACAGCAGGACGGTCTTCCAGACCGTACCGTTCTCCCTCTCGACCTGCCCGTTACCCCGGGGGTTGTAACTGGTCGTCCTGCTGGAGGCGATGCCGCTGCTGAACAGGAATTGACGCAGCTCGCGCTCATAAAGGAGGACCCCCGATCGCTATGAATGTATGCGGGGTAACCGAACAAGGAGAAGATGGTGTGTAGGGCTTTGATAATGGTGGACGTGGTCATGTCGGGGCAGGGGATGGCGAACGGTAAAGGGAGTACTCATCAATCACGTTGAGGAAGTACGTGTTGCGGTTGTTGCAGGGGAGGGGACCCTTGAAGTCCATGCTAAGATGTTCAAAGGGACGGGAAGCCTTTATCAGGTGCGCTCGTTCAGGGCGGTAGAATTACGGCTTGCACTCCGCGCAGATGTGACACTCCCTAGTGACAACAGAGGGTGGGGGGAGGGGAAGCTCCATCAGGGGGCGTTCGGGGTCGGGGTATATCACTCCGTTACGCACTACGTAGCCGAGGATGGCTAGACGGTCTGTACTAAACACGCACTTATCCTTATTGTAGGTCAGGTTAAGGAGTTTTGCGGTACGGAGGAATTTGCGGAGGTTGGCGTCGTGGTCCTGCTGGTCGTGGCCGCAGATGGTGACATTGTCGAGATACGGGAAGGTTGCCTGCAAACCGTGTTTGTCAAACATTCGGTCCATCTCCCTTTGGAAGACCGAGACCCCATTCGTGACACCGAAAGGAACCCTTAAAAAGTGGTAGAGTCGCCCATCCGCTTCGAACGCAGTGTACTTTCGGTCACTCGTGCGGATGGGGAGCTGGTGGTAGGCGGACTTAAGGTCTACCGTGGAAAAAACTTGTACTGCGCGATCCTGTTGACCAGGTCGGAGATACATGGGAGAGGATACGCGTCCAGCTGCGTAAATCGGTTGATGGTCTGACTGTAGTCTATGACCATCCAATTTTTCTCCCTGGTCTTAACCACCAGCACTTGTGCTCGCCAGGGGCTGTTGCTAGCCTCGATAGCTCCCTCCTTCAGAAGCATTTGGACTTCGAACCTGATGAAGGTCCGGTCCTGGGCACTGTACCGTCTGCTCCTGGTGGCGACGGGTTTGCAATCCGGGATGAGGTTTGCAAACGAGGATGGGGGATCGACCTTGAGGGACGCGAGGCTGCAGACAGTAAGGGGGGGGGGGGGGGGGGGGGGGGCATAGGGCAGCCGAATTTGCAAGTTAAGCTCTGGAGGTTGCACTGGAAATCTAATCCCAGGAGTGCTGCCGCGCAGAGGTGGGGAAGGATGAATAGCTTATAATTTTTAAACACCCTCCCCTGGACCATGAGGTCTGCTATGTAGCACCCTGTGATCTGGACCGAGTGGGAACCGGAGGCCAGAGCGATTCTTTGTTTAACTGGATGAATGGGAAGTGCGCAGCGCATTACCGTGGTGGGGTGGACGAAACTTTCCGTGCTCCCGGAGTCCAACAGGCAGCTCGTCTCGTGACCATTGAGGGAAATCTTCGTGGGCGCCGTGGAAAGCGTGCGGGGCCGTGACTGATCCAACGTCACTGAGGCGAGTCGTGGCAGGAACTCCAAGTCGTCATCCGGCAGCGAGTGGTCACTTGCAGGGTCCTCGGTGCCGATCCAAGATGGCAGCGCCCGTCGGCCGCACATGGTGGGGGGTGAACAACATGGCAGCGCCCTGGGATCGCACGCGGAGTTGGGGGCCCAAAATGGCGGCGCCCAGTGATCACTCGTGGCGGTGGGGGGTGGGGGCAGCGAGGTCTGCGGGCCACGTGGGGTGCATGAGGAGCGCGGGGGGGACCCGCGGTCGCTGCTCGGGACTGCAGCGACTGCCTTGGACACGGCAAACAGTCGCGTAGTGGCCCTTTTTGCCGCATCCTTTACAGGCTGCAGTGCGGGCCGGGCAGCGCTGGCGGGGGAGCTTGGCCTGGCCGCAAAAGTAGCAGCGGGGCCCCGTGGGTTTATCGGGGTGCGCTGCGGCGCAGGCCTGGAGGGGGGGTCAGAGTCTGCAGAGGTGAGGGGGGTCGTGTTCCATGCCACCCAGGGGGCCGCCGCGTGGTCGGGAGTGGTTGCCGATATCGAGAGAAGAGACGAGGGCCCGTGCCTCAGCGAGGCTTAAAGTTTCCTTCTCCAAGAGTCTCTGGCGGATCTGGGTAGATTGAATACCCGCCACAAAAGCGTTTCGAATTAAAGGTTCGGTGTGCTCAGCCGCAGAAACTTGTGGACAGGCGCAGTTCCTCCCCAGAACAAGGAGGGTCTGGTAGAATTCATCTAAGGACTCACCGGGGAATTGCTGTCTCGTGGCCAGCAAGTGCCGTGCGAGGATCTGGTTTACCGGCCGGATTAAATGTCCTTTTAGTAAGTCCATAACTGCGTCATAGTCTGTCGTGTCCTCTATGAGCGTGTACATGGCGTTGCCCATGCACGAGTGGAGGATATGAAGTTTTTGTTCCCTCGACGGGCGGTTTTCGGCTGTGCGTAAATAACTGTTAAAACACGCCAGCCAGTGTTTAAATGCAGCTGTTGCATTTGTTGCGTGCGGGCTGAGTCGAAGGCACTCCGGCTTGATACGAAGCTCCATCTTTTTGAAACTTGCGTATTAAATTGATGCACCATCAATTGGACACGAGGCGAAGATGCGATCCAAACAAAAGGCTTTAATACACAAGATGTGTGCCCGGCAGCAGACGTACAGAAATGGCTGACTGCCGGGGAACACGGGTTCTTATATCCCGCCCTGTAGGCGGAGCTACCTACCTCTCAGCCAATCGGCTGACAGGCACATGACTTACCTGGGCCAATGGGCAGCGAGTCCTCTGCACCAATGGCAGTACCGTAATCCCCCTAGTCATACTACCACACTTTTGCCACATGGCTTTTCAGCAGTGTCACACTCACTATTCATGGCCTAGTTGGGGATTTCCATGTTCTCCATTTAAATGTGGCATGAAACCATTGATCAAAGAGAACACTAGGTCATTAGCACCCTCTGTTGTCTTAGGAATTTGCGTTCCCTTAACCTGTTCCACATCTCCCAGAATATTACTGCCTTTAAGGAGACAATCGGCTCCTGCTTTACTCCCTTGTGGCTTCTCAATCTGCTGAGGCATCTTCCTCACTATTTGCTTCTTTATTTGGGGATTGCCCTCAACCTATTTAAATTTTCCATGAAACTGTCTGACAAACAAATCATTGGCCCATTCTTATCCTCCTGTTTAAACTCTACAGCTGTACCTCCTCAGCTACTGCTGGCCTGTTTCCCGCCCTTCTAACTTACAGTAAGTTTAACTCTGCGGCTGGCTGAGGCACCTCTTTAACTGTCCCCTTATTTGTCTCAAATTTCACCTGGTCCCTTTTTAACGCTGCAAAAAGTGTATCCACAAGTTCAATTTCCAGGTCACCCTTTTCGCCTGTCTTGAATTCCATTAATCTCATCTGTACCTTCAGCACCTGCACAGAACTTCTTAAATTCGAGGAGCTGTTTCTTAACTCCAAACCCCACTGGTTTATTGCCTTCTCTGGGTACCCTGGAACACTCTTCAGATTTCTGCCTTGCTGCAGACTTTAGCTGTGTGTTCCCTGCCAAGTTGACTGGTCCCAGGACTCAGCTGGTCTCTGTTTAACTCGGCAAAGAATGTATTGGCTAACTCAACCTCCAGGCCATCTCATTTCCTTGTTTTAAATTCTACCAGTCTCGCCTGGACATTCAGTAGCAACCAGAGACCTAACGTTGTTTGTTTTTTACTTCCAGAAGCTGTTTCTTACCTCCAACCTTTGGCCCATCGTGTCTGCACCAGGCACCTGTCTATTCTAATCCCATTTTAAGCCCTTGATCCATAGCTTGTACGCTATGGGGTGTAATTCTCCAGTCGCCGATGCCTCAATCACATTTGGCGATTGGCCAGAGATTCCCCGTTTGCTCCAAAATTGGGGGCGGTGCTGCTTTTGCGATGCTCTGCCCCTCAAAAATGCAAACTGGGCATGTGGGGACGGCCTTAGGACGTCACTGAAGACCCCCCCCCCGGTGCTCCGCCTCCAATGGGCCGAATTCCCGATGGCACGTAACACTTCTGTGTTTTTTTTTTATGGACCCCGCGTGGCTGCTGCGGACTGAGTCCAGCGCCACTATAGTCCGGGTAGGCGCCATTCTGTTGGCAGGGGAGGCTTTGGCGGGGGCTGGATGGACTGGTGGGGGGTGGTCCGGAAGTGGCAAGGCTGGTTACAGGGGGGCAATCTTTAACAGGCCGGGTTCGTGCTCGGCAGTCACATGTTGCACGGCGTGGCTGCTGTAGGCTTCAACATTACCAATCCCGATTGTCTTTTGCTTCTTCTCCCTGTCAGCAGACTCTCCTGTGCCTCAACATTCGGAGGAGAACCATCCTGCTGGCAGGGGGGGCTTTGGCAGGGGCTGGTGGGACTGGTGTGGGGTTGGTCCAGGGTTGGTGAGGGGGGTTACAGGGGAGCAGTTTTTGGCAGGTCAGATCTGCATGTCGCAGGCACCATGTTGTACCGCGCAGCCCCCCACTGGGGGGAGGATCGGTGCGGGGCACCGCCGACGTTTTGATCGTAAGACCAGACGGATCCTATAGACATAGCTGCATAATCGGAGAATCCAGCCATTTAAATTTCTTTTAGCACTGGGAAGCTGAATTCAGAGATCGGACCACCATTTTGAAAGGGTGCCCCGATCTCTAAGTGAGACCCCCCCCACCCATGGGCAATGTCATCCTCCACACACATGGGCACTACACCATACCCCCAAATGAGGACCCTGGGGGTCCTCCTCTTCAGCCCCGCCACACCCTTCCAGGGTCCCCACCCATCACCCCCCAACTTTCTGGAGTTCCACCACCAGTCCCCTCCCCATCACCCCCGATCCCCTCCCCACCACCCCTGGTCCCTTCACCGGCACCCCCGGTCCCCTCACCGGCACCCACATGCGTCACACCGCATGGCCCCGCCAGACATGGGGGGGCGCAATTCTCCCAAAGGGAGACAAACAGCCGACGCCAGAATAAAACCCGGAGTTGGAGGCCGCTCCTCGCCCCCTATCCCCCCCCCCCCCCCCCCCCCCCCCCCCCCCCGGGAGCTAGGAGCGGCGGCGCTTGAATTCTGAGCGTCCGGCCTTGGCGCTTGCGGCCGGCGGCGCCGAAGTGACGTCAGCCAACATGGCGGCTTGATCTCGCGGGGCGGCGGAGGGAAAAGAGTGCGTCTTTTAGAGATGCCGGCCCGACGATCAGTGGGCACCAATCGCGGGCCAGACATCTGCTGAGCACGCCCGTGGTGCTCGATCCACCCTCCGCCCCCCACAGGCCCCACACTCATCGGTCGCGCGCTATTCACGCCGGCAGCGACCAGGTGTGGTTGGCGCCAGCGTGAACTGGTCGGGTTCGGCAGGCCGCTCGGCCCATCCGGGCCAGAGAATCGCTGGTCGCCGTGAGAAATGGCGAGCGGCGATTCTCCAAGCGGCCTGTCGAAAAACGCGACACGCCATTTTTCGGGGGGTGGGAGAATCGCGGGGGGTGCCAGGGTGGCGTGGTGTGATTTGCCCGGCCCTCCCGCAATTCTCACACCCGGCGTGGGGTGCACAGAATCGCGCCCGGGGTTCTGAGCAGACTGGGCACAGACAGTGATCCCCCTCTTTCCCCCTCTTTCAGCCTCTTTCCCTCCCCAAAACCCCAAGTGAGGACGCCCTCGGGGTCTTCCCTCTTCAGGGAGCATCCCTTGCAAAAACCCCTTGCAGCACCTCCATCCCTTCCAGGACCCCCAACCAGCACCCCAACCTCCCAGAGGCTGCTGCACATCCCCATTCTTCAACCCCCCCCCCTCCACCCTCCTTTCATGGGCATGACCCCCTCGCCCCCTGACCCTTGGTGTGCCATTCCGGCCCCCGGGCACCCTTGCACTGCCACCCTGGCATCCGGACAGTGCTTCTGCCAGCTTGGCAGTGCCATCCAGGCACTTTGACAGTGCCAGTGTGGCAGTGCCAAGGTGCCAGCTGTGACTGCTTTCGGGGCTGCTTTAGCACAGTGGGCTAATTAGCTGGCTTGTAATGCAGAACAATGCCAGCAGCGCGGGTTCAATTCCCGTACCGGCCTCCCCGAACAGTCGCCGGAATGTGGCGACTAGGGGCTTTTCACAGTACTTCATTGAAGCCTACTTGTGACAATAAGCGATTATTATTATTATTATAAAGTGCCAAGTGCTCGTGTTCCAGGGCGATGGCGAGGGGGCTACCCTGCACTGACCCTGACCACCTTGGGGTCTCCGATGGCCCGGAAGACCCCCTGGGTGCTGTTCCACCTGGGGAACGTTTGTGTGGACCAGTGCTGAATGGCACCTGACTGTGGCCTCACTGGTGGATCCTGCAATGTCGTAGATCCCGGGGAAGTTCGCTGAAGTCGGTTTAAATCCGGCTTCAGCGAGAGCCGTTTGGTCATGCCCTTTGTGGGCGGGATCCTGACTTGGACGCCTTGTGAGACTTGGGTGAATCCCACAAGCTATGAAGACTGCCGGGAAACCCGCGAGAGCTCTCCAGGCATTCACCGGCCACATCGTGCTGGATCATGCCCTGTAACTATTTACAATGCATGTTCATGCTTAGTTACCATGGTACAAATATATATAACTCATGAATCTATGAGTCACTAAAGTGTAGAGGTAATTTGCTGGCATGTCCAGACTTGTAATCGTAACCTTGCCTGGACGTTTTTTTAATTGTTCACAGTGTGCTATGGGAATGTCATTCTTGAATGTTGTTCCTGGTTACATTGGGGATCTTGTCCGAGATACAATAGAGTTATACAGAGTGTGAAGAGCTGGAAGTGATCTGATTTGCCATTGGTTATGTCTCAGGGCTACACCTTTGTGTGTAATAACTTCATAGAACCTTGGTTCTGAAAAAAATCCTTGTCACTTCAATTGATTGCCATGTACCTTCTGTGGGATCCTGGATGCAAATATTTTGTACCATTATAAACTTTGCAATTTTGTGCCTCACCTTCTCATGCCATTTTAAAGATTACTCTCTAGTTCCTGAGAGGGTAGAATGGATACGAGTAGGTAAATTGGTTGGCAGTGGCTTGCCAAACATGAGCCCTGCTGGTGACGGTGCTTCGAGATGTCACTTGCAGTTGTAACATTGCATTGAGTAGATCTTGCTTGGTCCACAGAAACGAAGGAGTAGTCCGAATTGAAGGCTTTAATCTACAAAATGTTTCCCCAGCTGCTTCAGTACAGAAAGAATGATGGCTACTGGGAAACACGGGTTCTTATACTCCGCCTCATTGGGCGGAGCTACCTTCATCTTGACCAATGAGAAAGCAACACTTGGGCCAATGAGCAGCGAGCCTTCTCCACCAATAGCAGCTCACACTCCCAGGTACCATCGTACCTCTAGTCATACTACCACAGTCTGTCTACATTTGAGAATTAGGGATTTCAAAATGCAAGAGATGCTGGAGATCTGAAATAAAAACTGTAAATACTGGAAACACTAAACAAATCTATGTGAAATTGCAAGTCACATTTCCTCAATTTAATATAAAGCTAAGACTCACCTTTCACAGTTTCCTTGTTTGCACTTTCACTTACCCTCCCCGCTTTGCACTTTGTAAACTGCATCACCCCCTTCCCCGGGGCTATTGTCTGGTGCTGAGTGTCACGTTTGTTGATCCAGGTGGCATGAAGTTTCCTAGCATGGAGGCGACACAATGGTTCATCTTCTTGCTTATGCTCTTTTCTTTAAAAGAAAGTGGCAACTGAGGCATTTTTTTATCAAATGATTATTATTCTGAGAATTGAAGTGCAATTTTGTACTGCTTAACTCATAGGCTCCCCTGTCTGTCCTGTACAGATAGTGCAGCACAATTTGCTTACACATATCTATTTAAGCCGCTTTGAAAAGCATGGGCGAGATTCTTGGCACAGGGACAAAATCGGTGGACTTCTCTAACAGCGTAGCACAATGACAAGTGTGAAAGCTATAAGATGGTGTATGCAGAGGTTGAAAGTGAGATTGCAGGAGCAGACACATCAGATGACAGCAACTCAATTGCAAACAGACTGATAACTGACAAAATAATCCCCACTCTGGAGAAACTAGCTGCAGAGCCGCATGGTGACTCAGCTCATGCACACAAAATGGTTCCTGCAAAGGACTCCCCAATACTCAAGACCACTCCACTGAGAGACGTGCTAGATGGATACATCTGTGTGAAGTTCGACAACAAGAGATGAAACATATATCATCCTATCAGATGAGGATGAGCCACTTCAGAAAAGTGGAGGACACCGTGGGTCACACCCGGGGTACCAAAGAAGAAGGCTTTGGCAACGTGGCCAACAGGCCAGAAAGCATACGACGATGCAGCAAGAAGCACCTGTGGTATTATCATAACTATCAGCATTACCAGGGTTAATGTAGTACCATGATTCATGGCGCCGAGGTCCCAGGTTCAATCCCGGCTCTGGGTCACTGTCCGTGTGGAGTTTGCACATTCTCCCCGTGTTTGCGTGGGTTTCGCCCCCACAACCCAAAGATGTGCAGAGTAGGTGGATTGGCCACGCTAAATTGCCCCTTAATTGGAAAAAATGAATTGGGTACCTAAATTTTTTTTAAAAATGTAGTACCATGAATAGCGACTGGAGGGAGCTGCAGAGAGCACTATATAAAGCGGTGATTCTCGACCTTCAGGAAGGCGTAAGCAGGAGACAGCTAGAGCGAGGTCATCAGAGCAGTTAGTGCGAGAACGTTAGATTAAAGTTATACCAGTGAGTAAGATTAGCAGTAGATGAGTATAGTTAATGTTATTGATCAATTCTGTATCATAATAAGGAATGTGTCGAAACCCAGTTTAGTAGTGTAAATAAACTCATAGCTTTGTTTAAGTAAAAGCTATACTGTGGTCTTTGTGGAACACTACACAATCCATTTGTGACATCATGAGCGGGATGGCGTGCACACAATGTGAACACAACCATAGTAAAAAAAAAATTGTCCGGCGAGAGAGAAACATTGTTCCTAGTGTAGGAGACTGAATCACTTCGCAGCACAGTGCCATTTTGAACCAATTATTCCAAGTACCAAATTTAAACAGCAACATTGGGATAGCAGATGGATCCAAAGTGTGCAAAGTGTTGAGAATAAATCCAAAATCACAGAAGACACAGAGGATTGCTCACCTTATGCATTGTCAGATACCTTCATGATTGGAGCTATTACCAAGATTGATTTAATGGATCAGGAAGATAGACCAATAAATTTACCCTCAAAGATAATAAAGGAGTAGACTGTCTCACTTGAAAAAAATGGTGGAATGATCCCATTCAAGATTGACGTATGAGAGCACACAAATATTATCAGGTCCTGCTCTTTACAGCAAGCAATCAGAAAGCTTCAAATAAAGCAGTCCATTTGTGAGCTCAGAGATTACAGTGGTAACAGGTTAGCTACAAAAGGGTCATGCTGTCTCATCTTGAAGAATGGACAAAAATGAGGTCATCAAGGGTCAGAAATCTTCATTGATTTGTATTGCTGCATGTGAAAGATTGCAACGAGTGGAAAGGATTCACTCAAATGGTACTTCAGATTAAGAGTCCAGGAAACACCAACGTGAGGTAAACAACCTCTCCGAAGTTCGCACATCAGGAAAAAAAGCTTCGACTGTTAATGAACATCAGACAACAGGGCAACGACTAATGTTGAAACATCGGAAAACAGGGCAACGACTGACTCTGAAACATCGGAAAACAGGGCAACGACTGATTCTGAAACATCAGACAACAGGGCAACGACTGATTCCGAAACATCGGAAAACAGGGCAACGACTGATCCTGAAACATCAGACAACAGGGCAACGACTGATGCTGAAACATCAGAAAACAGGGCAACGACTGATTCTGAAAGATCAGAAAACAGGGCAACGACTGATTCTGAAACATCAGAAAACAGGGCAATGACTGATTCTGAAACATCAGACAACAGGGCAACGACTGATGCTGAAACATCAGAAAACAGGGCAACGACTGATTCTGAAACATCAGACAACAGGGCAACGACTGATGCTGAAACATCAGAAAACAGGGCAACGACTGATTCTGAAACATCAGACAACAGGGCAACGACTGATGCTGAAACATCAGAAAACAGGGCAATGACTGATTCTGAAACATCAGACAACAGGGCAACGACTGATGCTGAAACATCAGAAAACAGGGCAACGACTGATTCTGAAACATCAGACAACAGGGCAACGACTGATGCTGAAACATCAGAAAACAGGGCTGATGTACCATCAATTGAACGCGACATGAGTTGCTGAACAAAAGTATGGCTTTAATATACTAGATGTTAAGCCCTGCGGTCGATTACAGTAGAAGGACGACCGCCGGGAGTACTGGGTATTTATACCCCGCCCTGGAGGCGGGGTTAACTCAGCCTCTCGACCAATCGAGGAGCCGTCACATGACTGGTCTCAACCAACCGGTCGAGAGGCACATGACCGACCAGGGCCAATGTTAAGCCGGTGTTCTGCACCAACGGCAGGCAGCTATGCTAATCATACCACCACAAGGGCAATTACTGATTCTGAAACATCGGAAAACAGGGCAACGACTGATTCTGAAACATCAGAAAACAGGGCAACGACTGATTCTGAAACATCAGAAAACAGGGCAACGACTGATTCTGAAACATCAGAAAACAGGGCAACGACTGATTCTGAAACATCAGAAAACAGGGCAATGACTGATTCTGAAACATCAGAAAACAGGGCAACGACTGATGCTGAAACATCAGAAAACAGGGCAAGACAGATGCTGAATCATCAGAAAACAGGGCAATGACTGATTCTGAAACATCGGAAAACAGGGCAACGACTGATGCTGAAACATCAGACAACAGGGCAACGACTGATTCTGAAACATTGCAACACAGGGCAAAAACTGATTCTGAAACATCAGACAACAGGGCAATGACTGATGCTGAAACATCGCAAAACAGGGCAACAACTGATTCTGAAACATCGGAAAACAGGGCAACGACTGATGCTGAAACATCAGACAACAGGGCAACAACTCATTCTGAAACATTGGAAAACAGGGAAACGACTGATTCTGAAACATCAGACAACAGGGCAACGACTGATTCTGAAACATCGGAAAACAGGGCAACGACTGATTCTGAAACATCAGACAACAGGGCAACGACTGATTCTGAAACATCGGAAAACAGGGCAACGACTGATGCTGAAACATCGGAAAACAGGGCAACGACTGATTCTGAAACATCAGACAACAGGGCAACGACTGATTCTGAAACATCGGAAAACGGGGCAACGACTGATGCTGAAACATCGGAAAACAGGGCAATGACTGATTCTGAAACATCAGACAACAGGGCAATGACTCATTCTGAAACATCAGATAACAGGGCAACGACTGATTCTGAAACATCAGACAACAGGGCAACAACTGATTCTGAAACATCGGAAAACGGGGCAACGACTGATGCTGAAACATCGGAAAACAGGGCAATGACTGATGCTGAAACATCAGAACCTGAGTTAGTCCGAAGAGAAGGAGTCGCAAGCTCATTAATTTCGGAGATACTACCAGTAATTGATCGCAAACTACAGACCATAAAAGAGAAGTGGCATAGGCAAGCCAGACAATCGGTGTACTGGCCAGGAATAAACAGAGAGATCGATCAGTATTTGCAAGCATGTCCTACTTTTCAGATGCATCAACCTGCATAGAGCCAGGAAACCATGCAGCAAATGGAAATTGGGACCAGTTCGGGTCTCTCACCACCACAAATGCTGCTGGGGAGAAGACTGCGAACCACATTACCACATGATTACCAGCTGTGTAAATCTTTAAATAGCAAGGTACCACAGATCATCAGTCCCGAAACTGATAACAAGAAGATAAGTGAAACAATCACTAAGGCAAAGAAGAAGCAACAAGAGGTATACAACAGACATACCAGGCCTTTACCTGAGCTTCATGAAGGGGACTTTGAGAGGATTCAAGATCCAGAAGGTGATTGGCCAAATCTTACCACAGTTCTTAAATAGGTAGCACCCAGATCCTACTTAGTGTGAACAGAACGAGGAGCGCTGGACAAAGGAACAGACAAGCATTACTTCATGTCAAGCACAAGGTTCAAGCTCAATGGGGAAAACGTTGTTACACGAGACAACATATGTAAGGACGTTGCCTGACCAGATCCAAGTTTGGCAATACACAGCTGGAGGATGGACGAGAGCAATCTACTGCCTTGAATATTCCACTGAGACGTTCTACCAGAAGAAGATGACCTCCAGAGAGACTGAACTTATGATTGTATTTTAACCATTCTCATCTAAGTGATGTAACTAATAATGCAAAAAAATACTGTATTGTATGATAATAAGATAGTGATAGTTACTAATCATTTGGATAATAATACTGTTAGGCTAGTTATAAAAGAAAATATCACAACTACTGTTACATTATTTTCTTTCACAAAGGAAGGGGGATGTGGTATTATCATAACTATCAGCAATACAAGGGGTTAATGGAAAACCATGAATAGCGACCAGAGGGAGCTACAGAGAGTACTATATAAAGCAGTAATGCTAGACTTGAGCGGGGGGAGTAAGCAGAAGACAGGTAGAGTGAGGTCATCACAGCAGTTAGTGTGAGAACGTTAGATTAAAGTTATACCAGTGAGTAAGATTAGTAGCAAGTGAGTGTAGTTAATATTATTGAACAAGTCTGTATTCCAATAAGGGATAAGTGTTGAAACCCAGTTTATTTGTGTAAATAAAATCATAGCTTTGTTTAAGTGAAAGTTATACTGTGTATTTTGTGGAACGCTACGTAATCTATCCTAGATAAGCAACAAAAAGAACGCCACAGCATTGCGGTTAAAAACAGACCAGCAAGAAAACCGAGCTTTCGGACACATCGCATCAAAAGGCCAAACAAGCTGACAATACATAAAAGACCTGCCAGAAAACTGGTCTTCTGGAAGTTAAAGCGACTCGAGCAGCGGATAAATGTTCAGAAGACCAATGGGGCGATGTCGTCGTGAATGTCCAATAAGCTGTGCACCAGGGACATGTTCATCAGCCATATCATGCAGTATGAAGCACAGGTGCATCTGTATATGACGTGTTTAATGACAATACAGATCATGTTTTGTAAGACAGTTATATTTGAATACAAATATTAACAGTGCTGGGGGAAGGGGATGTGGTGATATGCTTGTGCACAATTCTGTATCTAGTTAGCAATGAGACCTCCAACCAACTGGTGATGATGGAGATCTATCACGTGACTCAAGACACCTGCCAGTTGGCAGTAAGACATGCAAAATGATAGTCGCACTTAGAGTAGCACCAGGAGAATTAATTGAATTAATTTAGTCGCCATGAACATGAAATGAAAATCGCTTATTGTCATAAGTAGGCTTCAAATGAAGTTACTGTGAAAAGCCCCTAGTCGCCACATTCCGGCGCCTGTTCGGGGAGGCTGGTATGGGATATGAACTGTGCTGCTGGCCTGCCTTGGTCTGCTTTCAAAACCAGCCATCGTCTATACTGTAGTTCTTTAGTTATCTTTTCCACGTGTTTGTTGATAAATCATCTTTACAGTCAAACAGCTATATGTTCTGTGTACATCATTACAACGGTTGTATCAGAGAACACAACACTCATCACGTGCACCCCATTATCTCCCAGTCAAAATCAAAGAGGAAGTAAATAAATACTGAAGCAGAGGAATGAGTGAGAATCAGAAGCAAAGGTAGGAAGAAAGAAGCATGATAAAAAGGTAAGAGTTGCAGAAGTAGAAGAGGAAAGACAGACAAACAAAATACAAAGACAGCAGAAACAAGTAATAAAAGGAATTGGATTCTGCAATTTATCAAGATTAATTGTGTTATGAAAAATGCAGCAAAATGGTGTAATTTTCTTGAGATACAGAGGCTCATCAGAATTCATTAAATTAAAGTTTAATTGTTTTTTTCATACATGCATTATTATTACACACAGTGAAAAATAATTTCATTGCTTTACATAGTAATTACATAACTTGCAGCCTTGTTTCAGACTGCTACAAGGCTCCTGTGCTGTCTATATTTTCTCCAGCAATTTGCAGTCAACAGAAGTTTCCAAATTCATTGGCCGGGATTCTCCGAGCCCGTGGCGGGTCGGAGAATCGCCGTTGACGCCGAAAGTTCCCGCCACGCCACTCCGATGCCGGGTCGTAATTCTCCGGCGACTGGAGAATCGGCGCCAGTCACGCGTGCGCGGTCGATGCGGTGCCGGTCGGGGGCCGTTGAAAGAAGGTCCCGCTCCGATTCTCCACGGTACACCAGGCGTGTTCCTGCCGAGTTCCGCAGGCATGGTTCACATATGGTACCACACGATAGTCGCACTTAGAGTAGCACCAGGAGAATTAATTCGGGCGGGTGCTCGGACCCGCGGCCTTGGTGGCTGTCCTGGTGGGGGTCGGGGGGATCAGACTCCCGGGGGGGGGGGGCTGCCAGGACGGCCAGGCCCACGATCGGAAGCTACCGATTGGTGGGAGTGCGCAATCTGGGGGGCCTACCTTCTTCCGCGCAGGCCCGCTGTGTCGCTACGCCATGTTGTGGGCGCCGGCACGGAAAGAGCCACCACGCGCATACACGGTGCAGAAACGGCCGGCACGCGCATGCGCGGACCTGTGCTGGCAGTGCCGTGCTGCATATCAGTGCCGGAGCTGCGTGGAGCACTCCAGCGCTGTGCTGGCCCCCTGTGGCCTACTGAATTACTGAGCCAAGAGACCAGTTTACGCCGACGTGAAACACTCCGGTGTTTACGCCGGTGTCAACACTCAGCCAGGGTTTTGGAGCATCCCGACTATTATGTCCCACAATATGGACATGTAGCTTTTTAAGATAATTTCTAATTCCAAATATACCCACACCTCCACTGCCATGACAGTTTACCATTGTTTTGTTTCCATTTTGCACTACCCCACGAGCAATGCTTTGAAGACTGCATGAATCACGTACAATCTCTCCCAGAGCACCCCAAGCACAGAGAATCAATGTCACATGAATAATGGCCATTACTTGGAAACACATTTGTTCATTCGTTTTCTTAATCAGAAATACTTACTTACACATATTTAATAAGCAAGCACAAAGAGAACAGCTCGTCATTGAGTGCAGTTGGACACAGAATCTGAGCTAATTGGAATTTGGTGAGTGAGGGCATTTAAGGATTCAAAATCTAGTCTAGTTTGCATTTAGCATTTATCTACAATCTACTGTTATAAATTTCTTCCAGTCTTACTCAGAGATGAAGAAGTAAACAAGTTCTCTACTGGAGGAGGCAGCTGCAGTCGGTTAATTTGGTTGGTTTCTATATCACAGAATTGTTTAAGTGCAGGACAGTGCATTCAACCCATCGTGTCTGCAGACTTTTAGTGCCATTCTCTCACCTTCTCGTCATAATCCTGCACATTCTTCCTCTTCAAATAACAGTCTAATTCCTTTGTAAATCCCTCCATTGAACCTGCCTCCACCATACTGTCAGGCAGTGCATTCCAGACCCTAATCTCTCACTGAGTGAAGAAGTCTTTTCTCGGAGCGCTTGCAAATTATGTTAAATCTGTGCCCTCTTGTTCCCCATCCTTTCATGAATGGGAACAGTTTCTCCCTATCTGCTTTGCCCAGACCCCTCATGATTTTGAATGCCTCGATCAAATTTCCTCTCAGCCTTCGATTCTCCAAGGAAAACAGCCCTAACTTCTCCAATCTACTCTGGGCACTGAAATTCCTCATCCCTGGAGCCATTCTTCTGAATCTTTTCTGCACTCTCTAATGCCTTCACACCTTTCCTAAAGTGTGGTGCCGAGAACTGGGTGCAATGCGCTAGCTGAGCTTGAACCAATGTCCTATACAAGTTCAGCATAACCTCCTTGCTCTTGAACTCCCTGTCTCTCTTAATAAAGCCTAGGATATGTTCTGCTTTATTAACTACTCTTGGAACCTGTCCTGCTACCTTCAATGTCTTGTGTACAAAGTTGTGCATTCAATGTTAATATTTCTCATCACTCAGGTTCTATCTGTTGTTAGGTAGTGAAATTTTGTTTCAGTGTATTGTTAAATTAATAAAACTAATGTGAAAAAGTTTGAATGGCTGCTTTAAACATTCATTCAGGAATATCTGGAGGCAGATTTTCAACTTATTTTCTGGACGTAAAACTGTGATTAGAGATCGGCCACTCATTTTCATTGAAACCAATGAGACTACGCAACAGGAAATTAAAGTCATATTAATTCATTTCTCTTTTTCTGTTTTGATAAAATTCCCATTTATACAGTTAGAGTACAGGGCCGTAGAGGTCATGAAGAATAAGTCCAATATAAACATAATATCGAATGAAATGGCACAGCAATCAAATATTCTTTTTCCACTTTGAGATCACACGCTGTCATTCAGAATTTGCTGAAAATAAATTAGATATAACACCATTAGTACAATGTCAACCTTACTAGTGGAAAAGTAAATTTATCTGAAATTTCCATTCATATTCTTCAATCAGCAATTATTGGTCGTATAATTGTCGGTAATCATATAAAGAATATAGGTAGTAGAAGTCATAGGAAAAGAGTTCCATCTATAATAATTATTTGCTGATTTTGTCTGCCCGTACTTAGTCTGATTGGTCGATGGGTTTATTTGGCTTGTGGTACCTCCTACACATGCAGGATTGCAATTGTTTAATTAGATATTCAATGTGAGACCTCAATATGAGAGTTGGCACAGATCACCGGATATGGGAAGGAGTCCTTCGAATAATCAGGATTGGCAGTTGTAACAGCAATGGTCCCCTCTTGCTGAAGATATGTGCTGAGCATGAGCTCTTAATCACCAATACAGTTTTCCAATTCCCTAATCACATTTCCAGTTTCCTCATTGGCATCTAATCTACGATGTCATCAGCTGACAGAAACTGGATGTAACAATGCCCATGTGCATTACTGACTGTTGTCCAGAAATTGACTTATAAAACCTGGCAAGTGGTGTGAATAGCTTGGGGACACAAAAGATCTGAGTGTTTTTCCAAAGTGACCAAACAGTAAGCCATCTATTATTAAGTTGAAAAGGAACTCTGGAATACTATGCCATCAGGAGTACCATGACCCGTGGGTTCACATAAGTGCCTTATTGATGGTAATTATGTGTGTGAAAATTCCGGGTTGGGCGCAGGGCAGGGTGGAGAGTTGGATGAAATCCCATATGGGATTGGACTCCTGATTTTCTTTGCATTAATAAAAATAGCAGATTATGCTTGTGTTTAGTTCGGGCATACCCAAACATATTGAATTTTAATTAGATAATTTTTGAAATGTCTGCTGAGGAACTGGTGCTTCCTCGGGATTTCAGAGGGCAGGAAAGTCAGCGTCAAGAAGGAACTGCGATGGGATGGGGATATCATGCAAGGGAGGGTTGGGGGGGGGGGGGGGGAGGAGGAGAGATTCAATGATGAAATTGGTTAAGCACACCAATTTGACCACAGGGTCAGGGAAATGTGGTAAGATGGGGATTTAATGGCATGGTATGGGTCATGCCAGTGATTAAATGGAATGGGTGGGAATGGCATGGAGAGAAGGAATGGCATGAGAGAGGTGGCATGGTAGGGATGGAATGGGATGTGATGGGAGAGCAGTAGGGAGAGGATGACTGAGAGGAGACATGGATAGAGCAGGAACACTAAAGTCAGTGGAGTTGTGGACAGTGCGGAAGGATGTTGCAGGTTACAGAGAGACATAGATAAGCTGCAGAGCTGGGCTGAGAGGTGGCAAATGGAGTTTAATGCAGAAAAGTGTGAGGTGATTCATTTTGGAAGGAATAACAGGAAGACAGAGTACTGGGCTAATGGTAAGATTCCTGGTAGTGTGGATGAGCAGAGAGATCTCAGTGTCCATGTACATAGATCCCTGAAAGTTGCCACCCAGGTTGAGAGGGTTGTTAAGCAGGCATACGGTGTGTTAGCTTTTGTTGGTAGAGGGATTGAGTTTCGGAGCAATGAGGTTATGTTGCATCTGAACCAAACTCTGGTGCGGCCGCATTTGGAGTATTGCGTGCAATTCTGGTCGCTGCATTATAGGAAGGATGTGGAAGCATTGGAAAGGGTGCAGAGGAGATTTACCAGAATGTTGCCTGGTATGGAGGGAAGATCTTATGAGGGAAGGCTGAGGGGCTTGAGGCTGTTTTCGTTAGAGAGAAGAAGGTTAAGAGGTGACTTAATTGAGGCATACAAGATGATCAGAGGATGAGATAGGGTGGACAGTGGGAGCCTTTTTCCTCAGATGGTGATGGCTAGCACGAGGGGACATAGCTTTAAATTGAGGGGAGATAGATATAGGACAGATGTCAGAGGTAGGTTTTTCACACAGAGAGTAATACGGGCATGGAATGACCTGCCTGCAACAGTAGTGGACTCGCCAACATTAAGGGCATTTAAATGGTCATTGGATAAACATATGGATGGATAATGGAATAGTGTAGGTGGGCTTTAGATTGGTTTCACAGGTCAGCGCAACATCGAGGGCTGAAGGGCCTGTACTGCGCTGTAATGTTCTTTGAAATTGTATGGGTGGTTTAGGAGGGGTGAAGGAAATGATGGAATTGGTTAAGCATCCTAATTTCACCGCAAATATTTTTCAGGTCTCTGGTAGTTTAAAATTATTAGATTAAACTATAAAAAGAAACAATAATCAAGATCACTTAATGTTATTCAGGTTGATACATAGGGCTGGAGTTTACACGGAGTCAGTGGCCCCGCACCCCTACCTTGGGGGTGAGCCGGCTTCCACTTAACCAGATCACCTAAAGCAGATTTAATGTTTATCGGTCAGTTAATAAGCTTGGATGGAACTTCCGCCCCAATTAGGAGGAAGCCTCGCCTTTGAGAGCTGCTGACCAATCAAATGGTCGACAGCATTTTAGTTTCAGCAACAGTAGGAGTGGTGGTCATTTCTGGGACTGCATGCTGTCCCCCAAGGCTAAGAAGTCATGGCGCCAGATACTGGGGTACATCAGTGGTTTCACCAGCATCAGGCTTTCAAGGCAAACAAGAGGTTAGGGAGCCAGGCTTATAAATGCAGTGCTTGGGAACCAGGCAGTGAGGACAGTACCTCATGGGTTTTCCTCTGTTTAGGGTGCCTGAACATGTGGTGCCTCCCACCCCTACGTTAGCAACATATTTGTCAGGTGCCATGTGACCTGGGCACACCCTATCTCTTGTACAATATCAGCGGTTGAAAACCCCGACCAATATCATAACATTTGTACAAGAATCACTGAGTCTAGTTTACAAATAGCGGTGTTTTTACTAAAGAACATGCATGTGTAACTACTCATAAGATTAATAACTGAAATATAATTTTCTAGTTGGAATTGTGTTATTCTAGTGTTTACCAAAAATATATGGCAAATAACATTATCTTAATAGCCTTCTTCAGAAAGGCAGGATCTGGTAAATGAAAAAAACCCACAAATTATTATTGGTAAAAGGTTTCCCTGCATTTGGGAGGCACAAGTTTCCAGTACAGTTTTGGGCTAATAACAATTAATTTAGGCACAATAGGTTTTATATATGAACATACGAATTAGGAGCAAAGTAGGCCCCTCGGCCTCTTGAACCTGCTCCTACATTCAATAAGATCATGGTTGATCTGATTGTATCCTTTGATGTGCTGGATAAGCTGGGTCTGCGAGGACTGCGTTTACTGCAGTGGTGAGAGAGACAGGCTTCCAACACTTGAAGAAACGCAACTCGATTTTATTGAACTCTTAACTATCATACATCCTTTAACTGTGTGTTGACACTATGCTACCTTGACTGGAGACCTGAGGTTAACCTGACCAGACTATATTGGTACCACATGGTGTTTGTTCTAGTTGCTGCTCAAAGCTCTGACTGTCTCAGAGGCTGGAACCCGAGAGAGCGGGAAAACTAGTGCCCTCTGGCTTTATAGTGGTCGTTTCCTGTCTGGTGATTGGCTGCTGTGTTCTGTGTGTTCACTGGTCATCCTGTATGTCAATCACTGCCTGTCTGCACAGCATCATATACCTGGATGTATATTATGACATCTTCCCCCCTATTTTTAAAAATGTGTTCAGGTCAATAAATAGTGAGTGTGTGTGTACAGGAGCCTGACTATATACAAAATATGCTCACGTATTTACATGGGAAAGTGTCTAGTGCAGATAACACATTAGAAAAAAACAATATATACAGATGTGTAAAAGATGAGATAACAAGGTAATGCAACATTAAGTCTATAAATTCAGTCTCTGTGGCGGGCGACAAATTCTGGTTGACCGCCTCAAGGGTAGGTCAAGGGCCGCCTGCACTTGAACGGGCGGAACTGCCTCCAATGTAGAGGTCGGTAAAAGAACTGGCAGATCGGTGACATCGTGGAAGGGCGCGTCCTGAGGAACCAGCGTGCGAGGCAGGACATCACGGCTAGGTGGCGGGCGCTGAAGTCGCCACAGTGCCCGCCAATTACGCCGAAGAAAGGAGCAATCAGGCATGCGAACGAGGAACAATCTCGGGGCCACTTGCTTAACCACCACAGCTGTGGCAGACCAGCCACCGTCAGGCAGCTGAACACGAACTCGTTCAGCAGGGACCAGATCAGGGAGATCTGTGGCGTGGGTTTGTACGCCCACTTGCATTGGGCCCAAGACTGTTGCATCCTCTGTAGGACTGGGAAGTTGTCAAGGTCCGGAATGTGTATAGCCGGCACCGCCGTTCGCAGTGTGCGGTTCATTAGGAGCTGCTCTGGGGACAGGCCAGTGGAAAAAGGAGTCGCCCTGTAGGCTAACAGCGCCAGGTTAAAATCCGAACCCGAGTCAGCAGCTTTGCACAACAGTCTTTTAACGATGTGGACCACTTTTTCAGCCTTCCCATTCGACTGGGGTTAGTGGGGGCTTGATGTGACGTGCTGAAAATTGTACAGCCGGGCAAAATCTGTCCACTCCTTGCTGAAGAAACAGGGGCCATTGTCACTCATAACTGTGAGTGGGATTCCATGCTGGGTAAAGGTCTCCTTGCCTGCCTTGATTACTGTTGCTGAGGTGAGGTCAGTCAGTTTGACCATCTTGGGGTAGTTGGAAAAGTAGTCCACTAGGAGGACATAGTCTCGGCCCTTGGCATGGAAGAGGTCAACACCAACTTTGGACCATGGGGAGGTCACCATTTCATGCGGCTGTAGAGTCTCTTTAGGCTAAGCCGGCTGGAACCTTTGACACGTTGGGCAATTGAGGATATCTTAGCTGATGCCTGGCTAATATACTGCCTCTCAGGATCAACGGCGTCACTTTTTGACCCCCAAATGACCCTCGTGGATTTGGCCGAGGACCATCTCTCGTATGCTCTGTGGGATCACAATTCTGTCCAGCTTCATTAGTATGCCATCCACCACCGCTAGATCGTCCTTTACATTATAAAACTGGGGGCACGGCCCATTTTGCCAACCATCCGTGAGATGTCGCATGACCCGCTGGAGTAGAGGATCTCTGGCGTTCTCCTGACGAATTTGCACGATCCTTTCATCAGTGGCTGGAAAGTTGGACGCTCAGAATTGCACCTGCGCGTCTATCTGACAGACAAAGTCAGTCTGCTCACACGGTGTGGTGATAGATCGAGAGAGTGCATCAGCCACAATGAGCCCTTTGCCTGGGGTGTACACAAGGTCGAAATCATAGCGGCGGAGTTTGAGGAGGATATGTTGTAGCCGTGGTGTCATGTCATTGAGGTCTTTTTGGATGATGTGAACCAATGGCTTGTGGTCCGTCTCGACCGTGAATTTAGGGAGGCCATACACATAATCATGGAATTTGTCGATCCCTGTGAGGAGGCCCAGGCATTCTTCTTCAATCTGATCGTATTGTTGCTCAGTGAGTGTCATGGCTCTAGAGCTATATGCGACTGGGGCCCAGGAGGAGGAGTCTTCCCGCTGGAGGAGCACTGCCCCAATGCCTGACTGGCTCGCGTCAGTGAATATTTTCATTTCCTTGGCGGGGTCGAAAAACGGCAGCGCCGGGGCCTTGGTAATTTTCTCCCTGAGCTCACGCCACTCTTGCTCATGAGCGGGGAGCCACTGGAAGTCGGTAGTTTTTTTAACGAGATGGCGGAGAGCCAGATGTTAACTTCCAAGCCCAACTCGATGACATCGTGTGATGCAAGGTTGGGGATAAACTTCCCAAGGAAGTTGACCATCCCTAGGAAGTGGAGGACCGCCTTCTTGTCCTCCGGGGTCTTCATGGCGTTGATTGCTGACACATTGTCTGCATCTGGCTGCACGCCAAATTGCGAAATGTGGTCGCCAAGGAACTTGATTTCTGATTGACCAAACGAGCATTTGGCTCTGTTGAGTCGGAGGCCATGCTCGTGGATCCTTTGGAACACCCGCTTGAGGCGATCGATGTGCTCCTGAGGAGTTGTGGACCAGATAATGATATAATCGACGTACACTCACACCCCCTCGATGCCCTCCATCATTTGTTCCATTATGTGGTGGAACACCTCGGAGGCGGAGATGATGCCAAAGGGCATTCGGTTGTAGCAGTAGCGACCGAACGAAAGCACAGCTTTTGACTGGACGCGTCCAGCTGTATTTTCCAAAACCCCTTGGAGGCATCCAGCTTCGTGAAGCACTTGGCATGAGCCATCTCGCTGGTTAGCTCTTCTCGTTTTGGTATTGGGTAGTGTTCCCTCATGATGTTACGGTTCAAATCTTTGGGGTCGATACAGATTCGAAGTTCCCCTGACGGCTTTTTGACACAAACTATGGAGCTAACCCAGTCCGTGGGTTCCGTGACCTTAGAAATGACGCCCTAGTCCTGGAGGTCTTGCAGCTGCTGCTTGAGGTGGTCCTTAAGGGGTGCTGGCACCCGACGCGGTGCGTGGACCACAAGGGTGGCATTTGGCTTCAACAGGATTTTGTATTGGTAAAGGAGTGTGCCCATACCTTCGAACACGCTATGGTATTTTTTTTTTTTTAGAACAGTACAGCATAGAACAGGCCCTTCGGCCCTCGATGTTGTGCCGAGCAATGATCACCCTACTCAAGCCCACGTATCCACCCTATACCAGTAACCCAACAACCCCCATTAACCTTATTTTTTCGGACACTAAGGGCAATTTAGCCTGGCCAATCCACCTAACCCGCACATCTTTGGACTGTATTGTGCTATGATGTCATCGAGTTGGGCTTGGAAGTTAACATCTGGCGAGGCCGTTGCCTCTGTGGACAACATAGTGTGAACCCGCTGCACAAGGTTCAGGAGTTTGCAGGCCCGAGCACTGAGCAGGGAAGCTCTGCTGGTTCCTACAATTTCAAAACGCTGCATTACTTTTGAAGAACGATGGGACACCGCAAACTGGCATGAGCCACTGGCCACAATGGCATTGCCATTGTAATCAAGGAGCTGGCAGGCCGGTGGAAGAATGCTTGGCTTGACGCGGATGGTGTCAAGGTCAGTCTATGAAATTAGGTTTGCTGAAGCGCTGGTGTCCAGCTTGAAGCGTATGCGAGCCTTGTTGACCGTAAAGGTGGCTCACCACTCGTCGTCCGGATCAATCCTCATTATTGGGAGTTGTTTCACCATCGTTGATAAAGGCAGCGTATGCTTGGTGATGATGCCCACCCGGAATGGGTATGTGAGGCCCTCGGTGTCGGGATCTGGAAGAATGTCGGGGTCGGAGTCTGCGACAGGTTACTGTACTGACCGGACGCTCCTGCACTGTGGCTGGGATCGCTGTGTGTTGGGCAGTTGAGCAGATCTGCAAAGGGCTGTGTAGTGGCCAAGCTTGCCACACTGGAGACAACATTGAGATTTCACGGGACATTGCTGCTTTAAATGGGCGGGGCCACAGTTGGTGCACGTCATGGCGCCGCTGTCAGGATGTTCCATGCGCCACCGCACATGCGCAGTGCGGTCGAACGATGTGTGCACTTCGCGGTTCGGTCGTCGGCCTCACCGTCCCCTTGGTCGCATGCGCAGGAACCCGGGGAAAGCATGCAAAATGGCCGCCCTCATCCAGACTCAGGCCCTGCATTTGTTTGATGGCCTGCACCCATTCCACATCGTGGGGGTTTTGCCGTGCTGCTTCTGCCGCCTTGATATGGGAGTACCGGTTGTTAGCGTGCTCATGGAGGATGCAGATCTCGATGGCGATGGTAAGGGTGAGCTGCTTAACTTTTAGGAGCTGCTGGCGAAGGGGATCGGAGTGGACCCCGAAAACGATCTGATCTCGGATCATGGAATCGGAAGTGGAGCCATTGTTGCAGGACTGCGCAAGGATGCGGAGATGGATTAAAAAAGACTGAAAAGGTTCATCCTTACCCTGAAGCCTCTGCTGGAACACATAGTGTTCAAAGCTCTCATTGACTTTGATGTCAAAGTGGCTGTCGAACTTCAGCAGGACTGTTTTAAACTTCGTCTTGTCCTCGCCTTCAGCAAAGGTGAAGGAGTTGAAGATGTGGATAGCATGGTCCCCGGCTGCCGAAAGGAAGAGAGAGATCTTCCTGGCATCCGATGTGGCTTCGAAGTCGGTGGCTTCAAGATATAGCTGGATCTTCTGCTTAAAAATTTTCCAGTTAGCACCGAGGTTGCCGGCGATGTGGAGCTGTGGGGTAGGGCGGACGCTGTCCATGTTACCGGATGGCTGATTGCTGGTCAAAGGCAGATATCTCAAGGTAGGTCCGTCAAACTCAAGCATAACTCACTGGTACCATGACGTGTTGGGTAAGCTGGGTCTGCGAGGACTGCGTTTACTGCAGTGGTGAGAGAGACAGGCTTCCAACACTTGAAGAAATGCAACTCAATTTTATTGAATACTTAACTATATTATATGCTTTAACTGTGGGTTGACACTATGCTGACTTGACTGGACACCTGAGGCTAACCTGACCAGACTATCTTACTACCACATGGTGTTTGTTCTAGTCGCTGCTCACGAGCTCTGACTGTCTCAGAGGCAGGCTCCCAAGAGTGCGGGAAAACTAGTGCCCTCTGGCTTTCCAGAGGTTGGGTCCTGTCTGGTGATTGGCTGCTGTGTTCTGTGTGTTCACTGGTCATCCTGTGTGTCAATCACTGCCTGTCTGCACACCATCATATACCTGTGTGTATATTATGACAGCCTTAGCTCCACATTTCCACCTACACCCAATAACTTTTCACTCCCCTTCTTATCAAGAATCTATCTAACTCTGCCCTAAGAATATTCAAAGAATATTAAAGAAATTCTTCTGTGCTGCTTCTGTATCCCAATAATAATTACTTAAATACTTGTGAAGCAAAAAAGGACATCCTAATAATTTCCTTTCTCGAACTCAAAACTATATTGTTATAATGAAAATATTCTTCTCATATATTGTGGTTGATCTTATTTGATCTCAGGAATTCACACAGAGTTTAGGCAGAAAACCGTTCACAAAATAACATGAAATTTTAAAAAATTTTCAAAGTCACTCAGTCGTTCAGTTGTGAAAGAGTCAGTTGGTAGCACAGAATGTATACATTTCATGGTTATTTTCCACAACATACCTGTTGGGTGTAGTTCCTAGCCAGAATGTGAAGGCTTTGAAGAACTTTCTCTCTTATTTGTTGATCGGCAAAATTCAGATCCTCACTTGTGACAGTAAATCTTAGAATAACTTTGCTTTGTGCTGCGCATAATGTGAAAAAATAATTAATGATAGAAGCAAACTGCTGCCAGGATGTTTCTTAAGTGTTTCAGTTCTTTGACTATGATATAGATAGGGGGTCAGTTAGCACAGCTGGCTGGATAGCTAGTTCATGATACGGAGTGACGGCAACAGCGTGGGTAAAGTTCTGGTACCAGCTGAGGTTATCAACCTTGCCCCTCGTCTGAGGTGTGTGTGGTGGTCCCTTTTTTAATAAATTTAGATAACCTAATTAATCTTTTCCAATTAAGGGGCAATTGCGCATGTCCAATCCACCTACACTGCACATCTTTGGGTTGTGGAGGCGAAACCCACGGGGAGAATTTACAAACTCCACACGAACAGTGACTTAGAGCCGGGGTCGAACATGCGACCTCGGCGCCGTGAGGCAGCAATGCTAACCACTGCGCCACCGTGCTGCCCTAAGTGTGCTGATCCTCAGTCAGTTCTCTCTCAAAAGGAGAAGACAGAGTGCCATACTCGAGTTTTAGACTTGGGCAGAGGTAATTATACAGGCCTGAGGAAAGAGTTGGCCCAAGTAGACGGGGCACAAATAATTGAGTGTAGGACGGTTAAGGAACAATGTTCAGGGTGATATTAAATACCTCACACGCTAATGTGACGCCCTTATTCAAAAAGGGAGTGAGGCAAGAAGAAGGAAAGTATTGCCCGGTTAGCTTGACCTCTGGGGTGGGGAAGTTGCTGGAATCAATCATTAAGGTGGAGATAACTGAACATTTGGAAAGACAAAGCTCAATCCATGATTGTCAGCATGGTTTTATGAAGGGTAAGTCATGCTTGACAAACTTGCTTGAGTTCTTTGAGGATGTAACCAGCAAGGTTGATAATGGGGAGCCTGTAGATGTGGTATATCCAGACTTCCAGAAGGCGTTTGACAAGGTGCCCATATAAAAGACTAATCCAGAAGGTGAGATCGCAGGTGATTGGGGATAGAGTACTAATTGGATTGAGGATTGGCTGACTGACAGAAAACAGAGGGTGGCGGTAAATCGGCCCATTTCTGGCTGGCAAACTGTAACTACGTGGGGTGCCGCAAGGGTCAGTCCTCGCATCTCAACTGTTTACAATTAATATAAATAATCTGCATGCAGGTACAGATGTAGCATAGCGAAATTTGCGGATAACACTAAAATAGGGGGAAAGCAGGCATTGAAGAGGAGATAAAGATTTTACAGACGGATATAGATAGGCTATGAGCTGGGGCCAAAATTTGACAGATGGAGTTTAATGTGGGTAAGTGTGGGGGTATCCATTTTGGCTGAACAAATAGAAAGGCAAATTACTATTGAAAGAGAAAGTACATTCAAAATACGTCTGGCCAGAGGGACCTGAGTATCTTTGTTCATGATTCGCAGAAAGTCAGTTTGCAGGTACAGCATGTATTTAAAAATAGCAAATGGAATTTTTGTGTTTATTGCTAAAGAACTGGAATATAAAAGTAGGGAAGTGTTGCAATTATATAGGGTGTTGATGAGACCATATCTGGACTATTGTGTCCAGTTTGGTTTCCATATTTGAGGAAGGATGTGGTGGCATTGGAGGCAGTTTAGCGGAGGTTCACAAGATTGATTCCGGGGATGAAGGGGTTGGCATATGAGGAGAGATTGAACAGTTTGGGCTTACACTTGCTGGATGTTGGAAGGGTGAGAGAGGATCTGATTGAGGTATAAAATATACTAAACGGGATTGATAAAGTAAACATAGACCATATGGTCCCCCTTGTAGGGCAATCTAGAATGATAGGTCACAGATATAGGTTGAGAGGCAGTAGATTTAGAACTGAGATGAGGAGGAACTACTTCTTGCAGGGGGTGGTGAATTTGTGGAACTCACAAATGAGTTATTAAATGGTTTCAAGAAGGAAATAAATATATTTCTGATTTTAAAAATGGGTTATGGGGATATGGGGAACAGGTAGGGAGATGGATTTGAGACCAGGAAGAGATCAGTCATGATCTGATTGAATGGCTCGAAGGACTGAATTGCCTACTTCTGCTCCTGATACCTATGTACCTATGAGTGCAGACTATGGTCCTCGGAGACTATAGATACTTTCATTCATCTCACATAGAGACAAGATAACCACATGCTCTAAGAAACATGATAGTAATCAGGCGAGTCAAAAAAAGTGAGAGCGGAGTAGGGTACAAAAGAGCACCAGAGAAAGAATGAGATTTCACTTGGTGAGTGGCAGGAAAGAGTAAGAGCAGAACAGGGCATAAAAGAGCAGCAGTGAGTGAGTTCTGGCAGCCTGATCATCAGCAGGCAACTCAGTCATCAGGACCCTCACTCTCAGCAAAAGAGCAGTGTACCCATCCCCCTTGCTATACAGTCCCTTATACCGTTGCGTTCCTTAACTCCCTTCATTTGAATGACTCCTTGTACCATGGCACCATGCTCAGTTCACTCATTCACCCTGAGCAACCAATTTTGTCTATACATGTTCCATGACCCTCACTGGGCTACAATGTTTCTGCTCCCACTTAAGACAACAGGAACATTGAGTAATGACAAGTACAAAAGTGAAAATGAAAAGCCTTTAATTAGAAAATGACAAACTTCACAGGAATTTCCTTGTAATTTATTAATTTAGCATAGATAACATATTCTGCAATCGAAAGGACCTTAGTACATTGGTACACAGACCACTGCAATGATTTTCTGATATATTAATTATTAAGTAACACTAAAGACGTAGGCCTGGATTTTCCACTCTTGTTTCTGTTGGGTGGGTCAAACCCCCCATCAGTTGCAGGCTGTGTTTCCTGCCGTGCAACTTCAGGAACTTCATTTGAATACTTTTGCATCTCATTATCAGGTCCATATGACAGAATCATACCGTCCTGTCAAAAAATCCATCCATGGTGGTGCGATGCAAGAACGGGTGAATTAGGGGTACCAGGGTATGACACGTGGGTGAGTAGCCTTGACTCAGCTATGAAAAGCCTGGACTCAGAGATACTGGGGAATGATTCGGGATGAGCAGCCTTTGACAGTGGGCTAACTTTCCTTTGACCTGGGAGGGGGCGTAACCAACTTTGAATGGGGGGTAAGCAGCCAGGGTAAAACTAGAAGGGTCTCTCATGGTATCTGACTCAAGGGAACCAGGGGGAAAGCTCTAGGGTATCAGACTCTAGGTTATTGGGAGACAGACTCCAGGCTACTGGGGGCCGAGTTGATGGGTATCGGGGTGCAGACTTCATGCCACCAAGAGGCAAACTGAAAACACCATTACTGAGGCTGCTACTGCTGTTGGGTTACAGGCTTCTTGGAACGGCCTCACAAGGAGAAGGGAAGTTGAGACAGTGTGGTAGGTATGTGGGTAGTCATCATGGACTAATGGATCTACTCAAATCTGTGTGAGGGTGGGGGCAGAGGGGATCTGGAGGCGGAGTATTGACAAGTACAGGTCCAATAGAATGCCATGTCAGTTACAGCTGAACAGTCTCAACTGCAAAGGAGTAATGATCACTGACATGTCTTTCTGTTCGCTTTGCCTTTGTCAATATCCTGCATCCAGAATTACCCACCCCAGGGTTTGCGTAGAATTGTCTGTCTGTAAGGATTGCCCAGCCACCCAGCTCACTTCCTTGGGCTTCACTTCCCTCTGTGAGGTCTTTCCAAAAGGCCTGTGGCCCAGTAGCAAAAGGCATCCTCAGGAACGGTGATTTTCACACTTGGCAGTCTTCCCCTCTATCCATCCCAGATAGGCTCGCTTACCTTTCTCGAGTCAACCCCTCCGGTCTCTCCTGAGTCAATCCCCCTGGTCTCCCCGAGTCAAACCATACTCTCCCCTGAGTCAACACCTATTGAGTGTACACCTCTCCGTTCCGGAACAACCCCCACTCAGTCTTTCCCGGGTCTCCCACGACTAGGTCCCTGGTGCCATATAATTCAAATAGAATTTCTACAGTGCAGAAGGAGACAATTTGACCCATCGTGGCTTCACTGATCCTGGAGTCTTCTCCCGGTCTCTGCCGACAAGACCCCTGGTACCCTGGAGTCTACCCCTCCCCCCCCCCCCCCCCCCCCCCCACGACTCTTTTGTGACTAGGTCCTGCGTATCCTGAAATCTTCCCCTTGGTTTCCCAGGTACCCTGCAATCAATTCCCTGGTCTCTCCTGCCTAGCCCCCAATCCTCCAGTACCCTCCAACTTGGCCCTCAGAATCCTGGAGTCTTCCCGCAGGCCTCATTTGATGAGACCGCTATAACCTACAGTAAACTCCCTGACCTTCCTTTACTAGGCCCCGTAACCTGCAGTTAACAACTCCTTAGTCTCCCCCAACTAGGGCCCTGATACCCTACTTGTGTTACCCCAATCTCGCTGTGTCAAAGGCTGCTCAACTCCAGTCAGAGTCGCAAACGGCGTGGTGGCAGAGTGGTTAGCACTGCAACCTCATGGTGTCGAGGACCTGGGTTCAATCCCAAAGCTGTGCAGTGAAGGTGAATTGTTCATGCTAAATTGTCCCTTAATTGGAAAAAAAATGAATTGGATACTCCTTCACCGAGGGGGGGGGGGGGCTCCGATGGGGTCTGGCCCACAATTAGGGCCCACCGATCGGCGTGCCGGCCTCTTCCCCCCCCCCCGACCTACCTGCTTCCGCGGCCGGCCCCAGAACACTGGCGCCATGTTGGTGAGGGGCCGGCGCGCGTAAGAAGTTTCCCGCGTATGCGCAGGATGGCGCGGCCCAACTGTGCATGCACAGGAATGAGCTGCCCCAACTGCGCATGCGCGGGTGGGGGCCAGAATAGGTCGTGCCCAGGACCTGTTTGCGCCGTCGTGAAACGCGACGGCGTTCAAGGTGGCGTGGGCACTTAGTCCCGGGAGCGGAGAATATCACCTATTGTTCTGACTTTGTACCGCTGTGGATGGATAATTTGACAGTCGGTATGATTCAACCATATGATAATGAGATGCAAAGGTATAATAAAGTGATTCCCGACATTGACCAATGGGAAATACAGGCCATCACTGATGGGGGGAGGGGGTAATTATAACAAGTTTTCACGCCAATTTTAATCACAATTTTGGCCTTCTCGTGATATTTTCCACTCACAAAGCCAAACCCGCCGACTAATGTGGGCGCAAAATCCCAGCCCATGACTTTCCTATTCTGCCTTCACAAAGTAGAGGTTTCCCCTCCCCCGCCCCCACCACATTTATATTAAATGACAGGGGCATTGATTGATGGGATGTCAGGAAGTGCACATGAGATAACCTATGAGCAGAAAGTGTAAAATTTACTTTGTGGTGCAGAGTAACTAAGGAATTTACTACAATTGATAACACCTTCTGCAGTCACAACACTGGTACATAATGTTGTAGTACACCGCAGATTGTTCAATTATTCACTAACACAAAAGATTTTGCTAAAATCCTTTGCAGGTCATTGATAGCTGTGAGACAGTGTCATTCCCAAATTGCAAAGAGGCTGCATGTTTAAAAGCTTCCTACCATCACAAAGAGAAGTGTTTGACACATTGGTGCTAAATCCTGGATTGCAACTGCAATTGAAGCTTCCAATTGTATTGGTGCAGATTTGTTGACAGTTCGCTGTGTTGGTTGCACATTCATCGATATCTGCAGAAAAAAATATAGTTGTTCCTCACTCAGTTTGATTGACATCAGATCAAATATTGACAATATACATCACGAAACATTATAATGCACCACATAAAGATAAATCTCTTTACATTGAACAACAATATCATGATTGTTCTTTTCCTGAAAATGTAAATTACATTATGTCAGCTTAATAAATGTATTGATAATATTTTCTATGACTTCCTGTCCTGCCCTCATCAAACTACAATGATAGTGTGAAACTTATTAGTAATTCTCAGTAGCGTATTGATTTATCTGATATATATCTTATTCTGCAAATACATTACATCTGCACCTCTGTGCACACTGTATTAAAGTCATTATTAAAGACCCAGTGGTCACATGGACATTGGAACAAAGCATTTACAAAGGGGTCATGTTTTTGGAGCGTAGATGTTCTCCTAGCATGAGCAGACACACAGCATGTAGGAGCTGCTCAGTTGCTGTCGATAAACCCAGGGGTTGGTAGAATGGCACAGGGACTTCACCATGTCGACCTGTTCATGTTTGACAAAAATGTTGCAGATAACTGGATGAAATTCAGAAAGAATGGGGCATCTACTGCGGTGCGGCCTATCAGGCAAATTAAAGAAGGCACAATTGTACACTCTCCTAAATTTAGCAGATCCTGAGGCAGTTGAGAAATTCGAGTCCTTTGTCTTCCAAATGGAAGGGTCCAAAGATATTCCTGAAACATTCTGAGCATACATGCATGCCAGTAAAGAACATTATACGGGATAGGTACATATTTAATACTATCAAACAAAAGTTTGATGAATCCAATCAGTCATAAGCTACCTCTTTATAAATCTGAGCAAAGAAATGCGTGTTAGCATTCTCACTCACAGGTTGGTGAGAGATCACATAGTGATGTTGTCCACAAGCAGCTTCTTCCTGAGAAAGAGTTAAGATTGAATCTGCCTTCAACATCTGTATGCTGAGCCAGCAGTCAGAAATAAGCAGCAGAGTTAAGGCGGGAAACAGGAGCTTTCGTGGTAAAGGGCATGCCCTGCTGCAACTGGGGCAGCCATCACTCAGAGGATAGAACTACATGTCTGATGTTTGGTGAACGCTCTAACAAGTGTGGCAAATGGAACCATTTTGTGAAATGCTGCAGATCCAAGCCACAGCAGCATGCCCAAGCCACATTGCAGCCAATCTGTTCTCCAGGTTGCCGAGCACGAACAGGGTAAATGAATTGGAGTTCAGTTAAAGTAACCACTGTGTGTGTCTTGTTTTTATGTTGCAGGATGACCAATATCATTAATGCTAATTAACATTAATAAGAGCAGAACATGAGCACACATTTTTGGGCCTGCAGCCTGGTTTCAACTTTTAATTATATGTACTTTCTAACCTGGCCGCCAGGTTAGGTGGCCGCATGAAGAACTGAATGTACACTGGAGTCCACGATGACAATCACTCTAATATTTCCCCTTTTTTCAAAAATCAGAAACACTTCAGACTAGTTTCTGTTGGAGCATTGGAATTTAGAAGAATGAGAGGTGATCTCTTGATATATATTGGATTTTTAAGGGGCTTGACAGGGTAAATGCAGAAAGGATGTCCCCTCTCATGGGAGAGTCTGGGATCAGAGGTCATAGTCTCAGAATAAAGGGATGCCAATTTAAGGCTGAGATAAGGAAGAATTTATTTTCTCAGAGGGTTGTAAGTTTTTGGAATTCTTGCCACAGTGAATTGCGGGGAGAAAGTTCATGTGTATATTTAAGGCTGAGATACACAGATTCCTAATCAGTGAGGGAATCAAGGGTCACGAGGAAGGGCAGGAAAGTGGATGTGAGGAATGTCGGATCAGCCATGATCCTATTGAAAGGCTGAGCAGGCTCCAGGGGCCGAACGTCCTTCTCCTGTTTCTATTTCTTATGGTCTTATAGACTATTATAGAGTATAAAGAACAAAGTCTCTTATCTAGTCTTTTGCACTCTGTTTTGATCAGTATGTTTTATCTTTCGCCCATCTCTATATCTCTGTTTCTTTCACAGTTCTTCCACTGGATGTTCAAAATGGTGACAGAGGTGATTTTGACAAGGGGCCTTCTTCAGCTCTGAGTCACTGTCACTATTTAGACAGCTTTCAGGCCTCTCAGGATTTGCTTGATTATCTATTGCTTTACTGGTGGATTCTGGATCTTGGTCTTCACCTTAGTCGGTACACCAGGATGCCAGAGGGCAGTGCCATGTCCATGACTGCCCAGGGCCTCCACCCCCAGTGTTGTCATCTTGACCACTACAGAACAGTAGTGATTCCCAACAGCAGGGAGGAATATACGGTGAACCCAGAAGGTAAGGCTTTATGCCATTTAGACATATTGAAAATAAATTAAATTGACGGTAATTAGGTCGAGGGTGTGAACCTGATTACATTGCTGGTGCGGGATGGGAAAGATCTCATTGTGAGATCTCGCCGCCGCAAATCCCGTTATTTCCGTCTCTCGAGAGTTAGTGGCACCTGCGGCGAACGGGGCTGGAAAACCGCCCCCATTATATCTTTTTGAATGGATTTTTATTGAAGTTTTCAAGTTTTTCCAAATGAAGGAAGGTTTAAAAAAACAAAGGTATCAATGCAAAACAGATTCAACGCATCACAGAAGTCATTGCAAACATAGACCGGATGAGTCGGGACAATATTCGCAACGTGTTCCCTCCACTGAAGACAGAATTAAATGTGCTCTATCTAATTTCTCGAATGCAAAATCCTCCTCATGCACCTCCATTACCTCCATGGAAACATCCCGCAACTCTTGGAAATGGGTCTTGACAACCTGCACCTCAGAACCGAGATCTTCAGCCAGAACAGCTTCTTCGTTGGCAGCCATCGTCCGTCGAAGCACACCAGACCATCAGGGCCACAATAAGTGAGGATTTAAACATTCTAACACATCGACCAACAATTCTCGGGACATAAGCATAAACCATGTAGGCCAAGAAAAAGCAAAAAGAAAATTTGCATGGCTGAAAGGATGGATTAAAAGAAGAGCAGAGCTGGCAGAGCCCATGAAAACGCAACAGCTCCCGCATTCACATCACATGACACCCCTCCTCCAATATATCTAATGTCGGAGTCCACTACCACAATCACTCCAATATCATGACAGCGTAGTGCCTCCAAAGACACTTTACTGTGAGAGTATCAACACCATTACGGAGAAGAGTGAGATCTTCACCACATCAAACAGTGCCTGCAGCATGGCAAAACTAAAAGTAAAGATTGACACAGATGCAAATGTGCTGCCCAGGCTGTTGTGAGAAATTTGATCTGTATGCTGCACCAGATCCCAACACTCAGATAGATCTCATGGCATATGGTGGACTAACTATTATCAGGGAAGGTGTGGTAATTCTCCACTGCACGCAGGGCAGTTTTCAGTTTCATGTCATTGTCCAAAGTGTGACAGCAACACACTGGAGCTAATCCACCTTGGTCCAGACGTACACACTCTGCATCACCCAGCTCTGGAAATGATAGAATATAAAGACCTATTCAACGAAGACACTATTGGCAAGCTACCTGAAATATATCATAGGAAGCTAGATGACCCAATCCCACCTGTAATCTGTGCTCCAAGAACGGCCCACCTAATGGCCAGGAAGGCAGTACAATGCTCCTCCTGCAGAATGTTTGAGGTGAGGGATGCCGTCAGTGTCCCTGCTGATTTCATCTGTGGGAAGTGCACCCAACTCCAGCTCCTTAAAAACCGTGTTAGGGAACTGGAACTGGAGCTGGATGAACTTCGGATCATTCGGGAGGCAGAGGTGGTCATAGACAGAAGCTTCAGGGAGGTAGTTACGCCAAAGAATAAAGATAGATGGGTGACGGTGAGAGGGGCTGGGGGGAAGCAGTCAGTACAGGGATCCCCTGTGGTCGTTCCCCTTAGTAACAGGTATACCGCTTTGGATACTGTTGGGGGGGACGACTTACCAGGGGTCAGCCATGGGGTACAGGTCTCTGGCACAGAGTCTGTCCTTGTTGCTCAGAAGGGAAGGGGGGGAGAGGAGAAGAACATTAGTCATTGGAGACTGCATAGTTAGGGGGATAGATAGGAGATTCTGTGGGAATGAGAGAGATTCGTGGTGGTGTGTCCCAGGTGCCAGGGTCCGCGATGTCTCAGATCGTGTTTTCGGGATCCTTAATGGAAAGGGGGAGCAGCCCCAAGTCGTGGTCCACATAGGTACCAACGACATAGGTAGGAAAAGGGATAGGGATGTAAGCAGGAATTCAGGGAGCTCGGGTGGAAACTTAGATCCAGGACAAACAGAGTTATTATCTCTGGGTTGTTACCCGTGCCACGTGCTAGCGAGTCGAGGAATAGGGAGAGAGAGCAGTTGAACACGTGGCTGCAGGGATGGTGCAGGAGGGAGGGTTTCAGATTCCTGGACAATTGGGGCTCATTCTGGGGTAGGTGGGACCTCTACAAATGGAATGGTCTACATCTGGACCAGAGGGGTACCAATATCCTGGGGGGGAGGTTTGCGAATGCTCTTCGGGAGGGTTTCAACTAGTTCAGCAGGGGATTCGGAACCTGAATTGTAGCTCCAGTACACAAGAAGTTGAGAGTAGTGAGGTCATGAGTAAGGTTTCAAAGTTGCAGGAGTGTACCGGCAGGGAGGAAGGTGGTTTAAAGTGCGTCTACTTCAATGCCAGGAGCATCCGCATAAGGTGGGTGAGCTTGCGGCATGCGTTGGTACCTGGGACTTCGATGTTGTGGCCATTTTGGAGACATGGATAGAGCAGGGCGAGGAATGGTTGTTGCAGGTGCCGGGGTTTAGATATTTCAGTAAGCTCAGGGGAGGTGGTAAGAGAGGGGGAGGGGTGGCATTGTTAGTCAAGGACAGTATTACAGTGGCTGAGAGCACATTTGACAAGGTCTCGAATACTGAGGTAGTATGGGCTCAGTTAAGAAACAGGAAAGGAGAGGTCTCCCTGTTAGGGGTTTTCTATAGGCCTCCGAAAAGTTCCAGAGATGTAGAGGAAAAGATTGTAAAGATGATTCTGGATAGGAGCGAAAGTACCAGGGTAGTTGTTATGGGGGACTTTAACTTTCCAAATATTGACTGGAAACACTATAGTTTGAGTACTTTAGATGGGTCCATTTTTGTCCAATGCGTGCAGGAGGGTTATCTGACGCAGTATGTAGATAGGCCAATGAGAGGGGAGGCCGTATTGGATTTGGTACTGGGAAATGAACCAGGACAGATGTCAGATTTGGAGGTAGGTGAGCACTTTGGTGATAGTGACCACAATTCGATTACGTTTACTTTAGTGATGGAAAGGGATAGGTATATACCGCAAGGCAAGAGTCATATCTGGGGGAAAGGCAATTATGATGCGATGAGGCAAGACTTAGGATGCATCGGCTGGAGAGGAAAACTGCAGAGGATGGGCACAATGGAAATGTGGAGCATGTTCAAGGAACAGCTACTGCATGTCCTTGATAAGTGTGCACCTGTTAGGCAGGGAGGAACTGGTCGAGCGAGGGAACCATGGTTTACTGAAGCAGTTGAAACACTTGTCAAGAGGAAGAAGGAGGCTTATGTAAAGATAAGCCGTGATGGTTCAGTTAGGGCGCTTGAGAGTTACAAGTTAGCTAGGAAGGCTCTAAAGAAGAGCCAGGAGAGGACATGAGAAGTCTTTGGCAGGTAGGATCAAGGATAACCCTAAAGCTTTCTATAGATATGTCAGGAATAAAAGAATGACTAGGGTAAGAGTAGGGCCAGTCAAGGACAGTAGTGGGAAGTTGTGCGTGGAGTCCGAGGAGATACGAGAGGTGCTCAATGAGTATTTTTCGTCCGTATTCTCACAGGAAAAAGACAATGTTGTCGAGGAGAATACTGAGATACAGGCTACTAGACAAGAAGGGCTTGAGGTACATAAGGAGAAGGTGTTAGCGATTCTGGAAAGTGTGAAAATAGATAGGTCCCCTGGGCCGGATGGGATTTATCCTAGGATTCTCTGGGAAGCTAGGGAGGAGATTGCTGAGCCTTTGGCTTTGATCTTTAAGTCATCTTTGTCAACAGGAATAGTGCCAGAAGACTGGGGATAGCAAATGTTGTCCCCTTGTTCAAGAAGGGAAGTAGAGATAACCCCGGTAACTATGGACCAGTGAGCCTTACTTCTGTTGTGGGAAAAGTCTTGGAACGGTTTATAAGAGATAGGATGTATAATCATCTGGAAAGGAATAATTTGATTAGAGATAGTCAACATGGTTTTGTGAAGGGTAGGTCGTGCCTCACAAACCTTATTGAGTTCTTCGAGAAGGTGACCAAACAGGTGGATGAGGGTAAAGCAGTTGATGTGGTGTATATGGATTTCAGTAAAGCGTTTGATAAGGTTCCCCATGGTAGGCTATTGCAGAAAATACAGAGGCATGGGATTCATGGTGATTTAGCAGTTTGGATCAGAAATTGGCTAGCTGATAGAAGACAAACGGTGGTGGTTGATGGGAAATGTTCTGACTGGTGTCCAGTTACTAGTGGTGTACCACAAGGATCTGTTTTGGGGCCGCTGCTCTTTGTCATTTTTATAAATGACCTGGAGGAGGGCGTAGAAGGATGGGTGAGTAAATTTGCGGATGACACTAAAGTCGGTGGAGTTGTGGACAGTGCAGAAGGATGTTACAAGTTACAGAGGGACATAGGTAAGCTGCAGAACTGGGCTGACAGGTGACAAATGGAGTTTAATGCAGAAAAGTGTGAGGTTATTCATTTTGGAAGGAGTAACAGGAATACAGAGTACTGGGCTAATGGTAGATTCTTGGTAGTGTGGATGAGCAGAGAGATCTCAGTGTCCATATACATAGATCCCTGAAAGTTGCCAACTAGGTTGATAGGGTTGTCAAGAAGGCGTACGGTGTGTTGGTTTTTATTGGTAGAGGGATTGAGTTTCGGAGCCATGAGGTCATGTTGCAGTTCTGGTCGCCGCATTATAGGAAGAATGTGGAAGCATTGGAAAGGGTACAGAGGAGATTTACAAGGATGTTGCCTGGTATGGAGGAAAGATCTTACGAAGAAAGGCTGAAGGACTTAAGGCTGTTTTCGTTAGAGAGAAGAAGGTTAAGAGGTGACTTAATTGAGGCATACAAGATGATCAGAGGATTAGATAGGGTGGACATTGAGAGCCTTTTTCCTCGGATGGTGATGTCCAGCACGAGGGGACATAGCTTTAAATTGAGGGGAGATAGATATAGGACAGATGTCAGAGGTAGATTCTTTACTCAGAGAGTAGTAAGGGCGTGCTGCAACAGTAGTGGACTCGCCAACACTAAACGCATTCAAATGGTCATTGGATAGGCATATGGACGATAAGGGAATAGTGTAGATGGGCTTTAGAGTGGCTTCACAGGTCGGCACAACATCGAGTGCCGAAGGCCCTGTTTTGCACTGTAATGTTCTATGTTCTAAGTTCTAATGATGAAGCAGAAAGTAATTGATGAGCTGGACCGTACAATAATACTGGATGTCATAGCCCCCATAGCCGAGGCCACAGAATGGGTTTCAGCAATGGTGGCTGCATTACAAAAAAGACGGCACAGTCCGAGTCTGTATTGAACCACTCCACCTGAACAAAGCACTGTTCAGACTTCATCAACCTATGAAGACAGTGGAACAGGTCATAGCTGACTTGCTGACAGCATCTTGGATGAGCAAAGCGAGCTTTAGGAAATCCTGTTGAATGAAGAATCCTCAAAACTTACTGACCTGGGTTCTCCGAGCCTCCGCACCAAAATCGCGCTTGCCGTAAGGGGGGGGGGGGGGGGATGGAGCGTCGGACCTGCGATGTTTTCACACGATTCTGCGCTGACAGGGGAATCGGCGGCAGTTGCGCATGTGCGGTCAACGCAGCGCCGGTCAGGGGCCGTTGAAAGAGGCCCCCGCGGAGATACTCCACGGTTGACTGGCCGAGTTCCGCCGACGTGGTTCTCGTATGGTTACAACCAGCGGGAGTTCGGCGTCCGGCTGCATTGGCCGTCCTGGTGGGGGCAGGACGATTAGTCTCCGCTGGGGGTGTCTCCATGACGTCCAGGCCTGCGATCAGGGGCCACGATCGGCGGATACCCGTGATCTGAGGGGGGGCCTACCTTCTTCCACGCCAGCTCACTGTGTGGGTCCGCAATGTTGCACAGGGCTGGCGCTGCAGGCATCCGCCGCACGCATGCGCGGACCCGCGGCCGGAAGTGCAGTGCCCCGTATCGGCAGCAGGAGCTGCGCAGCACACGCTGGGGTCCTGCTGGCCCCTTAAAGCCGGAGAATCACTCCGGACTTTTTAGAAAAATGTCTGGAGTGATTCGCGTCTGTTTTCTGGCGGGCGTGCGGACATAGCCCCGTTATTGGAGAATCCTGGCCACTAGATTCATGTCTCTGGTTGGCAGATATAATTTCCTCCAGATTCTCTATGGAATCTCCAATGGTAGCAAGGTTCTCCAATGATGCATGGAACAACACTTTGCAGAACAACTCTGTAAAATCATCGTTAGTGACATCCTGGTTTGCGTCATGCAATGCAGCATGATGCACATCCTTATCTCAGGACCATTCAGTTAAAACTTAACACTGCTAAATGCAGATTCCAGGTTCAACCAGGTTCCTTATGTGAGTCATTTTTCTCACAGCTGATGGTATAAAACCGACAAAACAATTAATGAGGACAAGGAGACCTGCACTGCTTCCTTGGTGTGACAAATTATCTTTCCAAGTTTATTCCTTTCTACAGTGAGGTCACCAGACCGCTTTGCCAGCTTCTCCGCCAAGATGTCAAATGCTGTTGGCAGGAGCAACATACTTCTCCATTTAACCAGCTCAAGTAGGCACTCAGCTCCTCCAGTGTGACAATGTTTCGACATGAAAATGGAATGAAATGAAAATTGCTTATTGTCACGAGTAGGCTTCAATGAAGTTACTGTGAAAAGCCCCTAGTCACCACATTCCGGCGCCTGTTCGGGGAGGCTGGTACGGGAATTGAACCGTGCTGCTGGCCTGCCTTGGTCTGCTTCAAAAGCCAGTGATTTAGCCCAGTGTGCTAAACCAGCCCCTTATTCGTGCATCTGTACTTTATCAGCAGATGTCTCGCAGCCGGATTTGCATCCAGAATGGCAGTCCAATAGCCTTCGCATCAAGGTCCCTGACACTGAGACTTGTTATGGCTAAATCGAGAAGGACTTTTTGCCCTAATTTTTGCCAATTTAATAACTTCATATCTGGCCACCCTCTTCATGTTGAAACTGATCATCAGCTATTCATCACTATTTTTCACACATCACTATTCTAAAAATGCCTCTACACAATGCGTCTGCATGACTGCAGAACATGATGCTCATTATAGTGGTACAACCTCAGCGTCACCTACAAGTTTGACAAGGAGTTGTACCTTGCTGATGTCCATTCCAGATCCTTCCTACCTACCACTGACCAGGTGGATCGGGAGAAGGACATTGACATCATGTCCTTGCAGGGCCTCTCATCTCGTCTAATCAAGAAACTTAAGTACATTTAAACTTAGAAATCACGAACAAGAGTAGGCCATTCGGCCCTTCAGGCCTGCCCTGCCATTCCATATGATCATGACCAATCCTCTATCTCAATTCCATATTGCTATTTTCTTCCCAAACTCCTTGATGCTATTAAAATCTAAAAGATTGTCTATCTCTTTCTTGAATACATTCAGTGACTTGGCCTCCACAGCCTTCTGTGGCAGAGAATCACAAAGGTTTGCTACCCTTTGAGTGAAAAAATGTTTTTTCATTTCAGTCCTAAATTGTCAACCCTTTATTAGGGACCTAATAAAGGTTGGTGGGGTGAAAGGTGGGGGTCCTAAAAGGCGTGGACCAAATGGGAGGCCTAAAAAGGGAGAGGGCCCTCAGTAACTCCATAATGGGGTGTCCTCCCTACGGGGCTGGAGGGTAATGCCCATGTGTGTGGGGGATGACACTGCCTAGAGGTGTGGGGGACCCTCAAGATCACTTAGAGATTGGGGCACGCTTTTAAAATGTTTTAAAACATCAACCACAGGTCATGCCCTGTGTGTGGGGGTGGGGGGGAGAGGGTGATGATGGAGGGGGGAGCGGGGGGAGCTCACCCCCTTGGCCCACTGCGAGGGCCACCACTTCAGGCACATGTTTGATGAGACTTGGAGTAATCCTCACCCACATGTTTCCAGGCCCAGGGAACTGGAGAATCACAGTGGGTCGGAGAATAGGGTGCCGGGCCCGCTCAGTGGATGCAAAAGGGTCATCAAGGCCCATCTGCATTCATTTACATCTTCCCGCTGGGGTGCGGCACAACAGATCACTATGCTTAATGTATTGATTCTCTTGGCCAGGATGTTCTGCACCCGCCTTCATCAAACTACAACTTGAGACCCCCATTGATACTGAATGTCCAGGACCCTAATTAATGGTAAGTCATGAAGTGCAACTTAAAAGCCTTTGGTCCAAGTTTTGAAATCAAATTTGCGATTTCCTGGTAGTTTGTGAATTTGCCACATTGGAATCCATAAACTGCAATTGAAATATAATTATTGCTCATGGGCACAGATTAATGGACAAATGAGCTGAGTGCTAGAGGTTAGATGAGATTGACTACCCTTGCAGCATTTGACCAAGTACAGCATCAAGGAGCCCTAGCTAAACTGGAGTCAATGGAAATCAGAGGGAAAACTCTCCGCTGGTTGGAGCCATACTTGGCACAAAGGAAGTTGGTTGTGGTGGTTAGAGGTCAATAATCTCAACACCAGGACATCACTGCAGGTGTTCCTCAGGGTACTGTCCTAGGCCCAACCATCTTCAGCTGCTTTATCTATGACTTGCTTTCCATCATAAGGTCAGTAATTGAGATGTTTGCGGATGACTGCACAACATTCAGCACCATTCGCAAATACTCAGATAATGAAGCAATTCATGACCAAATGCAGCAAGACCTGACAATATCCAGGCTTGGGCCAACAAGTCGCAAGTTACATTTGCGCCACACGAGTGCCAGGCAATGAGCATCTCCTACAAGTGAGGATCTAGCACTGCCCCTTGACATTCAATGGCATTACCATCGCTGAATCCCTCACATTCAACATCCTGGGGGTTGCCATTGACCAGAAACTGAACGGGACTAGCCACATTAATACTGTAGCTACCAGGGCAGGTCAAAGGCTCGAAATCATATGGAGAGTAACTCACCCCCTGACTCTGCAAAGCTTGTCCACCATCTGTAAGGCACAACTCAGGAGTGAAATGGAATACGCTCCACTTGCCTGGGTGAATGCAGCTCCAACAACACTCAAGAAGCTCAACATCATCCAGAACAAAGCAGCCCACTGGATTGCTCCCCCTTTCACAAACATACAAACCCTCCACCACCGATGAACAATGGCAGGCATGTGCACCATCTACAGGATGCACTGCAGTAACTCACCAAGGTTCCTTAGACAACATCTTCCAAACCCACGACCACTACTACCTAGAAGGACAAGAGCAGCAGATACCTGGGAACCCCACCACCTGGAGGTTCCCCTCCACGTCACTCACCATCCTGACTTGGAAATATATCATTGCTCTTTCACTGTCGCTGGGGCAAGATCCTGGAACTCCCTCCCCAACAGCACAGTGGGTTTACCTGCACCTCAAGGACTACAGCGGGTTAAGAAGGCAGCTCAGCACCACCTTCTGAAGGGCAACTAGGGATTGGGAATAAATGCTGGCCTAACCAGCGATGCACACATCCCATGAAATTAATTTTTAAAATTATTGTCGTCACTCTCTTATTGTTTGTTTAATTGTGAAAGAACGCTAAGAGCTTGTTTGTAGCCATCCAGAATGTAGAAGACATTGAATTTAAACACCTCACACTTAGTATGTGCCAATCAACAGTTTCTGAGAATCTGAATCTTTGTAAATTTCCTACCATCACAAAGAGACGTGTTTGTCACATTGGTGCCATATCCAGGATAGCAACTGCAATTGAAGCTTCCAATTGTATTGGTGCAGATTTGTTGACAAGTTGATGTGTTGGTTGCACATTCATCGATATCTGTAGAAAAATATCCAATTATTCCTAACTCGGTTTCATTGACATTAGACCATAAAGTGACAATTTACATCACAGGTTTAAAACACTTCCTTTCGGATTTTATAATATTATGTGTATCTGTAATTGAACAATAATATCATCAGAATTGTCTTTCATAGCTAAAATGTGGCTTTATAAAGCATTACCAAATATATTGGTGCTATTGGCCTTGACCTCCCTATTCTGACCTCACTAAGCTACAATTTTCCCTCCCCATTCACGTTCGGTGACAGCAGCACTGATTAATGGAATATCGAGAAATAGTGAAAGATGTTCACAATTCCAATAGCATATTGATTTATCCAATAAATACCATATTCTGCAAACAACTTATAGCTGTTTACCTGTGATGTGTTGGGCGCTCTGGATCCGTGAAACACATACAGGCCACCAACACTGAATATAGTTCAACACTATTTTATTAACTCTTATAAATTGCTAAACATACTATTACTGTGGGTTTACACGATGCTAGATTAACTAGAGACCTGTGCCTGTCCGAACCAGTCGAATCACTCAGCACGTGGTGAGAGTCTGTACTGTAACTGATAAGCTTTTGTGCTTCTGAGAGGCTGCATCCTGAATGAGCGGGAAAAGTGATGCCCTCTGTCTTTATAGTGAGTGTGTTCTAGCTGGTGATCGGCTGCGGTGTTTGTGCATGTTGATAGGTCCTAGTGTATGTCCATCAGTGTGTGTGTCTGCACCATGGTATACATGATATCTGACATACAGATTATGACAATCTGTGCGCGTTATAATGAAGTCAGCTTCTGATTCATGATTAAGGAGTACCAAATCTTCACTTGAAGCCGTTTTGATTTGCAACGTAATGATGGCTGTTAGATGGAGCACAATTCATAAATCATCACTTGCAGTGAATCAGTTTGTTTGAAGATTCCCTACCATCGCAAAGAGAAGTGTTTGTCACGTTGATGCTGAATCCAGATGGGCAACTGCATCTGAAGCTTCCAATTGTATTGGTGCAGATTTGTTGACAAGTTGATGTGTTGGTTGTACATTCATCGATATCTGTAGAAAAATATCCAATTATTCCTACTCAGTTTCATTGGCATTAGACCATACAGTGACAGTTTACATAACATGTTTAAAACACTTCCTTTAGGATTTTATAATATTGAATAATTGAACAACAATATCCTCGGTATTGTCTTTCATAGCTAAAATGTGGCTTTATAGAGCATTACTAAATATATATTGGTGCTATTGGCCTTGACCTCCCTATTCTGACCTCACCAGTCAGTCCTTCCATCAACTGGAAGCCACTTTCCTGTACTGTCCTTGTCAAACTGCAATGTTCCTTTCCTGATTTATGTTTTTTTAAAAAGGACCAATGAGTCAAAGTGCATTGCAGAACAAGACTGAGATATGAAATAGTGAAAAGTATTCGCAATCTACAATAGCATATTGATTTATCCAATAGATACCATGGGCAGGATTCTCACAACTAATAAATCATGTGAGACTTGACTTCCGGGCGGCGAGCGAGGAGGTCGCAGGGAGAGGGGCTCCCGCAAGCGGCAGACAAGAAGAACAACCCCCCCCCCCGACAGGCCGGACGGCGGAGGAGGAGCGCCGGCAGAGGAGCCGGAGCGGGAGCGGAGGAGCCGGAGCGGGAGCGGAGGAGCGGAGGAGCCGGAGCGGGAGCGGAGGAGCCGGAGCGGAGGAGCCGGAGCGGGAGCGGAGGAGCCGGAGCGGAGGAGCCGGAGCGGAGGAGCGGAGGAGCCGGAGCGGGAGCGGAGGAGCCGGAGCGGAGGAGCCGGAGCGGCAGCGGAGCGGCGACAGGGGAGCCCAACAGCAGCAGGTCCATCCCCTCTCCCTCCACCCCCCACGCGGGCCAGGAGCGGTGCGGCGGCGGCGGCAGCCCCTCTTCTCTCCCCCCCCCCCCCCACGCGGGCCAGGAGCGGTGCGGCGGCGGCGGCCCCTCTTCTCTCCCCCCCCCACCCCCACGCGGGCCAGGAGCGGTGCGGCGGCGGCGGCCCCTCTTCTCTCCCCCCCCCCCCCCCCACGCGGGCCAGGAGCGGTGCGGCGGCGGCGGCCCCTCTTCTCTCCCCCCCCCCCAGCCAGCAGCGGGGACACCCCCCCCTCCCCCAGCCAGCAGCGGGGACACCCACCCCCCGCAGCGGGGACACCCCCCCCCCAGCCAGCAGCGGGGACACCCCCCACCCCCCCCCCAGCCAGCAGCGGGGACACCCCCCACCCCCCACCCCCCCCCAGCCAGCAGCGGGGACACCCCCCCCCCCCCCCCCAGCCAGCAGCGGGGACACCCCCCCCCCCAGCCAGCAGCGGGGACACCCCCCCCCCCCCCAGCCAGCAGCGGGGACCCCCCCCCCCCCAGCCAGCAGCGGGGACCCCCCCCCCCAGCCAGCAGCGGGGACACCCCCCCCCCCCCAGCCAGCAGCGGGGACACCCCCCCCCCCCCCCCGGCAGCAACCACCGGCCCACTCGCCCCTCCCCCCCCCCCCCCCCAACTGCTGTGACCACCACGTGGCAAAGACAAAGGGACTCTCTCTCTCTCCTGGTTGAGTGGGGAAAGAAGACAAAAGAAAAAAGAAAAAAGAGACTTGTATTTCTGTTCTTCCCAAAAGAAAAGAGAAAAGGGGTAGGGGAAATAAATTTTTAAAAAAAAAATATATATATATATATATACATATATAGATATATAATAATAAATAAAATAAAAATAGGGTGCGGAAAAGGGGGAAAAAGAAGAACAAGGAGAGAAGAAAAGATGAAGGGGAAGGGGGAGAAAAAAGTGCCAGAAGGGAGCCAAGAGAAAGGGGGCACCGGAAGTAGACTGGGCAAAGGGAAAGCCAGCTCGGGCGAACGAGTCAACACGCGAAGCGGCGGGAAGGATGCTTCGCCGCATCCAGAAGAGCTGGACGGGCGGGCAACCTCTCCCCTGGAGTTAGAGGGGGGCGTGAATTGGAAGGAAGCCTTTGCCGAGGTGGTGAGGGAGCAGCTGCAGGCAATCAAGGCAGAGTTAAAAGCAGACGCAGAGGCCGCAGCACAGGCAGCAGTGACCAGGGCCATGTCAGGGGTGCAGCAGGTTCTGACCAGATTGGAGAAGAAAGTGGATGCCCAAGGGAAGATACTGGAAGCCCAAGGGAAGATACTGGAAGCCCAGGGGGCAACCATTAAAGAGCTGGAGAAGGCAGCGACTGACGCGAGCGACCGGGTCATATCCCTGGAGAGGGGAATGGTGAAACTGAGTGCAACACAGGGGAGCCTGAAGGGCAGGGTAGACGACCAGGAGATCAGCTCGAGAAGGCAAAATATTAAGATAGTGGGCCTGCCAGAGGGGATAGAGGGTAGAAATCCCACAACATTCGTGGCTGCGATGCTGGGCTCCTTAGTGGGGCGGGAAACTTTTCCCACCCCACCGGAAATGGACAGAGCTCATCGGTCACTGCGCCCGAAGCCCAAGGAAGGGGAAAAACCGAGAGCAGTTATAGCCAGACTGCACCGGTACCGGGATAGGGAGACAATCCTGCGCTGGGCCAAGGAGAATAGAGCCTGCAATTGGGACGGGCACGCCATCCGAATCTACGAGGATTTTGGAGCGGACATAGCTAAGAGACGGGCGGAGTTCAACAGAGCGAAAGCAGCTCTCTATAAGAACAAAGTACGTTTTGGTATGCTGTACCCAGCAAAACTCTGGGTCACATACCAACACAAGGAATATTTCTTTACAGCCCCTGCCGAGGCGAATAGATTCGTCGAGGAGCACGGGCTGGAAAAACGCCATGGGAAGTAGGGACGAGGGGCCCATGGCAAGGAGATACGTCATGCCGACGGGGGGGGTGGGGAGGGGCGAGGCAAAGCCAGCCCCCTCCCCCCTGGCAGGAACACCCAGAACGGAAAACAACCCAATGCCCAAGGGCCCGCTCCAGGTGGGAGGCCAGGCCCCGGCACGAGGGAACGGGAGTACTGGAGAGGGGAGAGGGGAAGCGGGACAGCAACCTCCGAGAGGGGAGCCACCGTGCTAGCAGGAAAGCTAGCGAAGGGGGCGCGCAACAGAGCAGGGCCGCAGCGCACCCCCAACAGGGGGGAAGGCGCCAGGCAGGGGAGGGGGGGATCACCCATCAAAGGTGGGAGAGCAAATGGGGACAGGAATGGGGGAGAGAGGGGCAATGGAGGGGTACACAGGGGTATCCCCGAAAGGGATAGAGCGGGGGGGGGGGCACTCGGGGGGCGAGAGACCAGGGAGGGGAAACGCAGGGACGAAGGGACAAAAGAGGCCAGTAAGGGAATAGGGCCACAAAGTGCCACAGACAAGGGCTCGAAACAGGGAACTGCTGCAAGCACCCACCCAGTGCGGTCTGTGGGTGAAGGGGCCCCCCGGAGTGCAGGGGACTACCCGCGTGGCGGACACAAAGTGGACGGCCATGGCGGGTGTCCCCGGGACAAGGGGGAACCCCGGAGCGCAGGGACCCGACCGCATGGGGAGAGCAGTGATAGTGGACATCCTGGACGGCCCCCTAACAAAGGGAAACCCCAGAGGGCAGGGGCGCGTCCACCGGACAAATATGGTTAACCCCACAGGAGCAAGGGGGCAGAAGCCCCCCACCAGAATAGTCACCTGGAACGTAAGGGGACTTAACGGCCCAGTGAAGAGATCTAGAGTCCTCACCCACCTTAGAAACATGAGGGCCGACATAGTCTTCCTCCAAGAGACGCACTTGAGGGAGCAGGACCAACTGCGGGTAAGAAAGGGCTGGGTGGGACAAACCTATCATTCCTGTTATGGGGCAAGGGCCAGGGGGGTGGCGATCCTGATTGGCAAGAGGACAATGTTTAGGGCGACAAAGACGGTTACGGACCCAGGGGGACGGTATGTCATGGTCAGCGGGGCCCTGGATGGGGCGCCGGTAGTTCTAGTTAACGTGTACGCGCCCAACTGGGACGACACGAGCTTCATCCAAAAGACCATGGCAGAAATCCCGGACATAGCGACGTACCGACTAATCATGGGGGGGGACTTCAACTGTGTACAGGACCCAACGACGGACAGATCAAACCCCAGAACGGGGAAAACCTCAAACATGGCAAGGGAACTCAGCCACTATATGGAGCAGATGGGAGCAGTAGACCCCTGGAGATTCGCCCACCCGGGGGAGAAAGAATTCTCTTTCTTCTCCCCAGTACACAACGTGTACACCAGAATTGACTTCTTTGTGGTGGGGAAAACGGTGCTTCCAGAGATAGACAAGGTGGAATACTCCGCAATTGTGATATCAGACCACGCTCCACACTACATGGATGTGCGGCTAGAGACGGGAAGGGCCCAGCGCCCCAAATGGAGGTTGGACGGTGCCTTACTAGCTGACAAGGCCTTCAGCGAAAGGATAGCGCAGGCCATAGCGGAGTACACTGAGATCAACCAAAACGGGGAGGTCTCACCCTCCACGTTCTGGGAAGCGCTTAAGGCCGTACTAAGAGGGGAAATCATAGCCTACAAAGCGCAAAGAGATAGGGAGGAAAGGGTGGCTAGGCAGAAGCTGGTCGACTCCATACTGGAGGTAGACCATAAATACTCCGAGGCCCCGACTGTAGAACTCCTGGCGGAGAGAAAAGAATTACAAAGGAACTTTGACCTGCTCTCCACCAGGAAAGCAGTACACCAACTCCGCCAGGCACGCGGGGCCCTATACGAACACGGAGACAAAGCCAGCCGCCTGTTGGCCCACCAGCTGAGAAAGCAGGCAGCCAGCAGGGAAATTGCGCAAATCAGAGATACCAGAGGCACGTTGGAAACAGAACCAGAGAGGATTAACAAAACCTTCAAGGCCTTCTACCAAGAGCTGTACACCTCAGAGCCCCCAACGGGGAAGGCTGGGATGAACCGGTTTCTTGACGGACTGAACATACCAGTTGTGGGAGAGGGCAGAAAACGGGATCTGGAAGCACCACTAGCACTGGGAGAGATCATGGAGAGCATTAGCTCCATGCAGGCGGGGAAGGCGCCGGGACCGGACGGATTCCCGGCGGACTTCTACAAAAAATTTGCGACAGCGCTGGCCCCGCACCTGCGGGAGATGTTCACAGACTCGCTAGCTAGGGGCACGTTGCCACCCACGTTAGCACAGGCCTCAATCTCGCTGATACCTAAGAAAGACAAAGACCCAACGGAATGTGGGTCATACAGACCCATATCTCTGCTGAATGCAGACGCCAAAATACAGGCCAAAATCCTAGCCAAAAGGCTAGAAGACTGTGTACCTGAGGTGGTCACAGAGGACCAGACGGGCTTTGTCAAAGGTAGACAGCTGACCGCGAACATCAGGCGCCTGCTGAACGTGATAATGACCCCCTCCGGGGAGAGAACACAAGAGGTGATCGTCTCCCTGGACGCAGAAAAGGCCTTCGACAGAGTCGAGTGGAAATACCTCATAGAGGTACTGGAGCGGTTCGGGCTTGGAACAGGGTTCACCGCTTGGGTAAAGCTCCTGTACAACGCTCCCATGGCGAGTGTACAGACCAACAATACCAACTCCCAATACTTCCAGCTGCACAGGGGCACCAGACAAGGATGCCCACTGTCCCCGCTGCTGTTCGCACTAGCAATTGAACCGCTAGCAATCGCGCTCAGGGCAGCAAAAAATTGGAGGGGGATCCGAAGGGGAGGTAGAGAGCACAGAGTCTCACTCTATGCGGATGATCTGCTCCTCTATATCTCGGACCCACAAAGCAGCATGGACGGAATCATCGCGCTCCTGAAAGAGTTTGGAGCCTTCTCGGGCTACAAACTCAACATGAGCAAAAGTGAGATCTTCCCATTACACCCGCAAGGGGGGGGGGGGGGGGGGGGCAGCACTAAAGGGGCTGCCGTTCAAACAAGCCCGACATAAATTCCGCTACCTGGGGATCCAAATAGCCCATGACTGGAAAGGGATCCACAAATGGAACCTCACCAGCCTGACGGAGGAAGTTAAAAAGGACCTGCAAAGATGGAACACACTCCCGCTCTCCCTCGCGGGGAGAGTTCAGACGATCAAAATGAACGTACTGCCCAGGTTCCTCTTCCTGTTTAGATCCATTCCGATCTACATCCCCAAGGCCTTTTTCAAAGCGCTGGACAAACTCATCATGGCGTTCGTATGGGGGGGTAAAAATGCTAGGATCCCAAAGAAGGTCTTACAAAAAACAAAAACCAGGGGAGGGTTAGCCCTCCCGAATCTACAATTCTACCACTGGGCAGCAACAGCCGAGCGAGTAAGGGGATGGATCCAGGAGCCAGAAGCTGAGTGGGTGCGTGCGGAGGAGGCCTCCTGCATGGGAACCTCCCTCCGGGCCCTCGCCACGGCAGCACTCCCATCCCCACCCAAAAAACACTCCAGCAGCCCAGTGGTGACAGCCACCCTCCAATCCTGGAACCAACTGCGGCAGCAACTTGGCCTGACCAAAATGTCGAACAGGGCTCCCATCTGCAACAACCATAGGTTCAAACCAGCACTGACCGACGCCACCTTCAAAAGGTGGAGGCAGGACGGGGGAACATTGACAGTCAGGGACCTATACACGGACGACAGGATCGCAACACTGGACGAACTGACAGAGAAATTTCAGCTAGCTGGGGGGAACGAGCTACGGTACCTGCAGCTCAAAAACTTCCTACGAAAGGAGACAAGGACGTACCCACAACCGCCACGACAGACACTACTGGAAGACCTACTGGACGCAAGTATCCTAGAGAAAGGGAACTGTAGTGACATGTATGACCGACTGGTAGATAGGGACGACACCGTACTGGACGCAACAAGGAGGAAATGGGAGGACGACCTGGGGATGGAGATAGGGTGGGGACTCTGGAGCGAAGCACTGCATAGGGTCAACTCCACCTCCACGTGCGCAAGGCTCAGCCTGACGCAACTAAAAGTGGTACATAGAGCCCACCTAACAAGAACCCGTATGAGTAGGTTCTTCCCGGAGGTGGAAGACAGATGTGAGCGGTGCCAAAGAGGCCCGGCCAACCACGCCCACATGTTCTGGTCTTGCCCCAGACTTGTGGAGTACTGGACAGCCTTCTTCGAGGCTATGTCCAAAGTGGTGGGGGTGAGGGTGGAGCCATGCCCGATAGTGGCGGTCTTCGGGGTTTCAGACCAGCCAGATCTATTCCTGGGGAGGAGGCCGGACGCCCTTGCCTTTGCCTCCCTGATCGCCCGCCGTAGAATCCTGTTTGGCTGGCGGTCAGCAGCACCGCCCAGAGCTGCGGACTGGCTGTCCGACCTCTCGGAATCTCTCCAAATGGAGAAAATCAAATTTGCCATCCGAGGGTCGGACGACGGCTTCCACAGAACGTGGGAGCCATTCATGCAACTGTTCCGGGACCTATTTGTGGCCAATGTACAAGAGGAAGAATAGTCGGGGGAAGGTAGCGGGAGGGGGGGGGGGGCTACAGGTTCGTTACGGGGGTTCGATGGCTAGCTAAGGCCCAAAACCAAGCTAAATAAACATGTTGAGGGGGGGGGGGGCGCAGTTACTACTATGAAGATGCTTACCTGTAAATATGTATGTTAATTTTTGCGTGTTTGTTTTTGTTTGTTTTTTTTTGTTTCTCTCTCCTAACAATTTGTAATTTGTTCAATATAAAATACGAAAACTGAATAAAAACATTTATAAAAAAAAACAAACTAATAAATCATGTGAATTTGGCAACTAAATTATGATCTGATTAAAGATAGATTGGGCTGAGGTGTGAGACCCCTCGGTGAGAAACCTTCTACCACAGTTGAGGAACTGACACTAAAGAAAGAGATTGATATGTGTCGAAATGGATAAGTTGAGAAACATCGGCTCGAGCATACGTAGTGCACAGAAGAATAGAGATGCATCGTGCTGTGAGACAGTTCAAGCGCAAAGATTGGATCAATCACAGACCAAGAGTAGGATGCAACTCCTGCGTAGCACAGCACGCATACGAAAAGAAGAATTACCCAGAATGGGGAAAGTAGTGTTGTAACTGCAAGAAGCAAAATAATTTCACACACAAGTATTTGACCAGAAAAAGCAAAATAAGCCTTTCCAGATGGGCACTGCAGAGATATCAGAAGATGCATCAAATGAAGAACGATAGACGATACGATTTCTGGTGGCGGTAATGTGCTGAGAGCACACACATCAGGTGGCTCTCCTCCCAATCGGACCCAACAAAGTCCATTTATTGGAAATTTACGCCGAAAAACCCATCAAAACTTACCCGAATACAAAGGACACAGGAGAAGAACATGCCTGGCAACAATAAACCGAGTTGACGGCGGAATATCGGAAAAAAGCAGCGAAGGAAAGGGCAGGAACAGCGGGACAGCAGACAGGCGGCCCCACGAGGCGAGGCGGAGACTCAGACGAACTAGGACGGGGAAAGGTCAGCGAACCAAAAGGGGAGCAGGAGCAGGAGCAGGACGTAACACCCCCTCCCCCAGCACAGGGGGACGACTGGAGGAATGTGCTAAAAAAGGAGATGAATGCAATGAAAGAAGCGGTCAGGATGGAGCTCCACATGATGATGAAGAGGTGATGTCGGTGGCGACAAACACCATGCAGCGCACCATTGAAGCCCTGGGACGGAAGGTAGTGGCACAGGAAAGAACGATCCTGGATCTGGAGAAAGCAGATGCGGACCAGAGCGACAGGAGTGTAGCTCTGGAAACCAATGTGAGAAGGTTGGTGGCAGCTCAGGGGAGCCTAAAAGGGAAAGTGGAGAACCAGGAAAACAGATCCAGACAGCAAAACATCCGAATAGTGGGTCTACCAGAGGGGATAGAGGAAAGATGTCCAACGAGTTACATTATCCAAATGGTGGGCAAGCTAGTGAGGAGAGAGGACTTTCCAAACCCCCAGAAATGGATCGGACACACAGGTTGCTTCGGCCCAAACCCAAAACCGGGGAGCAGCCCAGGGCAATAATCACAAAGCTGGACCTGTTCCAAGACCGAGAAAAGATCTTAAGGTAACCCGTCAGACGAAATCATGCCCGTGGGAAGGACATAGAATCAGCGTGTACCAGGACATTGGGGCGGACCTAGCAAAAAAGAGGGCCGAGTTTAATAGAGCGCTCTACAAAAGTGGGGTTCGATTTTAAATGCTACTCTCGGCCAGACTCTGGGTGCCATTCCAAGGTCAAAAAACTGTACTTCAACACCCCGGCGGAGGCTGAGGAGTCTCTTAAAACGATCAACTGGGAGGGAAAGCAATCGCGACAGCGATGAAAGCTGCAGGGGCAGAAAAGGAAAGAAATGGAGAGCGGAGAACAGACTGCAAAGAGAGAGAATAATATCATAAACTATGTGCACAAGCATTTTATGCATGTGCTGCCTCGTTTTCGGTCTTGTCTCTTCCCCCAATGTGATGAGGGGGTGCAGGGCAAGGGGAGCGAGGATATGAAAAGCAGGCAAAGGGATGAGAAAAGGGGTGGAAGAGAATGTAAAACAGAACCAGACCTAGACAAGCACTGGGAGAGGAGCCACCATACTGGCGAGAAGGGCTAACACAGGGGGGCAGAAAGCAAGGGAGGCTGCGACGCACCTTTGGCCCATTTCCTTTGGCCAGCTCATATTGCTCAATGTTCACTGCAATTGAAATTTGTCATTCCAAATAATCAACGCATGTTAGTGATGTTGAACAGGACTGATCACTACGACAAACCTACTGATTCCCTTGCAGTGAGCATATTGATCCTTCCCTGATCAGGATACCACATTCCATCCACAATGAGTAGCAACCCTGAGAAATGGCAAATAATTCAGATGTGTAAAGCACATTCCGTTATCCAAAACTCTGAATTGTAAATAGAATTTCCACACCGTCTAAGAATTTACCAAATGGAAACCATAATCTGCCCTCAAAGCTGATTTGCCACAGATAGACAGATTATTGTCGATAACTTCTTGCTGTTTAACTGAGAAGTAAGAGAAAGACCTTGGGTTGGATTCTTTGGTTGCCGACACCGAAATCGTGTTCGGTGATCGGCTGGAGAATCAGGGTTCCCAACCAAATCAGGGGTGGTGACGTTTTTGCGATGCTCCGCCCCCTTCCAAAGTGAGGTACTCTAGGAATATGCCGCACCGCGTATCAATGGCCTCAGAACATTGTCTGACGCCCACCCCCCCAATGGTCCGCCCCCGACCGCCCGAGTTCCCAACAGTGTGGGTCGCGTGTGGTCCCATCCTGTCGGGAACTCGGCATGGCAGCTGCGGACTCAGTCCAACACTGCCACAGTCGGGAGAGGGGCGATCCTTGGGCAGGGGTTGGCATTATTGGGGGCTTGGGGCACTGTGGGAGATGGTCCAGGGTGCGCGAGCCGAACAAAGGGGCGGGGCACTATTTCACGGGCTGGGTCCGCGAACGGCGGCCGCCATGAAGCATGGCGCGGCCGCTGCCATACGCATGCGCGGTCACGGACCCGGCAATTCTCCGGGGCGTATGGGCAGCAAAAGCCGGGTGCTCTATGCTGCTGTCATGCTAGCCCCCAGCAAAATGGGGAATCGGTGGCCATTTTGCGCCATTTTGCCACCGTTCCCGTCAGCGTGGGGACATGGCTCCAGTTTTGGAGAATCCAACCCCTTGTTTGTAGCTGCCTAGTATATTCTGGACTGTGAGAGCATTTAAACCAAGTATAATTTGTGAATCAAAAGTTTCAGAGTCTGAATGATTGAAGATTTCCTAGGCAGATTCTTGTAGATAACCTCTTATTGTTTAACTTGGAAGCTAGTGAAAGACCTTGCTTGTAGTGGTGTAGAATATGCTGGACATTGAGAGAATTTAGACTAAGTATAATTTGCGAATCAAAGTTTCTGAGGCTGTGAATGATTGAAAATTTCCTACCATCACAAAGAGAAGTATTTGTCACATTGGTGCTAAATCCAGGATGGCAACTGCAATTGAAGCTTCCAATTGTATTGGTGCAGATTTGTTGACAGGTTGATGTGTTGGTTGCACATTTATCGATATCTGCAAAAAACATATCCAGTTATTCCTTGTTCAGCTTCATTCACACTTGATCACTAGTTTTCAATCTACATCACACATGTCTAACACATCCTACAGAAATCCATACTGTTAGATTCTTCTGTAATTCAATGAAAACGGCCTGGATTCTCTGCTGGTGGGATTCATGTTGTGCCGGCATTGCATCCACACCTGGGTATTTCCTGCCAGCATCGTGTTGCCCACAATGGAAAACCCCATTGGCTGCCAGGTAGGACGGATAATCCTGCTGCCGGCGGGGCGCTCTGCACAAGAATATTGGTGCGGCGGAGCGATGAATATATATGGTTTTGCTTTTCTGAGGGAGAAGGACAGACTGCTGGTAAGAAAGGGCTGGGTGGGACAGATGAGGGCTAGGGGAATAGCCATACTGATCAGCAAGAGGATGAGAGTTACTTTGACCAGAACTGTTAGGGACCCAAGGGGACGGTACGTCATGGTCAGCATTGTCCTGGACAGGGCACCAGTAGTTCCGGTGAATGTGTACGTTCCCAATTGGGACAATACACCCTTTATAAAAAAAGACCTTTGCAGAAATCCCTGACATCGACACACACTGACTGATAATGGGGGGGGGGCGACTTTAACTGCTTACAGTACCCACTAACCGACCGATTGAACCCCCGAATGGAGAAAAAACCACGCATGGCTAAGGAACTGGGAACATTGATGGAACAGATAGTTGCGGTGGACACCTGGAGGTTCCTGCACCCGGAAGAAAAGGAATTCTCGTTCTCTTCACCAGTACACAAAATATACACCCGTATCGACTTCTTTGCATAAAGAATGGTGCTTCCAGGAATAATAGAAGCTGAATATTCTGAGATTGTCATCTCAGACCACACTCTACACTACGTGGATGTGAGGTTGGAGAGGGGCCGTGCCCAGCGCCGCACATGGAGGTTCGCCACGGACCTCTTGGCCGATAAGGACTTCTACCAGAGAGCATCACAGGCCATAGGCGACTACATGAGTAACAATCGGAATGGGAAAGTCTCACCTTCCACATTCTGAGAGGCATTAAAGGCTCTGATCAGAGGGTATATACGAGCCTACAAGGCACACAGAGACAGTGAATAGAGGGAGGCCAGGCATCAGCTGATCGGCTGCATCTTGGAGGTCGACAGGAAGAACTCCGAGGCCCCGACCATAGAGCTGCTGGTGGAGAGTAAAATGCTACAAATGGACTTTAACCTGCTATCCACCAGGAATGCAGTGCACCAACTTTGCCAGATACAGGGGACCTTCTACAAACACGGCTAAAAGGCTGGCCGCATACTGGCTCACCAGTTAAGAAAACAGGCGGCCACGGGGGAGATAGCTCAGATAAGGGACAACAGAGGAAGACTGATAGTGGAAGCAAAGGAGGTCAACCGAGCATTTGACACCTTCTACCGACGGCTGTACACTTCCAAACCCCCCGACGGGGACGCGGGATGAAACAGCTCTTCGACGGACTGGGTATGTCAGTTGTGGGGAGGGCAGACGGGGGTGGGTCTGGAAGCACCAATAGATCTGTGAGAAATCATGGAGAGCATCAGCTCCATGCAGGCAGGAAAGGCGCTGGGACTGGATGGGTTCCGGAGGACTTTTATAAAATATTCGCGCTGGCCCTGGCCCCACATCTAAGGGATATGTTCGCAAACTTGCTTGCACGGGGCACCTTTCCTCCTACACTAGAGCAGGATCACTGATACCCAAAAAAGACCTGACAGAATGTGCACTTTCTCCCCGTGTCTACTCCCGTTTCCTCCCACAGTCCAAAGATGTGCAAGTTAGGTGGATTCACCATGATAAATTGCCCTTAGTGTTGAAAAAAGGTTAGCGAGGGTTGCCGGGTTACAGGGATAAGGTGGAGGTGTGGGCTTAAGTAGGGTGCTCTTTCCAAGAGCCGGTGCACTCGATGGGCTGAATGGCCTCCTTCTGCACTGTAAATTCTATGATTTTGCTACTAAATGTAGACGCAAAAATATTCTCAAAGATCCTGGCCAAAAGGCTGGAGGGCTTCAGAGGTGGTGGCAGAAGACCAGACGGGCTTTGTCAAGGGTAGGCAACTCACTCCGAACATCAGGCGGCTAATGAATATAATAATAACCTCCCCCCCTCCCAGGGAGAGAACACTGGAGGTGATCGTTTCCCTGGACGCAGAAAAGGCTTTCAACAGAGTCGAATGGAAGTACCTCCTCGAGGTTTGGGCTAGGAGCAGGATTCACCGCCTGGGTGAAACCCCTGTGCAACACCACCAAGGCGAGCGTTTGAACCAATACCACCAGCTCAGAATACTTCCAACTGCACAGAGGTACAAGGCAAGGATTCCCCCTGTCCCTGCTCCTGTTTGTCCGAACAATCGAACCCCTGGCGATAGCTCTGCAGGACGCAAAAAGTTGGAAAGGCATCCAAAGGGGCGACAGAGAGCACAGAGTCTCACTCTATGCGGATGACCTGCTCCTATACATCTCGAAACCACAGGAAGGACTGAAAGCAATTATGCAGATCCTGAAAGAGTTTGGAACCTTCTCGGGTTACAAACTCAACTTGGGCAAGAGCGAGGCATTCCCGCTGAACCCAAAGGGGGAGGAACAGAGCTGGAGGAGCTCCCCTTTAAAATAGCCCAAAATAGATTCCAATACCTGGGGGATCTAAATAGCCAGAGACGGATCGCAGATCCACAAGTGGAACCTGACAAGCCTGGTGGAGGAAGTCAAAAAGAATCTGCAAAAGTGGGGTGCGCTCCCACTCTCCCTGGCAGGGAGTGCAGACGATCAAAATGAACGTGCTGCCAAGGTTCCTCTTCCTGCTTGGATCCATACCAATCTTCATCCCCAAGGCCTTTTCCAAAACATGGACAGCTTAATCATGGCGTTTGTGTGGGGGGGGGGGGGGGTGTCAAGAATCCAAGAGTCCCCAAACTAACACTGCAAAGGAGGAAAATTAAAGGTGGCCTAGCATTACCAAACGTGCAATACTGCCAGTGGACAGCAACGGCAACGAGAGTGAGGGGATGGGTACACAAACCCAACTCGGAATGGGTGCAGATGGAGGAGGCTCCCCGCAGGGAGACAACCCTCCAGGCCCGAGCCAAGGCAGCACTCCCATCACTCACGCTGACAAAATAAACATCCAGCCCTGTGGTAGTTGACACACTGAAAACGTGGAACCAATTGAGGCAACACCGGACTGACCAAGATGTCCCCCATGGCCCCCGTCTGCGGAAACCACAGGTTCCCACCAGCCATGCTAGACACCACCTTTAAAAAATGGAGGCATTACGGGGGAACACTAACAGTTAGGGCTTTCGACATAGGAAACAGACCAGCGACACTGAACGAACTCTGAAGGAATGGGAACTACCGACAGGGCAAGAAATAAGGCACTTACAAATAAAACACATCCTCCGCAAAGAAACAGTAGGATACCCCAGGGCCTGGGAGACCACACTATTAGACCTGATGAATATGGATTGTTAAAGAAGGGGGACTCTGGGAAAATATTTGGACAGCTACTGGACAGGGCCTGAACGCCATTGGACGAGACCAAACAGAAATGAGGGGGACAAACTGGACACAGATGGGGGTTGGGGACTCTGAAGCAAAGCACTGAGCAGGGCCAACTCCACCTCCTCCTGCGCAAGGCTCAGTCTCATGCAGTTCAAAGTGGTGCACAGAGCGCACCTAACCAGGACCCGAATGAACGGGTTCTTCCCGGAGGTGGAGGACAAATGTGAACGGTGCCAGAGAGGCCCGGCCAACCACACCCACATGTTTTGGGCCTGCCGCAAACTTCCTGGGATCTGGACAGCCTTCTCCGAGGCGAGGGGTGGTGGGGGTGAGGATGGAGCTGTGCCCAAAAGTGACAAACTTCGGGGTATCACACTATCCAGAGCTACACATGGGGAAGAGGGCCGATGCCCTGGCTTTCGCTTCCCCTAATCGCACACCAGAAAATCCTGCTTGGCAGGCGATCAGCAGCACCAGCCACAGCTGCAGACTGGCTGGCAGACCAGGCAGAATTTCTCCACTTGGAGAAGATCAAGTACACTATCCAAGGGTCGGAGGAAGGTTTCCTTAAAGCATGGGGGCAATTTGTATAATGTAATTATCTTTATTGTCGCAGGTAGGCTTTCAATAACACTGCAACGATAATAATAATAATCTTATTCTCACAGGTAGGCTTACATTAACACTGCAATGAAGTTACTGTGAAAAGCCCCTAATCGCCACATTCCGGCGCCTGTTCGGGTACACAGATAGAGAATTCAGAACATCCAAATCACCTAACAATCATGTCTTTCGGGACTTGTGGGAGGAAACCGGAGCACCCTAAGGAAACACATGCAGACACATGGAGAATGTGTAAACTCCACACAAACAGTGACCCAAGCCGGGAATTGAAACTGGGACCCTGGAGCTGTGAGGAAACAGTGCTAACCACTGTGCTACCATGCAGGGACCTGTTTGAGGCCAACAATAACTATCAGAGAGAGAAATAAAGAAATTAAAAGAGTAATGACAACTCAGGCGAAGTAGGGGAAGAAGAGAGGAAGAACCCGAGGGGAATAAAAGAAACGATGCAGAGTGAGGGGGGAAAGCAAAAGAACCCATCCCCCCTCACCCACAAGGCAGACACTGTGGAAACTCATAGGAAATAAGGGCGAAAGGGGGAGAGCCGAAGAAGAGGGGGGCACACACCTGAGCGAACAGGGAAGGTATCAAGGGGCAGGATGGGGGTGGGGGTGTTGTGGGGGAGGGGGATGAGGATATCGCACCAAGACAGGCAGTGACAAATTGTAGTAGGTGCAAGAAAATCTTATATGCTGTACAATAACAAACACGAAAAGCAAAGTACATAAAACTGAAAATGGCAACACAAATATTTTTTTTAAATAGCTGCAATAATCCAACGTCCGCTGATTCTGAACAATACGCACCCCTGAAGAATGGCAAGTCCAGAAGGACAAAGCACATGCCATTGATAAGAAATTATCAATCAGAATTGTAATTTTCTGGCAGTCTATGAATTTACCACAATGGAAACTGTAACGTGCAATCAAAATATCATTAATGCATATCGGCAATAATTGACATTAACCTCTTTTTGTTTAATGGTGATGCAACAGAAAGAGCATTTTTGCAGCCGTCTAGACTATGCTGGACATTGGGGTGTTTTGACAAACTGTATTTTTCAATTCAAAAATGTCCTGAGAATCTATTGTGTGATGATTTCCTACCATCACAAAGAGAAGTGTTTGTCACATTGGTGCTAAATCCAGCATGGCAACTGCAATTGAAGTTTCCAATTGTATTGGTGCAGATTTGTTGACAGGTTGACGTGTTTGTTGCACATTCATCGATATCTGCAGAAAAAAGTCCACTCATGAGTTTCTCAGGATCAATTGTAGACCTCGGGTAACTTTCAACTGACATTTGTTATTCATTCCAGACCCAGGTGAGCGTTACAAGCTCCAGGTTATGAGTGCTGGCCTATGGCACCATCAGTTCTGAGGCAGAAGGAACTAATAACGAAAGGCACAGGGCCATTTGTCCATCTCTATTCCAAGAATCATGCAGCTTACAGTGCAGAAGGATGCCATTTGCCCCATCGAGTCTGAACCAGCCCTTAGAAAGAGCATCCTATCCAAAACCATACATCCACCCTATCCCCGTAACCCAGTAACACCACCTGACCTTCTGGACACTGAAATTTGACCACTAATATTCAATCTACATCATACATGGCCAACACATCCTTCAGAAATTTATGTTGTTCGATTCTTCTGTAATTTAACGACAATACATTTGATGTTGCATTTCCCACAAAAAGTGAGGTTGCTAATATTGTGCGCAAATACGTTTTACAGTATAATTAGGTGTCCCATCTGCCCTCCACAACAAACAAAATTGCAATTGGCAGTTAGAGTAAGGGACAAAAATATTAATTATTGGCAAATCCAATGTGCAAAGTCCATTCCCATAATGAGAGATGGATTATCCTTTTAATTGTAATTTTCTGGCAGTCTAAGAATTTACCACAGTGGAAACTGTAATGTGCAATCAAAATATAATTTATGCATATCAACAGATAATTCTCGTTAACCTCTTTTTGTTCCATGGTGAAGCAATAGAAAGAGCATTTTTGCAGCCGTCTAGATTATGCTGGACATTGAGAATGTTTTGACTAAGTGTATTTTGCAATTATGCTCATGACATGCATTTTATTTGGCAATCTCATATTCAATGTTCACTGAAATTGAGACTGGACATTGTTAATGATCAGCGGATGTGCACGATGCTGCAAGCCATGTTGAAAAGTTGTCATGTGAGAGTACCTTTAAGAAATTGGTGTTTATCAAGTAGCTGCAATGATGTCAGTGTGTGGGTGGAGCTGGGCTGTCTTTCAGCTTTTACTTTAGTTTTTGAGCTGGCAGCTACAGTGTGTGTTTGGTTTCATTTTCAGAGTTGGAGCTGCATCCATCAAACAAGGTGTAATTTTGATCTCTCTCTTCATGAAAAAGAATGTCTTCAAATAACTTGCTAATTTAAAAGTGATAACTGCTCTCAGTAGATAAATTAAACCTGCTGTATTTGTTAAAGAGGGTATTTGTCTTATGAATGTTGCTAGGAAAGATTAAGGGTTACCTATCGAGTACTGTATTCTTTGGGGGGAGTATTTGAGTTGATAGTTGCTCAGATGTTTACTGTGTGCTTATAAAATGAGAACTAGAGTCATAGAATTAACATTGTTTTGTTTTAAAAGTACTTTAGATCTCTGTTGCATCACACCTTAGAGTGGGCACTTGTGATCCCCATAACCAAAATCTATTAAACGTTGTGGATCAGGTGAACTCCATGATATATTTTGGGGATCTCAAAACCCTGGCACGTAATAAACTGCAGAGGTCTCAGATTGATCACCATGAGAAATCTATTCACTCTCTTGCAGTGACCATTCAGACTTTTCCCCGATCAGGGTATCAGATTCCATCCCCATTGATGCTCAATGATCAGCAAACTTGAGAAATTACAAATTCAGATGTCTAAACAACATGCCGTTGATCCAAAATGATGAATCACAAAAGAAATGTCCTATACTCTGCAGATTTTCATTGATGGAAATTATAAACTGCTGTTTATTTACCATTGTTGTCGATAACCTCTTATTGTTTAACATAGAAGAAAGAGAAAGACCATGGATATTGAAAGCATTTAGACTGAGTATAATTTGCGAATCAAAGTTTCTAAGAATCTGAATGATTGAAGATTTCCTACCATCACAAAGAGAAGTGTTTGTCACATTGGTGCTAAATCCAACATGGCAACTGCAATTGAAGATTCCAATTGTATTGATGCAGATTTGTTGACAGTTTGACGTGTTAGTTGAACATTCGTCGATATCTGCGGAAAAAAACCCAAAACAAACTGTTTCATTAACAATATGTTTAATTTCAATCATACATTCTTTTTTGGCAAGTCGTGTTGCTTGGTGCTCCACTGAAATTCAAATTCTGCATTTCTGACTGCAAATGAGTGAGTGAAGCGCAATAACGCAAGCCGTGCAGAAATGAGCAGTGGTCCCAGACAGATCACTGTGTCTAATATATCGATTTTCATTGCCAGCTATTCAGCCCGTGGTCCGTTTAAACTAAACTTACTGAATATAGGCAGATTCTTGTAGATAACCTCTTATTGTTTAACTTAGAAGCTAGTGAAAGACCTTGCTTGTAGCTGTCTAGAATATGCTGGACATTGAGAGAATTTAGACTAAGTATAATTTGCGAATCAAAGTTTCTGAGGATCTGAATGATACAACATTTCCTACCATCACAAGAGAAGTATTTGTCACATTGGTGCCATATCCAGGATGGCAACTGCAATTGAAGCTTCCAATTGTATTGGTGCAGATTTGTTGACAGGTTGATGTGTTGGTTGCACATTCATTGATATCTGCAAAAAACATATCTATTTATTCCATGTTCAGCTCGATTCAAGCTTGACCACTAATTTTCAATGTACATCACACATGGCCAGCACAGCCTTCAGAAATTTATGTTGTTCGATTCTTCTGTAATTCAACAGCAATACATTTGATGTTGCATTACCCACAAAAAGAGAGGTTGTTAACATTGCGCACAAATAGGTTTTACAGTATTATTTGACATGAGAGTTCCCATCTGCCCCCCACAACGAACAATATTACAGTTGCCCATTAGAGTACAGACAAAAATATTCTTTATTCGCAAATCCAATGTGCAAAGACCATTCCCAGAATGAGAGATGGATTATCCTTTTAATAATCTACCTAGAATGATTGAGTTAACCCAATACAAACTGTTTCATTAACAATATGTTTAATTTCAATCATACATTCTTTTTTGGTAAGTTGTGTTGCTTGGTGTTCCACTGAAATTCAAATTCTGCATTTCTGACTGCAAATGAGTGAGTGAAGTGCAATAACGCAAGCCGTGCAGAAATGAGCAGTGGTCTCAGACAGATCACTGTGTCTAATATATCGATTGTCATTGCCAGCTATTCTGCCCGTGGCCTGATTAAACTAAAATAATCCAACTGCCACAGATTCTAAACAATACACATCCCAGACCAATGGCAAGTCCAGAAGGACAAAGCACATGCCATTGAACGGTAATTCGAAATCATAATTGTAATTTTCTGGCAGTCTATGAATTTACTACCATGTGCAATCAAAATATCATTAATGCGTATTGACAGATAATTAACTTTAACCTCTTTTTGTTTAATTGTGAATCAATAGAAAGAGCATTTTGCAGGCTTCTAAAATATGCTGGAAATTGAGAGTGTTTTAACTAAGTGTATTTTGCAATTCTAAACTTCATGAGCATCTATTGTTTGATGATTTCCTACCATCACAAAGAGAAGTGTTTGTCACATTGGTGCTAAATCCAGCATGGCAACTGCAATTGAAGCTTCCAATTGTATTGGTGCAGATTTGTTGACAGGTTGACGTGTTGGTTGAACATTCGTCGATATCTGCGGAACAAATCCACTCATGAGTTTCTCAGGATCAATTGAAAACTTCGGGTAACTTTCAACTGACATTTGCTATTCATTCCAGACCCAGGTGAGCGTTATAAGCTCCAGGTTATGAGTGCTGGCCTATGGCACCATCAGTTCTGAGGCAGAAGGAATTAATTACGAAAGGCACAAGACCATTTATCCATCTCTATTATAAGAATCATCCAGTTTAAAGTGCAGAAGGATTCCATTCACCCCATTGAGTCTGTGCCAGCTCTTAGACAGAGCACTCTATCCAAGCCCATGCCTCGGCCCTATCCCAGTAACCCAGTAACACCACCTAAACTTTTCGCCACTGTGGGGCTACTTTGCATGACCAATCCACCTAACTTGCACTTCATTGGACAGAAAATGAATTATGCCCGTGGCTTGCATGTTATTTGGCAAACTCGTATTAAATGTTCACTGAAATTGAGATTGGACATTGTTAATGATCAACGGATACGCGCGATGCTGCTAGATTGTTGAAAGGGGAAAAGGTCTCAGACTGATGACCATGACAAATCTATTGACTCTCTTGCAGTGAACATTCTGATCCTATACCCATCCGGGTAGCAGATTCCATCTTCATTGATGCTCAATAATCAGCAAACCTGAGAATTTGCAAATTCATATGTCTAAAGACATGCCGTTGATCCAAAATGATGAATCATAATTGCAATTTCCTCACCATCTTTGAACATTTCACACTGGAAACCATTATCTGTGCTCAAAGTTTATTTACTGCATATAGGCAGATTCTTGTAGATTACCTCTTATTGTTTAACTTAGAAGCTAGTGAAAGACCTTGCTTGTAGCTGTCTAGAAAATGCTGGACATTTAGAGAATTTAGACTAAGTATAATTTACGAATCAAAGTTTCTGAGGATCTGAATGATACAACATATCCTATCATCACAAAGCGAAGTATTTGTCACATTGGTGCCATAGCCAGGATGGCAACTGCAATTGAAGCTTCCAATTGTATTGGTGCAGATTTGTTGACAGGTTGATGTGTTGGTTGCACATTCATTGATATCTGCAAAAAACATATCTATTTATTCCATGTTCAGCTTGATTCAAGCTTGACCACTAATTTTCAATGTACATCACACATGGCCAGCACAGCCTTCAGAAATTTATGTTGTTCGATTCTTCTGTAATTCAACAGCAATACATTTGATGTTGCATTACCCACAAAAAGAGAGGTTGTTAACATTGTGCACAAATAAGTTTTACAGTATTATGTACATGAGGGTTCCCATCTCCCCACACAACGAACAATATTACAGTTGCCCATTAGAGTAATAGACAAAAATATTCATTTTTCGCAAATCCAATGTGCAAAGACCATTCCCATAATGAGAGATGGATTATCCTTTTAATAATCTACCTAGAATGATTGAGTTAACCCAATACAAACTGTTTCATTAACAATATGTTTAATTTCAATCATACATTCTTTTTTGGCAAGTCGCGTTGCTTGGTGCTCCACTGAAATTCAAATTCTGCATTTCTGACTGCAAATGAGTGAGTGAAGCGCAATAACGCAAGCAGTGCAGAAATGAGCAGTGGTCTCAGACAGATCACTGTGTCTAATATATCGATTTTCATTGCCAGCTATTTTGCCCGTGGCCTGATTAAACTAAAATAATCCAACTGCCACAGATTCTAAACAATACACATCCCAGACCAATGGCAAGTCCAGAAGGACAAAGCACATGCCATTGAACGGTAATTCGAAATCATAATTGTAATTTTCTGGCAGTCTATGAATTTGCTACCATGGAAACTGCAATGTGCAATCAAAATATCATTAATGCGTATTGACAGATAATTAACTTTAACCTCTTTTTGTTTAATTGTGAATCAATAGTAAGAGCATTTTGCAGGCTTCTAAAATATGCTGGAAATTGAGAGTGTTTTAACTAAGTGTATTTTACAATTCTAAACTTCATGACAATCTATTGTTTGATGATTTCCTACCATCACAAAGAGACGTGTTTGTCACATTCGTGCTAAATTCAGGATGGCAACTGCAGTTAAAGCTTCCAATTGTATTGGTACAAATTTGTTGACAGGTTGATGTATTGGTTGCACATTCATTGATATCTGCAAAAAACATATCCAGCTATTCCTTGTTTAGCTTGATTCAAATTTGACCACTAGTTAACCTCTTTTTGTTTAATAGTGAATCAATAGAAAGAGAATTTTTGCAGCCGCCAAGACTATGTTGAACATTGAGATTGTTTTGACTAAGTGTATTTTGCAATTCAAAATGTCCTGAGAATCTACTGTTTGATGATTTCCTACCATCACAAAGAGAAGTGTTTGTCACATTGGTGCTAAATCCAGCATGGCAACTGCAATTGAAGCTTCCAATTGTATTGGTGCAGATTTGTTGACAGGTTGACGTGTTGGTTGAACATTCGTTGATATCTGCGGAACAAATCCACTCATGAGTTTCTCAGGATCAATTGAAAACTTTGGGTAACTTTCAACTGACATTTGCTATTCATTCCAGACCCAGGTGAGCGTTACAAGCTCCAGGTTATGAGTGCTGGCCTATGGCACCATCAGTTCTGAGGCAGAAGGAATTAATTACGAAAGGCACAAGACCATTTATCCATCTCTATTCTAAGAATCATCCAGTTTAAAGTGCAGAAGGATGCCATTCACCCCATTGAGTCTGAGCCAGCCCTTAGACAGAGCACCCTATCCAAGCCCATGCCTCGGCCCTATCCCAGTAACCCAGTAACACCACCTAACCTTTTCGACACTGTGGGGCTACGTTGCATGGCCAATCCACCTAATTTGCACTTCTTTGGACAGAAAATGAATTATGCCCGTGGCTTGCATGTTATTTGGCAAACTCGTATTAAATGTTCACTGAAATTGAGATTGGACATTGTTAATGATCAACGGATACGCGCGATGCTGCTAGATTGTTGAAAGGGGAAAAGGTCTCAGACTGATCACCATGACAAATCTATTTACTCTCTTGCAGTGAACATTCTGATCCTATACCCATCCGGGTAGCAGATTCCGTCTTCATTGATGCTCCATAATCAGCAAACCTGATAATTTGCAAATTGATATGTCTAAAGAACATGCCGTTGATCCAAAATGATGAATCATAATTGCAATTTCCTCACCATCTTTGAACATTTCACACTGGAAACCATTATCTGTGCTCAAAGTTTATTTACTGCATATAGGCAGATTCTTGTAGATAACCTCTTGTTGTTTAACTTAGAAGCTAGTGAAAGACCTTGCTTGTAGATGTCTAGAATATGCTGGACATTTAGAGAATTTAGACTAAGTATAATTTGCGAATCAAAGTTTCTGAGGATCTGAATGATACAACATTTCCTACCATCACAAAGATAAGTATTTGTCACATTGGTGCCATATCCAGGATGGCAACTGCAATTGAAGCTTCCAATTGTATTGGTGCAGGTTTGTTGACAGGTTGATGTGTTGGTTGCACATTCATTGATATCTGCAAAAAACATATCTATTTATTCCATGTTCAGCTTGATTCAAGCTTGACCACTAATTTTCAATGTACATCACACATGGCCAGCAGAGCCTTCCGAAATTTATGTTGTTCGATTCTTCTGTAATTCAACAGCAATACATTTGATGTTGCATTACCCACAAAAAGAGAGGTTGTTAACATTGTGCACAAATAAGTTTTACAGTATTATTTGACATGTGGGTTCCCATCTGCCCCCTACAATGAACAATATTACAGTTGCCCATTAGAGTAACAGACAAAAATATTCTTTATTCGCAAATCCAATGTGCAAAGACCATTCCCATAATGAGAGATGGATTATCCATTTAATAATCTACCTAGAATGATTGAGTTAACCCAATACAAACTGTTTCATTAACAATATGTTTCATTTCAATCATACATTCTTTTTTGGCAAGTCGTGTTGCTTAGTGCTCCACTGAAATTCAAATTCTGCATTTCTGACTGCAAATGAGTGAGTGAAGCGCAATAACGCAAGCCGTGCAGAAATGAGCAGTGGTCTCAGACAGATTACTGTGTTAATATATCGATTTTCATTGCCAGCTATTTTGCCCGTGGCCTGATTAAACTAAAATAATCCAACTGCCACAGATTCTTAACAATACACATCCCAGACCAATGGCAAGTCCAGAAGGACAAAGCACATGCCATTGAACGGTAATTCGAAATCATAATTGTAATTTTCTGGTGGCAGTCTATGAATTTACTTCCATGGAAACTGTAATGTTCAATGAAAATATCATTAATGCGTATTGACAGATAATTAACTTTAACCTCTTTTTGTTTAATTGTGAATCAATCGAAAGAGCATTTTGCAGACTTCTAAAAGATGCTGGAAATTGAGAGTGTTTTAACTAAGTGTATTTTACAATTCCAAACTTCTTGAGAATCTATTGTTTGATGATTTCCTACCATCACAAAGAGACGTGTTTGTCACATTCGTGCTAAATTCAGGATGGCAACTGCAATTAAAGCTTCCAATTGTATTGGTGCAAATTTGTTGACAGGTTGATGTATTGGTTGCACATTCATTGATATCTGCAAAAAACATATCCAATTATTCCTTGTTTAGCTTGATTCAAATTTGACCACTAGTTAACCTCTTTTTGTTCAATGGTGAATCAATAGATAGATCAATTTTGCAGCCGTCAAGACTATGTTGAACATTGAGATTGTTTTGACTGAGTGTATTTTGCAATTCAAAATGTCATGAGAATATACTGTTTGATGATTTCCTACCATCACAAAGAGAAGTATTTGTCACATTGGTGCTAAATCCAGCATGGCAACTGCAATTGAAGCTTCCAATTGTATTGGTGCAGATTTGTTGACAGGTTGACGTGTTGGTTGAACATTCGTTGATATCTGCGGAACAAATCCACTCATGAGTTTCTCAGGATCAATTGAAAACTTCGGGTAACTTTCAACTGACATTTGCTATTCATTCCAGACCCAGGTGAGCGTTACAAGCTCCAGGTTATGAGTGCTGGCCTATGGCACCATCAGTTCTGAGGCAGAAGGAATTAATTACGAAAGGCACAAGACCATTTATCCATCTCTATTCTAAGAATCATCCAGTTTAAAGTGCAGAAGGATGCCATTCACCCCATTGAGTCTGTGCCAGCTCTTGGACAGAGCACTCTATCCAAGCCCATGCCTCGTCCCTATCCCAGTAACCCAGTAACACCACCTAACCTTTTCGACACTGTGGGGCTACTTTGCATGGCCAATCCACCTAACTTGCACTTCATTGGACAGAAAATGAATTATGCCCGTGGCTTGCATGTTATTTGGCAAACTCATATTAAATGTTCACTGAAATTGAGATTGGACATTGTTAATGATCAACGGATACGCGCGATGCTGCTTGATTGTTGAAAGGGAAAAAGGTCTCAGACTGATGACCATGACAAATCTATTTACTCTCTTGCAGTGAACATTCTGATCCTATACCCATCCGAGTAGCAGATTCCATCTTCATTGATGCTCAATAATCAGCAATCCTGAGAATTTGCAAATTCATATGTCTAAAGAACATGCCGTTGATCCAAAATGATGAATCATATTTGCAATTTCCTCACCATCTTGAACATTTCACACTGGAAACTATAATCTGCGCTCAAAGTTTATTTACTGCATATAGGCAGATTCTTGTAGATAACCTCTTATTGTCTAACTTAGAAGCTAGTGAAAGACCTTGCTTGTAGATGTCTAGAATACGCTGGACATTGAGAGAATTTAGACTAAGTATAATTTGCGAATCAAAGTTTCTGAGGATCTGAATGATACAACATTTCCTACCATCACAAAGAGAAGTATTTGTCACATTGGTGCCATATCCAGGATGGCAACTGCAATTGAAGCTTCCAATTGTATTGGTGCAGGTTTGTTGACAGGTTGATGTGTTGGTTGCACATTCATTGATATCTGCAAAAAACATATCTATTTATTCCATGTTCAGCTTGATTCAAGCTTGACCACTAATTTTCAATGTACATCACACATGGCCAGCAGAGCCTTCAGGAATTTATGTTGTTCGATTCTTCTGTAATTCAACAGCAATACATTTGATGTTGCATTACCCACAAAAAGAGAGGTTGTTAACATTGTGCACAAATCAGTTTTACAGTATTATTTGACATGTGGGTTCCCATCTGCCCCACACAACGAACAATATTACAGTTGCCCATTAGAGTAACAGACAAAAATATTCTTTATTCGCAAATCCAATGTGCAAAGACCATTCCCATAATGAGAGATGGATTATCCATTTAATAATCTACCTAGAATGATTGAGTTAACCCAATACAAACTGTTTCATTAACAATATGTTTCATTTCAATCAGACATTCTTTTTTGGCAAGTCGTGTTGCTTGGTGCTCCACTGAAATTCAAATTCTGCATTTCTGACTGCAAATGAGTGAGTGAAGCGCAATAACGCAAGTCGTGCAGAAATGAGCAGTGGTCTCAGACAGATCACTGTGTCTAATATATCGATTTTCATTGCCAGCTATTTTTCCCGTGGCCTGATTAAACTAAAATAATCCAACTGCCACAGATTCTTAACAATACACATCCCAGACCAATGGCAAGTCCAGAAGGACAAAGCACATGCCATTGAACGGTAATTCAAAATCATAATTGTAATTTTCTGGCAGTCTATGAATTTGCTACCATGGAAACTGCAATGTGCAATCAAAATATCATTAATGCGTATTGACAGATAATTAACTTTAACCTCTTTTTGTTTCATTGTGAATCAATAGTAAGAGCATTTTGCAGGCTTCTAAAATATGCTGGAAATTGAGAGTGTTTTAACTAAGTGTATTTTACAATTCTAAACTTCTTGACAATCTATTGTTTGATGATTTCCTACCATCACAAAGAGACGTGTTTGTCACATTCGTGCTAAATTCAGGATGGCAACTGCAGTTAAAGCTTCCAATTGTATTGGTGCAAATTTGTTGACAGGTTGATGTATTGGTTGCACATTCATTGATATCTGCAAAAAACATATCCAGTTATTCCTTGTTTAGCTTGATTCAAATTTGACCACTAGTTAACCACTTTTTGTTTAATAGTGAATCAATAGAAAGAGAATTTTTGCAGCCGCCAAGACTATGTTGAACATTGAGATCGTTTTGACTAAGTGTATTTTGCAATACAAAATGTCCTGAGAATCTACTGTTTGATGATTTCCTACCATCACAAAGAGAAGTGTTTGTCACATTGGTGCTAAATCCAGCATGGCAACTGCAATTGAAGCTTCCAATTGTATTGGTGCAGATTTGTTGACAGGTTGACGTGTTGGTTGAACATTCGTTGATATCTGCGGAACAAATCCACTCATGAGTTTCTCAGGATCAATTGAAAACTTCGGGTAACTTTCAACTGACATTTGCTATTCATTCCAGACCCAGGTGAGCGCTACAAGCTCCAGGTTATGAGTGCTGGCCTATGGCACCATCAGTTCTGAGGCAGAAGGAATTAATTACGAAAGGCACAAGACCATTTATCCATCTCTATTCTAAGAATCATCCAGTTCAAAGTGCAGAAGGATGCCATTCACCCCATTGAGTCTGAGACAGCCCTTAGACAGAGCACCCTATCCAAGCCCATGCCTCGGCCCTATCCCAGTAACCCAGTAACACCACCTAACCTTTTCGACACTGTGGGGCTACTTTGCATGGCCAATCCACCTAACTTGCACTTCTTTGGACAGAAAATGAATTATGCCCGTGGCTTGCATGTTATTTGGCAAACTCGTATTAAATGTTCACTGAAATTGAGATTGGACATTGTTAATGTTCAACGTATACGCGCGATGCTGCTAGATTGTTGAAAGGGGAAAAGGTCTCAGACTGATCACCATGACAAATCTATTGACTCTCTTGCAGTGAACATTCTGATCCTATACCCATCCGGGTAGCAGATTCCATCTTCATTGATGCTCAATAATCAGCAAACCTGAGAATTTGCAAATTCATATGTCTAAAGAACATGCCGTTGATCCAAAATGATGAATCATAATTGAAATTTCCTCACCATCTTTGAACATTTCACACTGGAAACTATAATCTGCGCTCAAAGTTTATTTACTGCATATAGGCAGATTCTTGTAGATAACCTCTTATTGTTTAACTTAGAAGCTAGTGAAAGACCTTGCTTGTAGCTGTCTAGAATATACTGGACATTGAGAGAATTTAGACTAAGTATAATTTGCGAATCAAAGTTTCTGAGGATCTGAATGATACAACATTTCCTACCATCACAAAGAGAAGTATTTGTCACATTGGTGCAGTATCCAGGGTGGCAACTGCAATTGAAGCTTCCAATTGTATTGGTGCAGATTTGTTGACAGGTTGATGTGTTGGTTGCACATTCATTGATATCTGCAAAAAACATATCTATTTATTCCATGCTCAGCTTGATTCAAGCTTGACCACTAATTTTCAATGTACATCACACATGGCCAGCACAGCCTTCAGAAATTTATGTTGTTCGATTCTTCTGTAATTCAACAGCAATACATTTGATGTTGCATTACCCACAAAAAGAGAGGTTGTTAACATTGCGCACAAATAAGTTTTACAGTATTATTTGACATGTGAGTTCCCATCTGCCCCCCACAACGAACAATATTACAGTTGCCCATTAGAGTAACAGACAAAAATATTCTTTATTCGTAAATCCAATGTGCAAAGACCATTCCCATAATGAAAGATGGATTATCCTTTTAATAATCTACCTAGAATGATTGAGTTAACCCAATACAATCTGTTTCATTAACAATATGTTTAATTTCAATCATACATTCTTTTTTGGCACGTCGTGTTGCTTGGTGCTCCACTGAAATTCAAATTCTGCATTTCTGACTGCAAATGAGTGAGTGAAGCGCAATAACGCAAGCCGTGCAGAAATGAGCAGTGGTCTCAGACAGATCACTGTGTCTAATATATCGATTTTCATTGCCAGCTATTCTGCCCGTGGCCTGATTAAACTAAAATAATCCAACTGCCACAGATTTTAAACAATACACATCCCAGACCAATGGCAAGTCCAGAAGGACAAAGCACATTCCATTGAACGGTAATTCGAAATCATAATTGTAATTTTCTGGCAGTCTATGCATTTACTACCATGGAAACTGCAATGTGCAATCAAAATATTATTAATGCATATTGACAGATAATTAACTTTAACCTCTTTTTGTTTAATTGTGAATCAATGAAAGAGCATTTTGCAGGCATCTAAAGTATGCTGGAAATTGAGAGTGTTTTAACTAAGTGTATTTTGCAATTCGAAACTTCTTGAGAATCTATTGTTTGATGATTTCCTACCATCACAAAGAGACGTGTTTGTCACATTCGTGCTAAATTCAGGATGGCAACTGCAATTGAAGCTTCCAATTGTATTGGTGCAAATTTGTAGACAGGTTGATGTATTGGTTGCACATTCATTGATATCTGCAAAAAATATATCCAGTTATTCCTTGTTTAGCTTGATTCAAATTTGACCACTAGTTAACCTCTTTTTGTTCAATGGTGAATCAGTACAAAGAGAATTTCTGCAGCCGTCAAGACTATGTTGAACATTGAGATTGTTTTGACTAAGTGTATTTGCAATTCAAAATGTCCTGAGAATCTATTGTTTGATGATTTTCCTACCATCACAAAGGGAAGTGTTTGTCACATTGGTGCTAAATCCAACATGGCAACTGCAATTGAAGCTTCCAATTGTATTGGTGCAGATTTGTTGACAGGTTGACGTGTTGGTTGAACATTCGTCGATATCTGCGGAAAAAATCCACTCATGAGTTTCTCAGGGTCAATTGAAAACTTCGGGTAACTTTCAACTGACATTTGTTATTCATTCCAGTCTCAGGTGAGCGTTACAAGCTCCAGGTTATGAGTGCTGGCCTATGGCACCATCAGTTCTGAGGCAGAAGGAACTAATTACGAAAGGCACAAGACCATTTGTCCATCTCTATTCTAAGAATCATACAGTTTAAAGTGCAGAAGGATGCCATTCACCCAATTGAGTCTGTGCCAGCCCTGAGTCAGAGCACCCTATCCAAGCCCATGCCTCGGCCCTATCCCAGTAACCCAGTAACACCACCTAACCTTTTCGACACTGTGGGGCTACTTTGCATGGCCAATCCACCTAACTTGCACTTCTTTGGACAGAAAATGAATTATGCCCGTGGCTTGCATGTTATTTGGCAAACTCTGTTCACTGAAATTGAGATAGGACATTGTTAATGGTCAACAGATACGCGCGATGCTGCTAGATTGTTGAAAGAGTAAAAGGTCTCAGACTGATCATCATGACAAATCTATTGACTCTCTTGCAGTGAACATTCTGATCTATACCCATCCGGGGTAGCAGATTCCATCTTCATTGATGCTCAATAATCAGCAAAGCTGAGAATTTGCAAATTCATATGTCTAAAGAATATGCCGTTGATCCAAATGATGAATCATAATTGCAATTTCCTCACCATCTTTGAACATTTCACACTGGAAACTATAATCTGGCGCTCAAGTTTATTTACTGAATATAGGCAGATTATTGTAGATTACCTCTTATTGTTTAACTTAGAAGCTAGTGAAAGACCTTGCTTGAAGTTGTCTAGAATATGCTGGACATTGAGAGAATTTAGACTAAGTATAATTTGCGAATCAAAGTTTCTGAGGATCTTGAATGATACAACATTTCCTACCATCACAAAGAGAAGTTATTGTCACATTGGTGCCATATCCAGGATGGCAACCTGCAATTGAAGCTTCCAATTGTATTGGTGCAGATTTGTTGACAGGTTGATGTGTTGGTTGCACATCATTGATATCTGCAAAAACATATATTTTATTCCAGGCTCAGCTGATTCAAGCTTGACCACTAATTTTCAATGTACATCACACATGGCCAGCACAGCCTTCAGAAATTTATGTTGTTCGATTCTTCTGTAATTCAACAGCAATACATTTGATGTTGACATACCCACAAAAGAGGAGGTTGTTAACATTGTGCACAAATAAGCTTTACATATTATTTGACATGAGGGTTCCCATCTGCCCCCCACGAACGAACAATATTACAGTTGCCCATTAGAGTAACAGACAAAAATATTCTTTATTTCGCAAATCCAAATGGGCAAAGACTCTCCCATAATGAGAGATGGATTATCACTTTTAATATCCTACCTAGATGATTGGAGATACCCAATACAAACTGTTTCATTAACAATATGTTTAAAGTTCAACATACAGTCTTTTTGGGCAAGTCGTGTGCTTCGGTGCTCCACTGAAAATTTCCAATTCTGCATTTCTGACTGCAAATGAGTGAGTGAAGCGCAATAATGCAAAGCCGTGCAGAAATGAGCAGTGGTCTTCAGACAGAGCACTGTGTCTAATATATCGATTTCATTGCCAGCTATTCTGCCCATGGCCTGATTAAACTCAAATAATCCAACTGCCCAAGATCTAACAATACACATCCCAGACCAATGGCAAGTCCAGAAGGACAAAGCACATGCCATTGAACGGTAATTCGAAATCATAATTGTAATTTTCTAGCAGTCTATGAATTTGCTACCATGGAAACTGCAATGTGCAATCAAAATATCATTAATGCGTATTGACAGATAATTAACTTTAACCTCTTTTTGTTAATTGTGAATCAATAGAAGAGCATTTTGCAGGCTTCTAAAATGCTGGAAATTGAGAGTGTTTTAACTAAGTGTATTTTACAATTCTAAACTTCTTGACAATCTATGGTTTGATGATTTCCTACCATCACAAAGAGACGTGTTTGTCACATTCGTGCTAAATTCAGGATGGCAACTGCAATTAAAGCTTCCAATTGTATTGGTGCAAATTTGTTGACAGGTTGATGTATTGGTTGCACATTCATTGATATCTGCAAAAAACATATCCAGTTATTCCTTGTTTAGCTTGATTCAAATTTGACCACTAGTTAACCTCTTTTGTTCAATAGTGAATCAATAGAAAGAGAATTTTTGCAGCCGCAAGACTATGTTGAACATTGAGATTGTTTTGACTAGTGTATTTTGCAATTCAAAATGTCCTGAGAATCTACTGTTGATGATTTCCTACCATCACAAAGAGAAGTGTTTCACATTGGTGCTAAATCCAGCATGGCAACTGCAATTGAAGCTTCCAATTGTATTGGTGCAGATTTGTTGACAGGTTGACGTGTTGGTTGAACATTCGTCGATATCTGCGGAACAAATCCACTCATGAGTTTCTCAGGATCAATTGAAAACTTCGGGTAACTTTCAACTGACATTTGCTATTCATTCCAGACCCAGGTGAGCGTTACAAGCTCCAGGTTATGAGTGCTGGCCTATGGCACCATCAGTTCTGAGGCAGAAGGAATTAATTACGAAAGGCACAACCATTTATCCATCTCTATTCTAAGAATCATCCAGTTTAAAGTGCAGAAGGATGCCATTCACCCCATTGAGTCTGAGAGCCCTTAGACAGAGCACCCTATCCAAGCCCATGCCTCGGCCCTATCCCAGTAACCCAGTAACACCACCTAACCTTTTCGACACTGTGGGGCTACTTTGCATGGCCAATCCACCTAACTTGCACTTCTTGGACAGAAAATGAATTATGCCCGTGGCTTGCATGTTATTTGGCAAACTCGTATTAAATGTTCACTGAAATTGAGATTGGACATTGTTAATGATCAACGGATACGCGCGATGCTGCTAGATTGTTGAAAGGGAAAAGGTCTCAGACTGATCACCATGACAAATCTATTACTCTCTTGCAGTGAACATTCTGATCCTAACCCATCCGGGTAGCAGATTCCATCTTCATTGATGCTCATAATCAGCAAACCTGAGAATTTGCAAATTCATATGTCTAAAGAACATGCTGTTGATCCAAAATGATGAATCATATTTGCAATTTCCTCACCATCTTGAACATTTCACACTGGAAACTATAATCTGCGCTCAAAGTTTATTTACTGAATATAGGCAGATTCTTGTAGATAACCTCTTATTGTTTAACTTAGAAGCTAGTGAAAGACCTTGCTTGTAGATGTCTAGAATACTGGACATTGAGAATTTAGACTAAGTATAATTTGCGAATCAAAGTTTCTGAGGATCTGAATGATACAACATTTCCTACCATCACAAAGAGAAGTATTTGTCACATTGGTGCCATATCCAGGATGGCAACTGCAATTGAAGCTTCCAATTGTATTGGTGCAGGTTTGTTGACAGGTTGATGTGTTGGTTGCACATTCATTGATATCTGCAAAAAACATATCTATTTATTCCATGTTCAGCTTGATTCAAGCTTGACCACTAATTTTCAATGTACATCACACATGGCCAGCAGAGCCGTCAGAAATTTATGTTGTTCGATTCTTCTGTAATTCAACCGCAATACATTTGATGTTGCATTACCCACAAAAAGAGAGGTTGTTAACATTGTGCACAAATAAGTTTTACAGTATTATTTGACATGTGGGTTCCCATCTGCCCCCTACAACGAACAATATTACAGTTGCCCATTAGAGTAACAGACAAAAATATTCTTTATTCGCAAATCCAATGTGCAAAGACCATTCCCATAATGAGAGATGGATTATCCATTTAATAATCTACCTAGAATGATTGAGTTAACCCAATACAAACTGTTTCATTAACAATATGTTTCATTTCAATCATACATTCTTTTTTGGCAAGTCGTGTTGCTTGGTGCTCCACTGAAATTCAAATTCTGCATTTCTGACTGCAAATGAGTGAGTGAAGCGCAATAACGCAAGCCGTGCAGAAATGAGCAGTGGTCTCAGACAGATTACTGTGTTAATATATCGATTTTCATTGCCAGCTATTTGCCCGTGGCCTGATTAAACTAAAATAATCCAACTGCCACAGATTTTAACAATACACTCCCAGACCAATGGCAAGTCCAGAAGGACAAAGCACATGCCATTGAACGGTAATTCGAAATCATAATTGTAATTTTCTGGCAGTCTATGAATTTACTTCCATGGAAACTGCAATGTGCATCAAAATATCATTAATGCGTATTGAAAGAATTAACTTTAACCTCTTTTTGTTAATTGTAATCAATAGAAGAGCATTTTGCAGGCTTCTAAAAGTATGCTGGAATTGAGAGTGTTTTAACTATAGTGTATTTTGCAATTCTAACTTCTTGAGAATCTATTGTTTGATGATTCCTACCATCACAAAGAGACGTTGTTTGTCACATTCGTGCTAAATTCAGGGATGGCAACTGCTAATTGAAGCTTCCAATTGTATTGGTGCAAATTTGTAGACAGGTTTGATGATTGGTTGCACATTCATTGATATCTGCAAAAAACATATCCAGTTATTCCTTGTTTAGCTTGATTCAAATTTGACCACTAGTTACACCTCTTTTTGTTCAATGGTGAATCAGTAGAAAGAGAATTTCTGCAGCCGTCCAGACTATGTTGTACATTGAGATTGTTTTGACTAAGTGTATTTGCAATTCAAAATGTCCTGAGAATCTATTGTTTGATGATTTCCTACCATCACAAAGGGAAGTGTTTGTCCCATTGGTGCTAAATCCAGCATGGCAACTGCAATTGAGCTTCCAATTGTATTGGTGCAGATTTGTTGACAGGTTGACGTGTTGGTTGAACATTCGTCGATATCTGCGGAAAAAATCCACTCATGAGTTTCTCAGGATCAATGAAAACTTCGGGTAACTTTCAACTGACATTGTTATTCATTCCAGACCCAGGTGAGCGTTACAAGCTCCAGGTTATGAGTGCTGGCCTGTGGCACCATCAGTTTTGAGGCAGAAGGAACTAATTACGAAAGGCACAAGACCATTTGTCCATCTCTATTCTAAGAAGCTTTCAGAGCAGAAGGATGCGATTCACCCCATAGAGTCTGAGCCAGCCCTTATACAGAGCACCCTATCCAAACCCATCCCTCGGCCCTATCCCAGTAACCCAAGTAACACCACCTAACCTTTTCGACACTGTGGGGCTACTTTGCATGGCCAATCCACCTAACTTGCACTTCTTTGGACAGAAAATGAATTATGCCCGTGGCTTGCATGTTATTTGGCAAACTCATATTAAATGTTCACTGAATTGAGATGGACATTGTTATGGTCAACAGATACGCGCGATGCTGCTAGATTGTTGAAAGAGTAAAGGTCTCAGACTGATCACCATGACAAATCTATTGACTCTCTTGCAGTGAACATTCTGATCCTATACCCATCCGGGTAGCAGATTCCATCTTCATTGATGCTCAATAATCAGCAAAGCTGAGAATTTGCAAATTCATATGTCTAAAGAACATGCCGTTGATCCAAAATGATGAATCATAATTGCAATTTCCTCACCATCTTTGAACATTTCACACTGGAAACTATAATCTGCGCTCAAAGTTATTTACTGAATATAGGCAGATTATTGTAGATTACCTCTTATTGTTTAACTTAGAAGCTAGTGAAAGACCTTGCTTGTAAGTTGTCTAGAATATGCTGGACATTGAGAGAATTTAGACTAAGTATAATTTGCGAATCAAAGTTTCTGAGGATCTGAATGATACAACATTTCCTACCATCACAAAGAGAAGTATTGTCACATTGGTGCCATATCCAGGATGGCAACTGCAATTGAAGCTTCCAATTGTATTGGTGCAGATTTGTTGACAGAGTTGATGTGTTTGGTTGCACATTCATTGATATCTGCAAAAAACATATAGTTATTCCAGGCTCAGCTTGATTCAAGCTTGACCACTAATTTTCAATGTACATCACACATGCCAGCACAGCCTTCAGAAATTTATGTTGTCGATTCTTCTGTAATTCAACAGCAATACATTTGATGTTGCATTACCCACAAAAAGAGAGGTTGTTAACATTGTCGCACAAATAAGTTTTACAGTATTATTTGACATGAGGTTCCCATCTGCCCCCACAACGAACAATATTACAGTTGCCCATTAGAGTAACAGACAAAAATATTCTTTATTCGCAAATCCAATGTGCAAGACCATTCCCATAATGAGAGATGGATTATCCTTTTAATAATCTACCTAGAATGATTGAGTTAACCCAATACAAACTGTTTCATTAACAATATGTTTAATTTCAATCATACATTCTTTTTTGGCAAGTCGTGTTGCTTGGTGCTCCACTGAAATTCAAATTCTGCATTTCTGACTGCAAATGAGTGAGTGAAGCGCAATAACGCAAGGCCGTGCAGAAATGAGCAGTGGTCTCAGACAGATCACTGTGTCTAATATATCGATTTCATTGCCAGCTATTCTGCCCGTGGCCTGATTAAACTAAAATAATCCAATCTGCCACAGATTCTAAACATACACATCCCAGACCAATGGCAAGATCCAGAAGGACAAAGCACATGCCATTGAACGGTATTCGAAATCATAATTGTAATTTTCTGGCAGTCTATGCATTTACTACCATGGAAACTGCAATGTGCAATCAAAATATTATTAATGCGTATTGTCAGATAATTAACTTTAACCTCTTTTTGTTTACTTGTGAATCCATGAAAGAGCATTTTGCAGGCTTCTAAAGTATGCTGGAAATTGAGAGTGTTTTAACTAAGTGTATTTTGCAATTCTAAACTTCTTGAGAATCTATTGTTTGATGATTTCCTACCATCACAAAGAGACGTGTTTGTCACATTCGTGCTAAA